>NW_022436976.1:10966091-11479112 GCF_009761245.1 Sapajus apella | reverse complement strand
ATATTATAATATATAATTATATATAAATAATAATTATATTTATAATATATAATTATAATTATATTATATATAATTAAAATTATATATAATTTAATATAATTTTTATATATAAAATTTATATATACTATGAATTATAGATACTATATAATTATATAAATTATACTCACCATTAATGAAATTGTGTTCTTAAAGAATATTTTAAAATTCAGACATAAAACACACTCACTGGGTAACATTAGTTTTACATTATTCCTTCTCAAATCTTGAAGTAAATTGAAATTTCTTGGAAGTTTTCTCTTTTGTAAAAGTGAGGCAGAAAGGTAACTTTTATTAAAAAGGAGATGGAAACAATGAATCATTATTGTTTTCTATTCCACTTCAGAAATGTTGTTTGAAGGGAGCTGAAATACTGGTTTTCGAAGCTTTAGAGTGAGCAAAGTGCTTGGAAGGCAAATTTGCTGTAGGTTTATGCCTTGTATCCTACCCCTCGTCACACACTGAGGCCATACTACATTAAAACTCAAATGTTATGCAAATAGTTGGGCCAGCGGCTCTGGGAAACAACTCCTGTATTATAGGAGTACACCACATAGGCTTTGATTGCCATTCGTTAGCATGGTTTCCAGTAAGAGTGACGTTTCCAAGTGATGCAGAACTGAAAGCAGATTCTGCATGAAATCCCCTTCCTGTGCTGTACCTGGTTCCCCTCCCGCTTCCTTGCCCGCCGCAGTGACGTTCCATGCCTGGTTCCTGTCACTAGCCAGGCTATGGTTTCAAATCCCAACTGTGTGTTCTGGTTTTCTTCTGAGTCTTACTAGAGGTTTATCGACAAAACGCAGGCTCCTCATAATCTGTTTGAAAAGCCCACTGCGTTCAACAGGAAGATATGATTATCCTTTAGTGGTGAACACTGTGCTGTGTGTTGTCACTGTGGAGAATATATCCTACAAGCATGTGTATGAACGGAATCAGACTGGGAGTGAGTGAGGGTTGTGGTTTGTTTCCAATCTACTGGTGATACAACCTCTTCTCTGCCAAAAAGCCTAAGATCCAGTGTCCTTGGGGAACTCTGTCTCTAGGTTTTACTTGGAAAACCATCTGCTCTCTCTCGGTGAGTATTGGCTCACCAGGGAAATCCTGGCGTCTCAGTCTCAGCCTCATGTCCAGGGAAACTCCATGCCCAAGTCAGTCAAGACTTGGGTGTCCTTGGAGGGAACATTTTGTGGATTCAGCACTTTGCATGTGTTTATTTTTCGGCCCAAAAATTATCCAGAGATGAAACTAAGCTTTCTAATTATGCGAATAAGTACCAAATAGTCTCATTTTTAAAGAAAGCCATTATTATATAGTGTAAACAGTCTCCGAATTTCAATTTCAGTTCTGCCAATTAACCACCACATGACCTTTCACGAGTTGCAGAGGAAACCTGGACATTGAATACTCTGAACTGAAACAAATACAAGCAGAAAAAACAAAAAGAAAAACTATTCTTTTTCAGTATGTCTCCTCAAATGTACTCTTGGACCTATTTCTTCCTCGTAGCTACAGTGAAATCTCGGCAGACTTCAAAATCTTTTTATTACGCTCAGTTAATAGAAGTGCTCCAGTCACTTTTGCATGTATCCACAGTCTCATTACAGGGCTAAGAATGTAATAATCCCTGCTTCTTATTCTTACTACTACCACCATGCCTCACCTTGGTATTACTTTAAGCCTGGAAATACAGAATGAGGGAAGAACACACTTCACTTCTCTTTTCTCTATTTTTCCTCATCCTCCTCTTCCTGTTTTTAGGACTTACTTGAGTTCTATCAGGCTTGGAGATGGAGAGTGAGGAAGAGAGGTATGCAACACTTGAGTGTTACTTGAATGGCATGGATATAATCTATGCTGGAACCCTCTGAGTATGGCAGTGTTCCAAAGCTGATTCCTCCTCTCATGGGATGCTTTGGTGAGTTTCTTAATGATATCCCAACTGGATTCCTCTAGTCACAACTTTCTTGATGCTTACTTGTTGCTTGCTATCTGCTTTCAATTCTTCCCCCAGCCTCCGATCATGTGGCAGTCAACTCCCTAACTGGGGTCACACCTCATATTCAGGCAGTTTCCTGAAGTTGGGGTTGGGGGGTTGTGGAATTTAAAGTAGTTCCAATCACCTTGCTCTCACATAGCTCTCTCCTATCTAGCCTATGAGAAAAACTATTGCATCCTTGTTTCACCATGCTGTTGATGGATAAGGTTTTCATTCCCAAGGTAACTCTTGCTCTCCCTTTATTGTCTTGGGACAATCTGTCTCTAGTTTCTTTCCCTTCCATTGCTTTAAGGATCCAGTATTACAGGACAAATCCTGAAAATAATTTCTTTGAAGCTTTGTTTCTTAGCTCAGGGGGGAAAAAGGCACCCCTTTTATTTCACAGAAGTAGAAACACTTTCTCCATAGTAATCCTCTCTCTCAGCTATTTCAGCTTCAACATTTTATACGTTCAAGGTGGATGATGGCTCAAGATCTCAAAATCAGGTCTATATAACTCTAAATCCTGTGCTCTGAATCAGTAGGTGTCTTGTGTAGGGGAGAGATCCCATAAGCACCGAGGCAGAAGCAAAAGGCCTTCAGTCTATTTCCATATAAATAATGAAGAAGAAAGTTAACTAGAAATATAACCATAGTAGTTATTAGTTCTTCATATGTGATCTTAGGTATTCATAGGTGATCTTAATTCTTTTACTAATGCCTCTCAGGTTGGAAGTGTGAACCTGGGGTGACATTTGGAAATGAATGACACTAAGGCCAGATGCTCTAAGCCCTCTGTCACACCTGAATAAGAGCTGCTGGAGGGTGCCTTGGCTGTGTGGCAGCACCAGTGCTGGGTAAGTGCCTGCTGTTTAGCCAGCTAGGGAAGGAGATATCCAAGATGACTGAGATGTCTCCTTCCCCGGAGGAGTTAGGAGAAAACTCCGCTTCTCCAAGCTCTTGTGGTAAGGCCTGATGACTGTCAGGTAGGCCCACAGACATCTGAGGGCTTAACTGTCTCTATGTGATGCTGTGCTTCAGTGGTCATGTTCCATGCCTACTCTCATGTTCTGCTTCTGAACATGGTTCCTTTTTCTTAGAAAAAATAATCAGTAATAGTAATATAAATCTTAATGTTTTAGTTCTTTCTTGATAAGTATGGAAAAAGTACTGATGCATTATGCTCCTTACCTCACTTCAGGTGCCAGAAATTCCTGAACCCCTACCTGAATGACACGTGATGTACTTGACCCTATCACTGCCAATGCCCTATCTATCCTGCCCGCAGATTTGCAATTCAATGAAAGTGAGAGCCTCCCAGCATTTGGGGTCGCTGCTGGTCTCTGAGATTTGGGTAGCAGTGGACCCCTGGGCCCAAACTCTCTTTTCTCTATCTCTGTGTCTTGTGCCTTTTATTTCTACGATTTCTTGTCTCCGCACCAGCCAGGAGGGGCTCACAGAACCCTGTAGGGCTGGACCTTATAGTCTTGGTCTGTTTTATGTTGCTTTAAGGAAATATCTATGGCTGGGTAATTTATAAAGAAAATAAGTTTATTTGGCTTGTGGTTTTGCAGGCTATACAAGAAGTATAGTACCCACACCTGTAAATGGTAATGGGGGCAGCTCAAGCTGCTTTAACTCATAATAAAAGGCAAAGAGGAGCTGATATGTGCAGAGATCACATGGTGGGAAAGAAAGGAAGAGGTGGGAGAGGTACAGGTTCTTTTTAACAAAATCAGCTCTTGTGGAAACTTAATAGAGTGAGCACTCACTTACCTATGAAGGAGGGCATTAATCTATTCATGAAGGATCTGCTCCCATGACCAAAACACCTCCCACTAAGCCCCACCTCCCAATACCATCACACTAGAAATTTAATTTCAATATGAGACTTGGTGGGGACAAACATCTAAACCATAGCAGTAGGTAATATATATTACATTATGATTGACTGATACAGCACTTGGCCCTCAAAAGGAAATAGCAATTGACAGTGAACAAAGCCTTAAATAAAAAGTAATAAATATCTTAGATTAGCATGTGCTTATTCAATCTCTACAAAATTCTTCAAATCGTACCTCTTACCATTCTTTTTATTATCTTCTTCTGGAAGTCCTACAGGCATACACTGGGGTTTCTTATTTTATCCATCAAATCTCTTAACCACTTACACATTTTTTAATCTCTTTATTTGTTAGCTTCAGTTCTGGAAATATGAAAAATTACTACCTAAAAACTATTCTGAAAATACCAAGAACTGTTTGATGAAAATATAATAAATAAATGTGCGGCTGAGTTCTCAAGAAAGTAAGCAAAATCCCCAAGGGTCAGATATGAGGTGGTAACTAAAAGATAGAGTGGTAAGAATATAAACCCAATCTGTGGTAACTCTCGATGGGATTAAGTTAGGAGGGAGGAGCCAGCATAATGACAATTTCGGAAAGTGTTTCTGACATTCACACACAAATTTGAGATATTAGGCCCACATGTGGGATGGAGTGGGAACTGTAATACAAGTGAAATGGCTATAGTATCAGTGAATGACAGGGTGAACAAAAAAGAAAGAAAGAAAATCTGTGTGCTAGCAAGAAGATAACAAGGAAGCTTGTCTATAGGTGGACAAAAGTCTCCCCTAAGACTTTATAACCACAGAGCTGAAAATCGTGTGCACTTTGGTCTCAAATTTTTACCACTTTTGTATTTTGGAAAACCCTAAGCCAAAACAAATGACTCCAAATTTGTTTTCAGGCCAATATTATCCCTAGATTTCCTGGAAGAAACCAACACAAAATGCTGTCAATCCAGGTGTACTGAGTCTCATCATTAAAGCCCCACTAAAGATCAGTTCACAGTTCCAAATGCTAAAATCAAAGAGGATACAATTCCTTATGAGTGCTACAAACAGCTGATTAGATAATATAATATGATAGAACCTGTAAAACTGATTATTTTCAATGTTTCAAAACTTTTTCAGAGTTACAGAAAAGTTGCAAAAATAATGAAAAAAAAAAGTACTATATACCTTTAATCTGGATTTTCCCAATGTTTAGCATAAGCAGTCTATCATACATATACGGATATTTTTCTGAACCATTTGAGAGTAAGTTACAGATGTAATATTCATTAACTACTAAATACTTCAATATATATTTCATAAAATAAGGCTTCTCTCATGCATAATTGCTGTATTTAATTATAATATCAGGAAATAAACACTGATATATTATCTGATCTACAGACCTTAGTCAAATTTTGTCAATCGTCCATTGAACATACTTTAAAGTAAAAGAAAAAAATGTTTCTCTAGTTTAATGTTCAATTCAGGATCGTACAATGCTTTAGTTGCTATGTCTCTTTTGTCTCCTTCAATCTAAAACCCTTCTTCAGTCTTTCTTTGTCATTTATGACCTTGATATTTTTTAATAATAGAGGCAAGTTATTTTGTACTATATTTCCTAATTTGGTTTTCTCAAATTTTCTCATGATTGAATTCAAGTTAGGTATTTTTGGCAGAAATAATACTGGGTTCTTATTAGCCATATTGGTTATGAGACTGACTGTGGCAGCAGCTCAGTTTTTTGTACAAGTAACACTTATTTCACCTAATAATGGCTCCAAATCACAAGAATAATGATGTTGTCCTATTGTTATAATTAATTGCTCTATTTTATTATTGTTGTTGTTAATCCCTTAGTGTGCCTAATTTATAAATTAAAATTTACTGCAGGTATGTGTATATAGGAAAAAACATGGCCTATACAGGATTTGGTACTATCCATGTTTTCAAGAATCCACTGGGGGACCTGGAATGTTTCCCCCACAAATAAGGGGGGATTATTGTACTGTCAATATAGAATCCTCAATCAACCTTAACAACCATTAAGAGTGTAGCTATTCAAAAATTTTAAGATGAAAAAATACTGAGTTTAGTCTTTATAGTTTCTCTATTTAAAAAAAAAACAACATTTTATATGATAGGCAGAATCCTAAAATGGCACCCATGATGTTTACCTGTCCCTATTGTAAACATACCTTCTACTAATTATTCAAACAAACATTAATCTGGGTGCTTCTGTGAAGGGATTTTGCTAATGTATTGATGTCCCCAAATCAATTGGTCTTAAGGAGATTATCATATGAGTCCTTTAGATCCAGGCTTAGGGGTCAGAGACAGAGGAAGTCAGAGAGACTCAAAGTGTGAGAATATTTGGGGAGGCTACATGGCAAGAAACTGGGCAGCTTCTGGGAGCTGAGAGTGTAGATCCAAGCCAACAGTCACCAACAGAATGGGATACTAAGTCCTGGGACCAACATACTGAATAATCTTGGAAGCATATTATTTCCCAGAGCCTTCATAAAGCAATGCAGGCTGGCTGACAACCTGACTTCAACCTTTTGAAAAGCTGAGCAGAGGTCCAAGTTTTCACCTGTGTCTGGACTCTGCATCCACAAAAACTGAGAGATAATTGAAAGGATGTACAGGCATACCTTGGAGATACTGCAGGTTCCATTCTAGTCCACCAAAATAAAGCAAACATTGCAATAAAGTGAGTCACACAACTTTTTCTGTTTTATAGTGTATAAAAAAGTTATGTTTATAGTACACTATAGTGTCTTAAGTGTGCAATGTCATTATGTATAAAAACAATGTACATATATTAATTTAAAAATTATTTATTTATTTATTATTAACATTGAATGGCCTCTGAACTTTTTATTGGCCTCCTGCTCCCCAGAGGGTCCCCTGCTTCTGCTGGCCTAATGTCTCAGAACTTTGGTGTCGTTGGTCTCAGACACCACTTTGCCATCCACTATCCGGCAGGTGGTGATCTTTTGGATGGTTTGCATGGAGTTGCTGCTGTCCAGGGCATCACTAAGACTGAAGTCCTCGCCATCTTCCAGCAGGCGGCGGTAGGTGGCTATCTCGGCCTCCAGCTTGACCTTGATGTTTAGCAGAGCCTCGTACTCCTGGGCCTGGCACTGTCCCTCTGCCCAGGTCTGTGCCAGCTCTGACTCCAGGTGCAGCAGGATCCCATTGAGCTGCTCCATCTGCAGGGTGTAGCGGGCCTCCACCTCCCTCAGGCTGTTCTCTAAGCTGATCTTTGTATTTCTCATGGAGTCCAGGTCGATCTCCAAGGACTGGACTGTACGTCTCAGCTCCGTGAGCGTCATCTCAGCAGTTTCAACCTCAATGGACCATGTGGTGACCACTGAGGTGCTCTCCTCAATCAGCTGAGTCCAGTACTTGTCCAGCTCCTCTCGGTTCTTCCGAGCCAGCTCGTCATATTGAGCCCAGATTTCTGCCATGATCTTGGCGAGGTCCTGAGATTTGGGGGCATCTACCTCCACGGTCAACCCAGAGCTGGCAATCTGGGCTTGTAGGCTGTTTACTTCCTCTTCATGGTTCTTCTTCATGAAGAGCAGCTCCTCCTTGAGAGCCTCCATCTCTGTCTCCAGCTGCAGCCGAGTAACATTGGTATCATCGATGACCTTGCAGGGTCCATGGATGTCGCTCTCCACAGACTGGCGCATGGCCAGCTCTGTCTCATACTTGACTCTAAAGTCATCAGCAGCAAGACGGGCATTGTCAATCTGCAGAACGATGCGGGCATTGTCCACAGTATTTGTGAAGATCTAAGCCCTCAGGTCCTCGATGGTCTTGAAGTAATGGCCCCAGTCTCTGACCTGGGGTCCCTTCTTCTCCAGGTGCTCCCGGATTTTGCTCTCCAGCTTCCGGTTCTCGGTCTCCAGGCTCCTGACTCTGTCCATGTAGGAGGCCAGGCGGTCGTTCAGGCTTTGCATGGTCTTCTCGTTCTGTATGCCTCCGATTCCTGCCAGACCCCCGGCCATCCCGGCAGCCAGGCCCGCGACCCCCATGCTGCTCCAGAAGTTGGTAGAGCGCGTCACGGAGATGCGTGAACCAGAGCCCCCGGCGCCTGCATAGACGCTGGCTGCACTGCTGACCGGCCGGGCACCGTAGCTGGGCACCCGGACGGAGCCCACGGACCGGTAGTTGGTGGAGAAGGTGGAGCGAGTGGTGAAGCTCATGCCGCCCCGGGAGGAGAGCGAGAGGGCAGGACTCAGGCTTTGCCGATGACCAAAAACACTTTATTGATTAAAAAATGCCAACAATCATCTGAGTCATCAGTGAGTTACAATCCTTTTGCTGGCAGAAGGTCTTGTCTTAATGTTGATGGCTAACTGATCAGCGTGATGGTTACTGAAGGTTAGGGTGGCTGTGCCAGTTTGTTAAAATAACACAGCAATGAAGTTGTGTTATGCAACAATAAAGTTGCATTGGTTGACCCATTCACAAAAGATTTCTCTGTAGCATGGGATGCTGTTTGATGGCATTTTAGACACAACAGAACTTTTATAATCGGAGTCAAACCCTACCACTGTTTTATCAACCAAATTTATATAAATATTCTAATTTGTGGTCATTTCAGCAATGGTCACAGCATCTTCACCAGAACAGACTGCCTGCATACACTACATCCATTCTGCAGCCCATGGATCAAGGAATAATTTTGAGTCTCAAATCTTATTACTTAAAAGATACATTTCATAAGACCATAGCTTCCATGAAGAGTGATTCCAGTGATGGGTCTGGGCAAAGTATATTGAAAATCTGCAAAGATTCATCATTCTAGACACCATTAAGAACATTCGTGGTTCAAGAAAGAAAGTCAAAATATAAACATTAACAGGAGTTTGGAAGAATTTGATTCCAGACTTCATGGATGACTCAAAAAACCACTTTTTTGGTTCATCTATAAGAAGCAAGTCATTATCTGTTCAAGTTTTATGAAATTGCAATAATTCAGTCATATATTAAGGTTCCACTTGTAATTCTAGTTCTCTTGCTATTTCTACCACATCTGCAATTACTTTCACCACTGAAGTCTTCTACACCTCAAAGTCATCCTTTTCCAGAAGGTTTCCAAATTACTCCTTGATCCATGGGCTGCAGAATGAATGTTATATTAGCAGGCAGGAAAACAATATTCATCTCTTTGTACATCTCCATCATAACTCTTGGGTGACTATCTGAATGTCAATGAGCAATAATATTTTGAAAGAAATCTTTTTCTCTGAGCAGTAGATCTCAACAGTGAGCTGCATATATTCAACAAACCATGCAGCAAATAAATGCGCTGCCATCTTAATTGTTCTATTTATAAAGCAGAGGCAGAATAGATTTAGCACAATTCTTAAGGGCCCTGGAATTTTTAGAATGGTAAACAAGCATTGGCATCAACTTAAAGTCACCAGTTGCATTAGCCACTAACAAGAGAGTTGGCTTGTCCTCTGAAGCTTTCATTCAGGCATTGAAGGCATCTTCTTCAAATATAAGGCTGTTTTATATATGAAAGTCTATTGCTTAGTGTAGCCACTTTCAACAGTTTTCTTAGCTAGATCTTCTAGATTACTTGCTCGAGCTTCTATGTCAGCACTTGCTGCTTCATCTTGCACTTTTATAACTTCTATGTTTTTTCTTTTTTTTTGAGATGGAGTTTTACTCTTGTTGCCCAGGTTGAAGTGAATGGCATCATCTCAGCTCACCGCAACCTCCTCCTCTCGAGTTCAAGCGATTTTCCTGCCTCAGTCTCCAGTGTAACTGAGATTACAGGCATGTGCCACCACACCTGGCTAATTTTGTATTTTTAGTAGAGACGAGGTTTCTCTATGTTGGTCAGGCTGGTCTCAAACTCCCAACCTCAGGAGATCCACCAGGCTCGGCCTCCCAAAGTGCTGTGGTTACAGGCAAGCAGGCGTGAGGAACTGCGCCTGGCCTCTATGTTTTTTCTTTAAAATCTCATGAGCAGCCTCTGCTAGCTTCAAACTTTTCTTCGGCAGCGTCCTCACCTCTCTCAGCCTTTATAAAATTGAAGAGAGTCAGGGCCTTGCTCTAGATTCAGTTTTGGCTTAGAGGAATGTAGTGGCTAATTTGATCTTCCATCCACTAAAACATTCTCCCTATCAGCAATAAGGCTGTTTCACTTTCTTATCATTTGTGTGTTTGTTGGAGTAGGACTTTTAATTTCCTTCAAGAACTTTTCCTTTGCATTCACATCTTGGCTGTTTGGCACAAGAGGCTACACAATTTGGCTTCTCTCAGCTTTTGACATGCTTTCCTCACTAAGTTTAATCAGCTTTTGATTTAAAGTGAGATCTGCAACTCTTCCTTTCACTTGAAAACTTAGAGGCTATTGTGGGTCTATAACTGGCTTAATTTTAATATTGTTGTTTCTCAGGGAATAGGGAGACCCAAGAAGAGGGAGAAAGACAGGGGAACGGTTCGTCAGTCAGAACACACACATTTATCAATTAAGTTCTTCATCTTACGGGTAGAGTGTGTGGTACCCCAAAACAACTACAATAGTAACTAATAACACCACAAATCACTCATCAAGATCACCGTAACAGATATAATAATAAAAAAAATTGAAATATTATGAGAATTACCGAAATGTGATGCAGATACAGTTACTACATGCTATTGGAAAAATGGTGTCAATAGACTTCATCAACAGAGGGATGCCATGAATCTTTAATTTGTAAAAAGCTCAGTATCTGCAAAGCATGATAAAGTGAGGTACAATAAAAGAAGGTGGCCAGGCTCAGAGACTCATGCCTGTAATCCCAGCACTTTGGGAGGCCGAGGCAGGAGGATCACTTGAGGTCAGGAGTTCAAGACCAGCCTGGCCAACATGGTGAAATTCTGTCTCTACTAAAAAATGGATAAAAATTAGCTGGGCATAATAGTGCATACCTGTAGTCCCCGCTACTCAGTAGGCTGAGGGAGGAGAATTACTTAAACTCCGGTAGCAGAGGTTGCAGTGAGCTGAGATCATGCCACTGCACTCCAGCCAGGGTGACAGAGTGAGACTCTGTGTCAGAAAAAAAAAAAAAAAAAACAGGCATGCCTGTATGTTGTTGTAAACCACCAAGTTTGTGATAATTTCTTACAATGCTATGGAATACTACCTTTTAAAAGGTGGAAACTGGAGATATAAAAAGCAATGGATAACTCTAAACAATGACTGTATAGGACAATATACATAATAAAGATGGAGAAACACAGAAGTTGGATATAAAGTACTAGCAAAAATTATATTTTTTATAAATATAAAAATTGAAATACCATTGTGTTGCTTGGGAAGATGCTAAAGATACTGAGTAACTCGATTATGTGAAACCAGTTATGTTTAAAATGTCAGCACAACCACTACAAATGATAAACTGAATGTATGACTTTTCTTTCTGCTGTATTATTGGTAATTCCTTAGATCTATTTTTCATATCACACATTCTGTCTTCAAGAAAATCTAAACTGCCTTTTATCCTCTTCATTGTGGCTAGATTTGTTTTGCTTTTTCGTTCTTTGCTTCATCCAATTATTTAGCAAAGGAAGTCTTAAGGGGTGATTATTTTTATATGATTATGTTTTAAATGTTTTAGCTTGGGCTGCTTTAACAAAATATTGTAAGGTATGTTTTTTCCTTATAATATTATAATATTTTTCCTTATAATTATATTTTTTCTTATAATATTTTTTCCTTATAACATTATAATATTATAAGGAAACAAACATTTGTTTCCTACAGCTCTAGAGGCTTGAAATCCAAGACCAGGTTGCCAGCATGGCTGGGTTCTTGGCGAAGGCTTTTTTCTGGTTTACAGACGGCTGTCTTCTCATATCATCACATAGTGGAGAGGGTAATTTCATCCCCTTATAAGGACACTAATTCTATTTATGAGGATCCCACCCTCATGTTTTACTTACCTCCAAAATGTCTCACTTCCAAATACCATTACATTGGAGATTAGGTCTCAATATATGAATCTAGGGGGATTGGGGACAAACATTCAGTCCATAGAATAAATAATTCTGGATACAGAGAAGATTACAAGTAAATTAACTCTCAGAATTTACCACTATTAACATTAGTATATCTCTGTGTTTGCTTACATAGATGTTTATATTGGTAACCTATAAAGACATATATGTGTGTGTATATCTTTATTATAGTTATGCGATTCATACTTCTTTAATAATGATAGCATGATAATTAAAAGTAAAAACTTTGGAGTTAGAGACATGGGTTCAAGTCCAGCTCCAGCACTTACAAGCTATGTGAACTTGGGCAAATTATTTAATCTTCTGAACCTCAGTTTCTTTATCTGTTAAATGGAGGGGATGATTACAGTACTTGCCACATAGGATGGTCACCGACTTAAAATTTCAGTTACTATTTTTTATTTCTAAAATGTATTTCTTCAAATACCCATCTTTTTACTTATAGTGTCTTATTTCATTAAGAATTTTTTATTTCCATATTTTATGTCTAATTACTTTAAATATATTTGTTTTATAGGATCTTTGGGTAGTTCTGTCTTTTCAGGTTTTTGAGGGAACACATTCTCTTTTTGATTGTGTTATTTCTCTAGGTTTTCACAGATTGTTTCTTGATGGGATTTACTTTGTTAAAAATTTTTTTATGAGAAGGTTTTAGGTCTTCTGTCTAGGTGATATATCCTCCTGATCCATGGTTTCAAGAGCTCACATTACTATCATTATGGCTACTGTTCACTTTTAATTCCAGTACATTTATGTTCCTTTTCTTGTTTGTTTAACAGTGTATTTTATCCAGCATTTCTTTGGGTTTGTGTTATTATAACTGTAAGAATTCATCTCCATCAGTAAAATTCTAGACATATCAAAACTCGGAAAAATTTTAGAGTGGACACATAGCTTCCCAGCATCCTCCAATAATATGTAAGCACAAACTGTTTCTAGTAAAGGGCATACTGGTCTTGAATCATAAACATGCTAAATTGTCAGCCTCCCTCTCCTGAATTAAAAGCATATGCATCACTCTATTAGTAAAGCAAAACATTCTCATTTGACTATGTAAGTTGCAGGGAATGAGAAGGAAGGGTTTGAAGAAGTTTGGGGGAGAGAGGAGAGAAAGTAGAGAACATTAGCTTTTCAGACTTTTGTAACAGTCTGAATTCTTAAGGAAATGAAGACCTGCAGTTAATGTGCCTTTGAGCTTTAACATCTAAGGTATTTCCCCAGACTCTTCCCCAGTGAGCAATCCTAAATGGGTTGCCAAGAGAAATGATCACAACTACTAGAATATCTTTGTGACAACAGGCAACTTTATAAGATACTCTCACACTAGACATTTGTGATAATGTAATAAGTGTATTACATTTTTAAAGAATAAGGAGATTATTGGTCAATGGCAGGGCTTTCTGTAATGTAAAACCCCCAAGAATTTTTTACAAAGTAATGTGATCTGATCCACATGCACAGATAGCTGTAACATTACAATAAAGACAATTTACTTCCAAACTCTTGAATCATGAATCTAAAAATTATTGTGCAATACAAATAAACATTCATTTCAGGTTCACTCTGAGCCTGAAATAGTTCTAATGGTGGTGTTTCATGCTTCAATTTGCAAACACACTTCACAGGTTCATTTAGAGCATGTGCATTTCAGGTTAGGAGCCCTTATCTGGAGCATGAAAATTACACTGAAGGCCCTGAAAGCCCTGGACAATAAATCCCAGACATTCCAGAAAAACCTTCTCTTAAGCAACATTAATGTTACATACAATTACATAGAATTTGATTCACTTTCCAGAAAGATTGGGAAATCATCTGGCTTGGTAGATTTGGCTGTTATCAAGCATATTATACTTGGTTTTATTCCCTATAGGGCCTGAAGGGGAGGTCAAATAGTAATAGAGTATCTTTTTTTTAACCACTGTGCTAAAAGATAATTTTTCTTCCCTCCCGGTCTGCCAAGATTCAAATCCCAACTAACACTGGCACATTACTTAACCATTCCTCCATGACTGTTTCCTCATCTAAAAAAAGTGAAAAACATTAACTATTTCATGTGCTGTGAGGATCAAATAAGCTAAACTATAGTTGCTAGCATCATTATACTATAACATTATCACTTTTGTCATTTTATGCCCTCTGTAAACAAATAAAAATAATAATGATGGTATTAAAATATTACTTTACAAGAGACTTTCTAAAGATAGATCTATTGAGGACTTACATTGTGCCAGGCAATTTAGAGTCATTATATCTTGTTTTCCTAACACGAATCCAAAGTTAGCACTTTTGTCTGGTTTTACAAATGATAGAAATGTGGTTCAGAGAGGTTAAATAGCTTAACTGTGAACACACAGCCAGCAAATTGATTTGAAAAGGCCAGTGCTCTTTCCACTATTTCTACTGATGCAAGCACAATTTGACCTAAATATGAAAATGATCCTAGCCACTTCCACTTCTTTTAATGAAAAGTGAGTGTGGTCATAATAGAACAGGGGACATACATACATATAGCTAATTACTGGAAAAGGGTTGGGAAAGCCTCAGCTTTTTCACTGAGAGTATTTATCGCTTTTGCAAGTCATCTTATCTCTCTGGTCCTCTTTTTCCACACTGGTAAAAAGAGGAACTTAGACTAGTCTAGTGCACCTATTTAATATTTCTATCTCAGCTTCCTTATTTGTGAAACAATATAAGTTTGCCTTCTCAGGGAAATTTTGGAGATGAAATGATTTTGAAAGTGTGTTCTAGTTATCTATTTCACAACAATTTACCAAAATAACTTACTTAAAACAGTATTATTTCTGTTCCCAATGAATTCGAGTTTTGATAAGGCCCAGCTAGGCAGGTTTTGTTCAGGGTATCTCACAGAGCTTAAGCTAGACAGTGGCTAGAGCTAGGGTCACCGCTAAAGCTTTCTTAGTAACGTGTCTGGTGCCTGAGCTGAAAAGACTCAAACATCCAGGGTCTAGAGGAGCTGGGGTTGTTTGTCTCTCTCCACATGTCATCGTTCCATGTAGGATCTCTACAAGGTAATGTTGGGAGAGCCAGATTGCACACATGGTGGCTTAAACACAAGCTGTTATTATCCCAAGAACAACTTGCAGAAGATGCATTTCCTTTTCTAACTGAACCTCTGAGATCGCACAGCATCACCTCTATTTCATTGTATTCATTAAGGAAATCACTAAGTACCAAGTCCTACTCAGTTTCAATAGGAGAAGGCACCAAGAATTACACACATCCTTTAAAAACATCCTTTAGACCACCAAAATTGCTGAAAAGTGTAGGTATTACTATTATTAATTTTATATAGATACAGAATATTCTCTCTGGGAATTGTTAACAGCAAATAGAAAACATTTCATACCAAGTCGATTCTAAGACTGCCTTCTCCATATGTGAAATTGTTGTGTTCTTAGGAAATATCCATCAATTTTTATATTAGTCAAAGTAAAATAAAACACGGAGAAAAAATACTTGTAAAAATATTACCAAACATGATGTTATCTCAAGCCAAATATATTTTTTAACCTCACCTGCTTAAAAAAATATTTTCCTTTTTTTTCCTGACTGTTAAAATGGATAATCAAAAAGTGACTATACTAAGAATATTGGGGCATTTGGTCACTTTTGAAAGTGTGACTGACATTTTGTGCCATGCTTTATAATCTGAGCCTGTTAACTATGAAGCAAGTAGTCTGGGGAGCAAGAAAGGTGAGATGTACGGTTTCTTCTTTAACGGCTACCAGGGTCTTAGAAGTACATCGGTGTCATTACTAATTAAAGATGAAGTTCTGCTGAGAAAGCATCAGTGATGAATTCAGGGATTTTCAGGGAGTTATTTGTTTAGCTAAAACCGGAAGCCAAGTCAGCCGACTCTTATTTCAGTCCTAATTTAATTATTGTACACAGTTTCTCAAGATCACTACAAAGCTTGCATGATTTTTACTTGAGTATAAAATGCATTGAGAAGCTTAATATCTCTGCATAGTTTTTACGTAATAAATGTCCTGTTGTTTAAGCCCATTCCTATTAAATTTACAGTGAAACCAATGTAAATTTTCCATAATGGCAAGTTCTTTTTATCTCAGAATAAATCAATAAATATCATCAATTTCCTTTATTTACTGCTATAGATCCACAATCCATATATTTATCTAACCCCCTCTTGATTCTATTTATTTTCTTAAGCTTGCATACATTCTGAGAAGCATCACTAGCTCTAGAACTCCATATTGTTTAACTTAAAATAAACTCTTTAAAACTACAAAGTTACCCATAAAGTTTTTAATGGCTAATCAACTCACTCAGCTTTTGTCTCTCTATAATGAAAAGGTGTTAAATTTTAAATTAGAGATTCCATATCCAGCTTGAACAATTTACTTGTCACTTTGTCAGTCTAGTCCAGCTCCAGGTTTTTTTCTTACATATATTCTGAACAGAAATTTATATTTTGCTGTCCAGTTTTGTACACATCATGATACATATAGGGACAGCGACCACATTGCAGGTTGTATTGGTCAGGGTTCTCTAGAGGGACAGAGTAGGAAATATGTATATATGGAAGGGAGTTTATTAAGGGAAATTGACTCACACGATCACAAGGTGAAGTTTCACCACAGGCCAACTGCAAGTTGAGGAGCAAGAAGGCCAGTAGTGGCTCAGTTAGAGTTCCAAAACCTCAAAAATAGGGAAGCCAACAGTGCAGCTTTTCATTCTGTGGCTGAAGGCCCAAGAGACATTGGTGTAACTCCAAGAGTCCAAAAGCCCAAGAATGTGGGGTCTGATGTTTGAGGGCAGGAAGCATAGAGCAACGGGAGATGGGTGATGGCCATAAGACTCGGTAAGTCAGCTTCTCCCACTTTCTTTTGCCTGCTTTATTTTAGCCCTGCTGGCAGTTAATTGGATGGTGTCCACCCATATTTAGGGTGTCTGCCTCTCCTAGTCCACTGACTCAAATGTTAATCTCCTTTGACAACACCCTCACAGACACACCCAGGAACAATACTTTGCATCCTTCAATCATATCAAGCTGACATTTAGTATTAATTCTCAAATAGGTATCACTCCTATCTGTTTCTATGTTGCATTATGTAGCAGAAACATTGTTTCAGAATTCTTCTCAGCCAGTGGGGTGGCTCACACCTGTAATCCCAGCACTTTGGGAGGCCAAGGCAGGAGGATCACATGACGTCAGGAGTTTGAGATCAGCCTGGCCAATGGGATGAAACCCCATCTCTACTAAAAATACAAAAATTAGCAGGGTGTGGTGGCATGTGTCTGTAATTCCAGATACTCGGGAGGCTGAGGTAGGAGAATCATTTGAACCCAGGAGGAGGAAGTTGCAGTGACCCAAGATCGTGCCACTGCACTTCAGCCTGAGTGACACAGAACTCTGTCTCAAAAAAAAAAAAAAATTCTTCTTCTCAACACAATGCCCTTGGTATCCACTATTAGTTGACAATATGAAAGCCATTCAAGACTTCTGGATCAAGACAGTGGAGTGACCACATGTTAATATCCCCAGTCTTTGATGCCCCAGTAAAATGAAAGTAAAGCAATTTAAAAATATTTAGCAGTGTAACCCCTACAAAGCCAGAGAATGGGGAGGGGGTAATCATTAACAACTAAAAGTTTGTTAATGAAAGTTTTGGAAAAGAGAATATAGAGAAGCGCTATCTGATGAAGCAGTTTAGATGAAGCTACAGCCTAGAGTACATGTAGACAGAGATACAGCCAGAAAGCAAGCCATGCTCTCTCCAGAACTCTGGAGAGACTTGGGACTTCTGATGTGGGGCTAAAGATAAGGGTACAGATTTGAATTCTGTGCATGATGTCTTCAATCTCCTCTACCTCTGTGGCACAAAACTCCCAGAAGGCAGAAACCTTTCTTCCCACTCCACTATTCCCAAGGGGGCCAGATTTGGGAGGATTCCTCATTAATGAAGTTGAGAGGCTCCAGTGCAAGAATCTCTGCTTCATGACATTTGGAGATCCCTTAATGTAATAGAAAGGTCCCTTAACTCGGTAACATGAAACCCAAAACTTAACGAGTCCTGTTTTTGAATCTAGAGCTTTGTATTGCCTCCTTCTCAGATGTATATTTTTGAATCCAAACTTCTCAGACATTTAAGGAAATTTTACAACGTGAAAGAGAAACCAAGACATGCAGACATAAAATAAAACAATGCTAGGGAAAACCGATATTTAAGGAAAAAACCCAATTAAAAAAATACTTAATTCTAATAAGTACCTTCAGAATGGTTTACAAAGACATTGTATTTTCAAAATAAAAACAGAATATTATGAAAGAAAGTAAAAGAAATAGAAATAGCTCTTTCAACATATTAAAATATATCAAAAAATTCTAAAGAAATATGTTTAAGAACATTTCTTTAAAAGAACAAAAAAAAATAGAAGAATCAGGAGACATGAATATCAATCTACAAGATCCAAATTCTCAATAATAGGAGCAATATGAATCAAGAGAAGTCACAAAGAAGGGAATAATCAAAACACTATACAAAAGAATATACCAGCGGGAAAGGCAAACATTTTTCCAAACAAAAGGCTAGTATATCATCCAAGATAACACATTTTTTTAAAAAGACATTTATTTTGTGAAATTTTAGAACACCGCAAATAAATAAAAGATCTTGAAAACTTCTAGAGAGAAACAAAGAAAGCTACAAAGGATAGAGAAAGAGTCTGACATCAAAATTCTCAGCAGCACCAGATACCAGAAGAAATTTGACAATGTTTTTTAAGAAAATATCCAGATAGCTCAGATCTGGTAGTATGCGGTGGCTTATTCTTGTAATCCCAGCACTTTGGGAGGCCAAAACAAGCAGATCACTTGAAGTCAAGAGTTCAAGACCCGTCTGGCCAACATGGTGAAACCCTGTCTCTACTAAAGATATTTTAAAAATTAGCCTGTAGTCCCAGCTTCTTGGGAGGCTGAGGCACAAGAATTACTTGAACCTGGGAGTCAGAGGTTGCCATGAGCCAAGATCACACCACTGAACCTCAGCCTGGACAACACAGTGAGACTCCTTCTTGGGGGACGGGAGGAGGAGAAAAGAAAAAAAAAAAAAAAAAAAAAAACACCAACATAATGAAACCACAAAACCACAAAAGAAAAATCACTTTCAACCTAGAATTATTTACCTGACTGACTTATATCAAGTGTTAGACTAGAATACAAATACTTGGAATTAAAATCTCAAAACATGTAATTCTCACATACCTTACCTTAAGAAAATATTCTGGATGTGCTTTAGCAAAATGAAGCAAAGCAAAAAAGAAGTACAAAAATCAAAGAAGTGGTGGTTTTCACCCAAGAGTGAAATGAAGGGAACTTTTAGAATGCCTCTTTGAAGAGTCCTAAGCCCAAATGGTACAAAAACCAGACTGGAAAAGGTAGATAGAAGTTCAGAAAGTGTGTATATGTGAAAAAAAGGGAAATGATTTGAGATATTTGTAATTTAATCCTTGGTAATTTGGAAAAACTAAAGGAGACCAAACCAAATATTCAGATGTGGCATCAAAAAATAAAAGGCAACCAAGCATACAAAACATCTGATTTACAACTCTTCTGCAAAAATTATTGGAGGCTTAAATTTAACTAAGAAATAAATTAAAGGAAAAAACCCAGTATAGAAAAGCTGAGATAAAATACGTAGTGATGAACAAAGAATCTACTTAAATATAGAACAAACAGCTAACAACCATGGTGAAAATTAAGTTAACTGAATGTAAATATTATAAACATTGATAACATACAAATAATGATAAAATAGGAAGAAATGAGGGAAAGGAAACAGGTTATGAGAAGTAATAAGACTGGTATGGGAGGAATTAAATTAAAACAGTCTTGCATTGAAACATTTAAAAATAATGATTCATGAATAATTTTTCCCTATTAAGTGTTGAGAGATTTTTGAAAAAGACAAATTTTTCTTGTGATAACAAAACCTTTCTATGACATTCCACAATTCCTTCTGTTTTATTTTTTCTTAAATTCAATAATATATAATCTTTAAAAATTTAAGAGTGTGATCCTATTTTTGTAATATAATATTTTTTATTCTATCCATATATTTTTCCATCCATTCATTAAAACATCCTTCTCCTATCTCCACATATGTATCAGGCAATATTAACCAAATAGATATTTATTTCCCAGAGTTAAGAGAGGTGTCATTTGAAATTATGGAGAGTGATGGGTAGGCTTTTACTTTTTATTTTGTATATTTTTATGCTGCTTGAATATTCTATCCTTATATAAGTATCACTTAAAGTAACTCAGATTGTGTATTAACATTTTAAAACACATACTGGGGCCTGTCAGTGAGCAGGGGAAAAAGAGCATCAGGGTAAATAACAATCATGGGGCTTAATGCCTAGGTGATAAATTTATAGGTGCAGCAAACCACAATGGCACACGTTTACATATGTAACAAACCTGCACATCCTGCGCATGTATCCTGGAACTTAAAGTAAAATAAAATACATTTAAAAAAAAGAAAAATGCAATATCTGTGAAGCATAATAAAGTGAAACACCACACACACACACACACACACACACACACAGACCCTTTGATATAAATGCTTTATATAATTTTTTTTTTTTTTTTTTTTTGAGACAGAGTCTCTCACTGTCACTGGGGCTGGAGTGCAGTGCTGTGATCTTGGCTCGCTGCAACCTCCACCTCCTGGGTTCAAGCAATTCTCCTGCCTCAGCCTTCTGAGTAGCTGGGATTATAGGCACCCACCACCACACCACGCCTGGCTAATTTTTTGTTTTTTTAGTAGTGACGGGGTTTCACCATGTTGATCAGGCTGGTCTCGAACTCCTAACCTTGTGATTCACCTGTGTCGGCCTCCCAAAGTGCTGGGATTACAGGCGTGAGCCACCACGTGTCTGGCCTACATGCCTTATATGATTTAATACTCACTGGGACCTTATGAAGTAATTATTATTGTCCTCATTGTGTGAAAAATGAAACAGGTACTGAGAAGTAAGGTAATTTTTCCCAAATGACACACCAAGAGTGGCTCCCCTTTAACCATGGGGGTTAGATTCCAAGACCCCCAGCAGTTGCCTGAATCTGCAGATAGTATAGAACTCTATATATACTGTGATTTTTGCCTACATATGCATACCTATGACAAAGTTCAATTTATAAATTAAGCACAGTAAGTGATTAACAGTAATAATAACAGAATAATTATAATAAAAGTCATGTGAATGCAGTATTTCACTGCCCAAAAATATCTTATTGTACTATACTCACCCTTCTTCTTGTGATAACATGAGATGATAAAATAACTACCTGGTGAGATGAAGTGAGGTGAATGATACAGGCACTGTGACATAGCATTAGGTTACTACTGGCCTTCTGATGATATCTCAAAAAGGAGGAACATCTGCTTTGGGTGATCCTGGATCATTGGGCCATAACAATGTTGATGGCTGGATGTCAGAAGCAGACAATGTCAATGACTAATTACATTTGTCCATGTAATATATAAGGCATGGATATGCTGGACAAAATGATTTATAATTACCTTCATTGTTACATATTAATAGATGTTTGATGCCTTTTACAAAAAAATTCTATTAAAGATTCATTAAGCACCTATATATGTCAAGCACTGTGCAAGGCACTACAGAAGCATCTTATTTAATCTCATAATAATTTTCCAATGTAATTATTTGAATTCATGGCTTATGTTTTTATTCTATGCAATACTAAGTGTTAGCAGTTGAGTATAGCAATGTAATAATGTATGGTTGTACTTATTCTTTGTTCACATTACTAATTATGGTCTAATTTTTTTTCAGTATGTGCTGTGTTAATGATCCCTATTTTAGTAGAATTAAATTATTAGATAAAATAAATGTCAAAGTTAGGACAATACACTTTTTTATTGATTGTTGTCAGACATTAGAACACATTTGAACTTTAGCCAAGACACCTGTAAGATTAAGCATATGAAAGACTTCAATGCTTAAACCTCTGGCACTCCAACATAATGAGTTTTCCTTTTCATGGCAATACATAGCATAATTAGATTATGACCAATATTCTAAGAGCATATTGATGTCATAGCACCCTTTTCCTAAATTTACAAGGCTTATTTACACAGAAGGAAAGAGATACCTGAAGTTTCTTTCCCAAAGCCCTTTTCCTATGAATTCTGTTTGTTTGGCTTTTTCAGTTGCATCTCATTGCAAGCCGCTACATCAGAATACCATAGACTGGCTGAAACAAACAAACAAACAAAAATGTTCTGGAGGCTGTAAGTCTGAGATCACGGTGACAGTATTGTAGGAGTTCTGGTGAGAATGCTTTTTGGGGTTGCAGATGGTGACTTACCTTTGTATCTTCATATGGTGCAAACAAAGAGGAAGAGGGCACTCTAGGATCCCTTTTATAAGGGCACTAATCCCATTCATGAGGGCTCCACCTTCAAGAAATAATTACCTTCCTAAGGTAATTATTTATCTTCCAAAGGTAATTATTTAAGGTAATTAATTACCTTCATGAAGCCACCTTTGGGGTTAGGAATTCAACCTATGAATTTTTCAAGGACACAAACATTCATTCAAATCACAATGTGCTATTAAATATGAATAGAGGAGGAATAAATCTCTCCTTTGTCTAAATAAGGCAAAAAGAGGTTATAATCAACTTTCGCAACAGGCTCACATTTTTCTTTAGGAACAGTAAGAAAGTGGTCAGAACATCCCACTCCTTCTTGGACAGGCTACTTGACAATTTTTACAGGAGTATGGCTATCCTACAAGTGCAAATACCATTTGTCCCCATCCTCAGCTCCAGTGAATTTGACCAGCTCTGGAGCTCCAGATCATTTTGATGATTGAGGATTTCCACATTTTTGCAGGGAACTAGGAGAAACATGGATTGCATCTGGATATTGCAGGGCATTAAATTTGATAATGAATTAAGAGCAATAAAATCCTTTGGCCAGTCTGTCTTTTGAGATCCTAAAATTTCTATCCCATTATGATTTTTAAAAAAATCAAAATAGGATCTTTCCAGATAGGGTAGCTCCCTACCACACACAAGGAAGTAGAAAAATGAAAATTAAAAAAAAAATCCATATAACCCAACACAACCCATCAAACAGCTTTTATGGAGCAGGGAAGGGTGTTTGCATTACATTGATCCAGACTATCTTGCCACACTCATTAAACTACCCAGGTTAGTTTTCATTTCTCAATTTTGTATATGTAACATATAGCAAATTATAAGTTAATCTGAGTAGCAAATGCAGAATTGTAACTTTTCAAAATTTTCTTTGCGAAAATAACTAAGCAAATCATACTGTCTTCTGTTCAATGGGCCATAGGGAATAGTGGCCCTCACCCCTCTTCATGTGCTGAAGGCTGAAATTATTCAGTTTTTATATCCACAAAGCTTGTCCAGCACTCAGACAGCCTGGCCCTGAACATACATGCACTTAATAAATATTTCTGGATGATACTTAAAGCTCTTAAATTGCAAAATAACAACAATCATACACTTTGGCAGTGTGCCCTATTAGCACATCTTCAACAGTTATACAAGCAGCCATAAGTGAAAATTAGCCCATGAGACTCCTCTAAACACTCTGCTAAAAATAAACTTCATCATCTCTCATTTCAATGTTCATGAGGTCAGAGCATTTCATACATTCCGCGTGCTTGCCATGTCAGTACCTTTGAGATCAGGAAGTTGGCATCTAAAAAAAAGTCAAATATTTAGATCCTAATGGATTCTAGAAAATAGATTTCCCTCTTCATGCCTGAAAAACACATAAAACTTGAAGATTACTGATTATGTAAAATCCATGTTATATAAGCATGTAGTAAAAATGTTCTCTTGCTATTTTTTTTAATTGCCTGCCTGACACATGCTCAAAGACTTAGGATGGAGACTTGTGTCCTGCAGAGGCTTAATATATATTTGTTATTATTAGTATAAATGCAAGACAGAGTCCGTAGCCAAACATCAAAAAGAACCTAAGACATGGTTATCTCATAATGTAGTCTTGAAATGTAAATGAAATAAAAATATTACAAAGGATGGGACATTGTAAAGTTAAAAATGTTAGTTGCCAGTGCTGTTGTTCCCTATCTGCCTGAATTATTTCTTAATGATTCCTTTGTAATATTTTGATTTCTCAAAATATGTGGCTTTTTTTTCTCAGAAGTGAGTCATACAGCCTTCTCCAAATAGAACATTTTAGCTCTTCTCTAATGTATAACTATTCCTGAATTAAATTTCCTTTCCTTTTTTCTTAGGCCATGCCCCTAGTGCTGGGACAGCTTGCAACGTTAGTCTTCTCCTTTGGTCCCAAACAACCTCTGCCAAATGCTAACCTGGTTCTTTACGTGACAAATAGGCAACACTGGCAAATCAGAACTCACATATTGCTCCAATTCAGCATCAAATTCAGTGTCAGTGCCAAAGGCTTCCCCAAAAAGTAGTGAAAGTACCCTATCATTTTAAACATGTCACCTTCTTTTACTAAAATGTCCTAAGTATTAAGGACCCTCTTTTCCTTTATTAATAACCCATGATTCATCAGTTTCCAAGACTCCTTACTAAATTAATCTGAATTAATTAAATTAGATGCCTTCATTTAACAGATCCCACAAATCCAAAGCTAGTTGGAGAAAAACTCAAATTTCAATTTCACATTCTTATAAATATTCAGGCTTACATATTTTCATCCACAGTTCACCTTGTTAATGTCAGCCTCCATAATTTATTGACCATGTAAAAATATTTTAGCATGGAAAGTAGAGAAAATGAATGAGAATAAATCATTCAGTGCTCTTTCACAGGCCACAATGCTGTCCAGAAGACCTTCATTTTAAATTCTGTATTCAAGCAGTAGTTGAGACAAACTGGTTAGCAGTTCATCTTGGGAGCAATTTCAGAGCTTATTCATTTAGACTCTAAGGACTTCTCAGTGTTACTGAAGGCCGCCAACTCATATTTGGTGGTTTCAAGAACACAGTATTTGGTGATTTTAAAAACTACAGTATACGCTTCCATCCTTAAAATGCATCATATAATTTCCTCTATCTTCCTTCCACTGGGTAAGAAACATCTGTCAGCACATGGGCCATTGGCCTATTATTCTTCCTCATGTGGTTATTGATTGAGCTTGACTCTCTATGCTGTGTCAGAGTGAAGTTATTCTGACACAAATGCAGACACCATGGGGTAACATAAAATATGCCAGGGTTAAAATCGTTCACCCCTTATCCCCACTCCCATGAATCTACCTAGAGGGAAAACTAAACATTATTTTAAATAACACAACTCCCATAATCCTGTATATTAGGAATTTACATTGTAAAAGTTAATTTTATTTATTTTCCTAACAGAACAACATATGTCACGCTTACATTTGAAAGTAATTTCAGCAAAAGGGCCTGCATGTGAATGCAGTTGGCTGGGAGTTCACATTTCCCTGAGACAAAATTGCGAGCAAAACATATGTTTTTCCATCTAAGTTAGAAGATGGAAAATCATGCATTATTTTTCAAGCTTTTGTGGCATGCCATTTAAAATCAATGCATATTTCTTCATGCACATTTTCACAAATGTCAATGTTGATACATCCATCAGATCTGTTGTGTTCAATCCCTTCAGCATCTGGGGAACTTGTACTCTTGAAAATATTTTCCCCCTAACTTTTCAATTTGCTCCTAAGAATTGTAATGCTTTTTGACTAGTGATAAGTGAAAAACAGAACACTCTATCTTTGTTCCTGCTGAAGGAACAGAAACATATTTATATACTTGCTTTTAATTTCAGGTAGGCCAAAGAATGGCTGTTCCACTCACTGCTATACCACAATAACCTTTCCGGGTCATCTCAAAACTCACGAATAAAAGAGAAGCCAGAAGAGTACCTATTTTTTCTTTCTCTTTAGGAAGGAAAGTAAGCTTTTTCTAAAGGCTGTTTTTTCTTTTTTAACTTAGCTAGAAGAGGAAAATTGTAGGCCTTCATTTTAGCTATATACATTCAGGAATAAGGTTACCGGGAAGCCAATCAGACATTGATTGGAAAGAAGAAAGAAAAGGACATGCCCCATAAGTAAAGTAAACTATTCAATATTAGAAAGGGCAGGATGCCAGCAGTTAGATGTGTATAGAGAGTGACTTCTTTTAATTTATAAAGAAGGTGTAGAAGTAAGCAGAGCATATACTATTTGCTACAAGTACTTAGAGAGATGTATAGAGTTTTATCTTTATTTCTTTCAAATACATGATTAGTTTTGAAATGAGATGGGCAGAAAAACTATCCACTAAACAGAAAATAAAATAAGTTAGAACATTTTATGTACTTACTCGACATCTGGGTAATTTAAGAAGCAGTGGCTTTTAAAATCAAGAGCAAAATTTTACTTTTTAAGATGCTGTCAGAATCAACGCGCCTTTATTCAGCTTTTACTGCATATCATTTTACCTATCTTTGGTCAAGACCAAATTTAATATTTTTAAGTTGAATGACTTTACACATATAATATAGCAAATGACTTACCTTTTAGAGAGGTAAAAGGTAATGTTTTACCTTTTAGCCCTGCTAGTCTCAGGGCTAGCATTGGGAGTAAAGTCTCTTGACCTGTGAATATGTCAAAACTCATTCTTTCCGTACTTCAGATTAGAAGATGAATGTATTTTCTTTTAACCACAAAATAGTATGATGCATGCAAAATAGGCATATAAGTGAAACTTTATTTTCAAATCTGTTACAACTAAAAGGAGCACCAAAAGAATCATATTTCCATAGTGAATAGAAATAAGTAGGTTTCATAAATATAAATATTTACTCCAATGAGCTACTCAGTCATCAGCATTTATTCCAGAGTTCTCAGAGCACAGAATTAAATGAAGTTGATGGTGAACTAGCATTTCACATTATAAAATCAAATTAATGTTTCTTTGGGCATGAAGATGGGAACTACAATTTTCAAGAAGAAGCAAGTACCTCTTCATAACAATTCTGAAAGTGGTTGTTTTAATTTGAAAATGTGTAACAACAACAAAAAAATTAATTCAAATGACTTGAATCCTTCCTAAGAAATGTGTAATATATAGTTCACCAACAGTTAACTCACATGTAAATAATCAAAATAAATTATTAGTCATTCACAGGTAATGTGTCTATCTGTAGATCTTCACTAGCATTGGCAAGGCTGTAAGCCTAGGGTGACCCTATGTTCTATTTTTGTGCCTGGGAAAGTTTCACTGTAATTTTATCCCTTTTCATTCTCAAAAGAGTCTCCTGGTTTGGATGATAAATTTTACAAACACATTATCTAAGTCCCAAGTGGCTGATATGATATCTTAGTATGAATTCTCCTATTTTCTTGTTTTCTACATGTTGTATCTATGGTTGGCTCATGTTAGTCTGGTTCTTAGGTAGAATAACATCAATATACTCAATAAAAAGAATAAAGAGCTTTATAAGTTTTTCTGTATATAATTACTCAAAGTTCAATCCTTCATAAAGTCTTTACTTCTTTTCTGTAAAAAAAACAGCAAGTACCTGTCTAGTGTTACTATTTCTGTTACTAATTGCTATCACTTAAATATGTGTAATTCAAATTCTTCCAGATATGAAACTACGTGCAAAGCACTCTAAGCATTCATGATTTGGGGCTGCATTCACCTGCCTGGAGACTTTCCATCATCCTTCAAGATGACCTTTACTCTATTTTTCCCTTCATTCAAAATTGTTCCCCAACACAGGGCATCAATAGTTACATAAATAAATAAAATTGAACTCCAAGGGTAGAGGTCAAAGTTTCCCACTGAACATAAGTTGCTGCATGGATTAGGACTGTGCTATTTACTTCTTCAAGACCATGATAGATTAGTCATACCTGGGAGTCAAAAAGATATTTAGAGATTGAATTGAACCCTGAACTGACACTAGGATAATGATGCTTTAGTAAAAGGGAGCTGAATTTGAGATTCTCAGACCCAATTCTTTGATGCTGACTGGTTCAGGGACACTGTGTATGTTCACAATACAATCCTGGGTGGTGTCTCTCCTACAATATCAGCCAAACTACTGTAAACCTCTGTGTTTCAAGTTCCTAAGCAGAGTCCTAAAACCTACAGGTTGGTTTTGCCTATAATCACCATAAGGGGAGAGATTTCCTGAGAAGATATCAGGGGTAGAAATGGCAGGAATAATGGTAATAAAGGCAGCAGCAAGAAGTGAGAGAAAAGTGATAACAAATGTCATCAGCAAAGCTAAAGGCCAATGCTGTGGCTCTCAGCTGGTCATTTCTAACAGGCTCAGATGATCAGTGCTGGTCATTTCTGACAGGCTCTGAGAGCAACAGCAGCTGCTATAGAACATGATAGCCAAAGATGAATAGATGGAAAGTATATCAGCATTAGCAGCCAGAAACCATCAACTTTCACTAATGGTGGAAAGATGATAGTTGACGGGGAATAAGAAGAATGGAGTTTGGAGTTAAAAATTACTATGTAAGATCTATATACTCTGTTGTTGATAAGATTGGTGGGACATATGGAAATAAAGATATTTGGGCAAATAATCAGTTGCCTATTTCACTTACATCCCCAGACAGACACAAGCTTTCTGACACTTGTAGTAACAAGTAAACCACGTTCAGCGTAGCCAAAAGAGTTGCATGTATCTATCTCATAATGGTTGAGCAACAACCGAAGGGCAACAGAACATCTGTTGTATGCCTTTCCATAATCATGTAAGTTGATTCTCATGCCAACACTGCAAGTTTTTAATTCATAAAACCCATTTTATAGATGACTAAAATGGACCTCAGGAAGACTCAAGTAATTTGCCCAAATACACACAAATAAGTGACATACCTGGGATGTGAACACAGCTCTGACTAACTCCAAAGCCATTGCTCTTCTCATCAGACTCTGCTGCCTCCCTGGGAGCCCAAGATAAACAATGGAAGCAGTCACCACAAACACCAAAACCTCTCCCTGTCTACCTCCTGCCCCCTGCAGAGGGAAGCAGATGCTCAGCAAAGTATCCATACTTATGGGCTCCGAAACCTTCCATTTCTGAAGCTGAAATCCAACAACTGAGAAGTTGCTGACATGGCTGTTGAGCCCTGCCAAGTCCCCCGGGTTTGAGGGCATTTTGGTGTAAAGAATGTTGATAATCACTGTAAATGGAAGAGTATGACTCTCAGCCCGGAAAATGAGGCTAGTACTTAAGTAGTTCTGGCAGCAGCATCGATATTGTGGTACTGGGAGGTACATGTTTTTCACATAGAAAGTAAAAAATAAAAATAAACAGATTGTCTGGAACTCTTTCAACCACTGCCCCTCCCCTACCTGACCTCTTGCCATCCCCCAGGGCTTATAACCCAGTTCTCTCAGTCCCAAATGTGGTTTTCCCTGTTAAATGCTTGCAGAAAGCAGGTGAGGTATGTGTTGTATGGGTGGATAGTGATCGTATATCCATGTTGTGGTTTCCACAGGTCTCAAATGAGGTTCTTCTGAGGCAAAAAGCATGAGCAGTTTCATACAGAGGACAGATGTCCCAAAGAAAGCTAGACTTCCACAGAAAGGGAGATAAAGCGGAAGGTCTCTATAAGCTTCTCATAGAAATTGAAGCATAAGGAGAATTTAGAAGATTCACAAGCATGACAGGGTGTGACAATTTTATTAATTAGTTGGTAGATCATTCTTTAGATGTTTAAAATGGCATCTGAGAGTTTTTCTGTAATGTCAATATAAATGAAGACTGAATTGGTCTTAAAATGCCATTTCATTAAAGCTACAAGGAATATTTCTAAGTGGGATACATTTCTAACATTTATATTTCAAACGCTTTCATAGTTAAGTCTGTGAAAAAAGAAAATATTTCCATGTTGACACCAACATTTTTATTAAGCATCGTTACTGTTCTGCTCTCCATGCTGGGCTTTTAAATGTATTATTAATTACTCTTCACAAATTACTTGCAAGTATTTTATAGATAACAATTGACATTTATTGAGCATCCATCATGCACCATTATAGGTGGTTTATGTATATTACTTAACTTAATCCTCCATAAAGTTCATACCATTTTCTCCATTTTAGAGACAGCAATAGAAATTATAAGAAAGTGGTGATTATTTTATATAATCATATCTGGCATATATTGAAAAATAACTCTGTGATAGGCACTGATATAAATACTTTTCATATATTATACAACTCTATGAAACAAGTGCTGTGGTTACACCAATTCACACACAAAGTAGTTGGCTAAGAGAGTTTAAGTAATTTACCTAAAGCTACACAGTCAATGTGGATCAAAACCCAATTAGTTGGATTTCAATGTCTACCATTCCAACCACTGCATATTTGCTCACAACTTGAGACAGAAAAGTTTAAAACTCATCTAAGATCACACAGTAATAAAGAATAGACTTAATAAGACATCGAGTCCCAGGATTTTTGTTTTGTTTTGTTTTTTTATTTTGCTTTTTTTACTTCAAAGTCTATGTCTTTTCTTCTTCATCAACAGGTTACCTTTCTAAGAAGTACTTTCTTGGGCAATGAGATTCTACCATAAAGCCTACAGTACAAACCCTTAATTATTAATACCCACTGAGTTCTTCTTACATATAAAACAAAAAACAGATTCACTGTAGACTAGGAGACTTTGACTTTTAGGCACAGTGAAAAGTTTAAGACAGTGTTTCAAAGTTAAAACAACAAAATTTTGAAAGGAGCCATGAACAGTGAAAATAAAATTAACACTTTGGCTTCAGTAAAAATATAGCTTGAAATAATTCTATTTTGTATCTAAATTTTACTGATAAGACATGAAAATAAAATCTTGTTTTCTCTAAGAAATACTACTTCCTAAGTCAGCTAAACAACTGAGTGTTCACCAAATTTGACCCATTCTGCAGTGAATTTTCAAATAATATATTCCAGGTATATAAGAATAAATTCATAAATGATAGCAAAACAAAATAATAGTTCTTGCACATTTAGTGTACTCATATTTATCAGTTTCTAGACCTGAAATACATCTAGAAAAATACATCCATTTGTATTTCTTTAAATACATTCTTTTTTTTTTTTTTGAGACAGAGTCTTGCTCTGTTGCCCAAGCTGGAGTGCAGTGGTGCCATCTTGGCTCACTGCAACTTCCACCTCTCTGGTTCAAGTAATTCTCCTGCCTCAGCCTCCCTAGTAACTGGGATTACAGGCACACACCACAATGCCTGGCTAATTTTTTGGTATTTTTAGTAGAGACAGGATTTCACCATGTTGGGCAGGCTGGTCTTGAATTGTTGACCTCAGGTGATCCATCCACCTCGGCCTCCCAAAGTGCTGGGATTATAGGCATGAGCCACCACACCTGGCCTAAAGAGATTCTTAAATGAAACTTTTAAACCTAAGTAGGCAACAGACAACATCACTTACATGCTTTGTTTTGTCATGAATCCATAAATCATCTTTCATTAGTGGAAGCTTAGTCTAAAATTGTATTGATTATTTATATCTTTTAACATTCTGATCAATATGTTTTCAATGAATCAATGGGCTTTCAATAATTTTATGTTCTTATCTGTGATTAGTTATAAGGAGTAATTTCATACTGAATACATAAGCTATGCTCCCGTCCAATCATGAAATAGAAACACCACCAAACCTTCAAATGCTAAGCTAAGTTGATTTAAATGTGTGCAGTTCTAATTCAATGTATGCTACAGTCAAATATAAAATATAATTTTATAGTTGTATGTTATCAGAATGTACCTTCCTATCATGATATCTGTAATTTATATTGATATGATATAGAAGAAAAAAATGTGTGTGTGTGTGTATGTGTGTGTGTGTGAAACAGAGAGAGAGAGAATAAATCTGATTTTTCTTATATTGTCTTACATTTAAAAAGATCATATAGGTAAGCAGTTCAAGTCTGGTATAGTAGCTCTACAGTGTCTTGCTTCCTCTGTCTTTCTGTCCTGTCATATTCAGTGCATTGCCTCAAGTTCAAAGTGGTTGCCTGAACTCTAGTCATCATATCTTTATTTCAGGGAGCAGAAAGAAAGAAAGGAGAAAAAAATACAATGGCTACTCCTTTTAAGGAGGTTTTCTAAGAGGCCCATACCATACTTTTATTTAGATTTTACTGAACGAACTTAGTCACATTGCCACATTATCTATAAGAGAAGCTGATAAATGTAGTCTTATAGATACCTGTGTTGGCATCTCAAATAAAATTTAATTAATAAATTAATAAAATTAATAAACAGAATATTAGGGAAGGCATATTGCAATCTGTCACAGTACCTACTAAAGATGAACAAAACTATTTCTAATAAGATATTGGGAATGTATTTCAAATTTTAACATTAATTTTAGCTTCCAGTATTTCCAGCTTATTGTATTTCAGCACCAACTTATTAACCTCACACTGTATGTCAGGCACTATTATAATTATAAATTTCTTTAAGAAATTTATCAATTACATAAAATATAATTCATATAAAATATAATTTATAAATTATATTTATAATATAAATTTTAATTATATTTATAAAATAAATTTCTATTATAATACAAATATAATTTATATTTAATTTAATATAAAATAGATTTGTAATTCATAAATTCCTTTGAGGAATTTATAATTATTTACTTTAGATTAATATTGAGATTAATTCCTTTGAGGAATTTATCATTCATTTGAGGAATTTTATAATAATCAGGACATTTTCTATTGACAGTTACAGTGACAGAAATCCTATTCAAACTAATGTTTGATGTTTATAATAAATGTGCTTCAACTGACATAGAAATTGGTACCAGTTTCCCTTCTTTGATTTAGGAATAGATAGATAATAGATAGACACATAAATAGATAATAGATAGATGGATAGGTTTTTTAAAAGTAGCATAATTATCATGTAGACATGGTTCTAAGTGCTTAATATGTATTAACTAATTTAAATTCACAAAAACTCTATGAAATAAGCACTACTGTTGTCATTTTACAATTGAGGAAATAGGCACAGACAGATTAGTCAATGATGAAGTTGGAATCAAATTCAGATAGTCTGGCTCTAGAATTCACCTTTATAACCATTGTGCTTTTTGGAATTAATGCTTTCTAAGCAGCATATAACTGTAAAATTTATATACCTAATAGCTGCAAATATTAAATACAATGTAAATGTTAATATTAAAGTCACTTTTATATTTACCTTTTACACATTTTTTATTAACTTGGTTCTTTTCAGTATTGTTATAAATGCATAGCTAATTCTACATTCTACTTATTCTGATTAATCATAATTATAATTGTCTTTTTGATGTTCACATTGACCAGTGGGAGCCCCTGACACTGACTCCTTTATATTTTTAACATGTCCTCTGATATCATGGGATATATACCAGCTTTTGACAACAAGAGGGCATTCCAGACCCATCCTGAGTTTTCCACCCACAAGTATCTAGGAAATCCCATTTCCTTTTGGTGTTGAAATAGTATAAGGAATCAAAATACAGGTATTACGAGTACTTATGAGAGTTGGTGATAGGAAAAAGCATGGTTGCTGCTATTGCGACATTTTTAGTAGTGATAGAGTGGTAAAATATGTCCTTTTAAAGACATGAGCACACACAGATTTTCCAATTGAACTGGTTATATTTTTGTAACCTACTCTTCTTATAGTATGAGATTTCATCAAGTCCTAAGACCTTTCTCATAATGGCAATAGGGAGAGAAATTCAAATGTAAAATAAAACACCAACAAAATAGCATTGACACTCTGTCATATCCCTAAAAATAAATAAATAAATAAAACATTGACAATGCGCTATATGAGTAAGGATAAGAGGAAACAGTCAGCCACAAATGTTACTAGTGTAAACTGGTATAACACTTGCAAAAGGCAGTTGCCAATCTCTAACAAAACCCCAATATCATACACATCCTTTGAGCCAGCAATTTCACATCTAGAAATTTATTCTACAGATATTGCCACATATGTGCAAATGATTTATGTACACAGTTACTCATCCCAGTGTTGTTTGTAAAAGCAAAAATGTGGAATCAATCTAAATGGAGAAGTATATTGACACAATGGGATGCCACTCAGATATTAAAATAATGACAAAAGCTGTTATGCAATAATATAGAATAATATTCATGATATATTGTCAAGTAAAAAGAGCAAGTGCTGTAAGGCATATTAAATGAAGCATTTGTATTTTTAAAAAGCATTTTAAGGCATATATATCTATGTCATATAAGTGTGAAAGTACCCATACACCTATATGTGTGTATATGTATTTGTACATAAATGAAGCATTTGTTGAAGGATAAATAAAACACTAGTATTAGTGGTTACCTTCAGAGTAGGAGTTGGGAGACTTGACTCTACATCTGTACTTTTTTGTTCCATTTGAACACATTAACTATTCTGTGACTTCTCCAAAAATAATTAAATAAAGTAGAATGCATATGTTGCTTTCCATTTACCACACAAAATTTAACTTTTAGAAAGTTCATACCATTAAATTTTCAGTTGACAGGATTAAGAGTTTCATAAAACAGATCAAAATGAAGATATATCAACAGAATGAAATAAAAAGGAACCTGGCTGAAATACAGACAGGATTTTTCTAAGGATTGCAAGAAATTAGGAAACATTACACATTTTAAAATTACAATTACAGTCATAAAATTAAAAGAAGATTCAATAAAAAGAACAATCGAGGACAAAGCAGAAAATCAAACCAGTAATGTAAAAGAAAAACTGGGGAAGTGTTAAATGCAAAGGAAAAGGACAGCTTGATGAAAAAGATGAATAGTGATCTGACATATGGTACATGGTATTACCTAAGAAGAAACAAACAATGGAATCAGAATCAATTGTTATGATACCATAAGAGAAAATTTTCCCAAGTTGACAAATGATCCAGGTCTATGATGTAAAGGTCCTAAGATGAATGAAGAGATATATATATTCTTGGTCATCTCTTCATACAACTTACAACAGCCTGGCCCCAGACTTCTCCTCCAAATTACTATACAACAATGAAAATGAGACAAATTTTGAATAGGTAATAACTTTTATTACCAAGAAATTTGTCACTCAAGTATACAAGCATGAGTTTAAAACTCTGATATTTAAAAAGTAATAGTTTTTAAAAGTTAATAAAAGTAGCAGCAAATCAATAAAAACAACAGGAAAGAAAAACAAAAATATTCAAGTAAATGAGAAACGTGCAGAATTTCAGTTAAAAAAAAGTCCTGATCCAAATTGGGCAATGTAGGGAGACCACACCTCTACATAAAATTTAAAAAATTGCCAAGCGTGGCAGCACGTGCCTGTGGTCCCAGCTACTTGGGAGGCTGAGGTGAGTAGATTGTTTGAACCCAGGAGGTAAAAGCTGCAGTGAGCTATTATTGTACCACTGCACTCCAGTCTGGGCGACAGAGAGAGACCTGGCTGCAGAAAAGAAAAAAAAAGTCTAAGATTTTATATTCCAGGTTTTTACTGTTATCAACAAATAAGCAGTCACAAAACACTGGTCAAATGGAAAAAATCTAAATTAATCAATACATTTAATGAGCTCCCAAATAAAATCTTAGTGGTACTTCCTAAACTTTGTGAAGCTGATTCTAAAGGTTATCCAGAAGAATAAACATGGATGAAGAACCAGCGGGAAAAAGACAATGAAAACCCCATTCTTGTCAGATATTAACAAGTTAGAATATTTGAAATAGTATAAAATAACATCAGAATATCCTGACTGGTAAAACAGAATGAAAGTACAAGAATAGACCCAAGTACAGTGCACATAATAATTTATTATAACATACATAAAGGTAACATTTAAAATTGGTGTGCAAATGATTGATTACTGAATAAGTAGAATAATTTCCTAAATATTTAGAAACTTAAATCCTTATAAGCTTTCCATGCTTTAAGGACTTACATGCAGAAAATAAATTTGTAAAATTTCTAGAAGGGATATACCAGTAAATATATCTTACTAAGATGGATGTGACTTTTCTAAGTACAAAGAAAAATATCGACTAATTTGGTTTCTGTAAAGCTACATCCTGCAAAAATTGCCATAAAGCTAGATGAGGAACAACAAACTGAAGAAATTATTTCAGATATAGATGAGCTACATGCCACTATTATCCTTATATATAAGAAACAATTATAAAACTAATAAAAAATTAGAACATAAATCAACAGGTGCATGAAAAAAGAAGTGCATTTGGCTAATACAACAAGACATTCCATGTAACTTGTATTTAACAAGCAAATAAGACCTTTTAGTCTTAAGTGAAGAGTTCAGCTTATAAAATGATGTACAAACTAACCGTGTGTGTGTGTGTGTGTGTGTGTGTGTGTGTGTTTGTGTGTGTGTGACAGAGAAAGAGAGAGAATATATAGCAATGTGGTCTGAATCACTAGTGAGATGAATTATTCTCATTTATACTGTTCTCTATTCATTGTTTACAATAAACATGCATTATTTAAAAATCATAATATAGTACATAAATATTTTTGAAGAAAATGTATACGGCATAGATATTGTCAACCTTTAAAAAATACTATTTTCATGCTCCATAGCACGTTACAAAACAGAAAAAGAAATCAATTTTAGAATGCATTTTACCAACAGTACACAATCTCACCATCCCCCAAATAATATTTAAAAAACAGAGGTACATAAAAGAATATGGAAATAATTAGAAAGACATATCACATAGGTGGGTAGAAGAATGAATATTGTAACAATGTCAATCCTTTCTAAAATAATTTTTAGACCTAATGTAGTCTAATCAAAATCTCAATGGATTATGTTCAGGGTAGGATGAAAGGAGGTTAACCAATTGTCTCTGAAAGAAGAATCAAAACAGTAGAAGCAAAAATGAAGAGGGCAGGGAAAGAAGAGTGCTGGCAGTGGATTAATTGATCAAACAATAAAACATTATAATGCCTTAAGAACTGAAATAGTGAAGACTGGTATAAAAATTGATTAACGTATCATTTAAACAGAATAGAAAGTCCCAACAAATCATAATGTATGTCAGATTTTAATATATAATAAAGATGAGAAAAACTATTTAACAGATGAAGTTGTGAAAATTAGTTAACTTTTCTAATAAAACAAAATAAAATCCTAAGTTTACACCAGAAAGGAAGTGTTCTTTTTTCCTCTCTTCTACTTTCTGCTAATTGAAATGTAAGCTTGATGGCTACAGCTTAGCCAGTCATCTTAAACCATGAAGTAAAAGTCTATTTCAAGGATGGAGAATAACAAACTAGAAGTCTTTGTTCTTGATAGCAGCTGCCAAATGACTTCTAGTCTGCTTACCAACAGACTTAATGTATGTGAGAGTGACATTAAGCTTTTTTATGCCTCTTATTCAGCTTTTTAACAACTCACAGGTAAATCCAATTCTAATTGACACACCTGGGTCAGAACAGTTGGGACCAACAGTACAAACATGGTTGCTAAGACTGGTCCTTCTGCAGGACTGATGGTTAGGGGTAAGTAGCAAAGAAGGGGTTTTGAATTATTCAGTCACTTCTAAAAATCTACTATATAACTTGATGTATTGTGAAAAGGTTTCTGGTCAAGTGTCAATTAGGTTTTTATCAAGGCTTTAGCATGTGTCAAAATAGATTCAAGGCAATATTTAGAAACTACTCTGTTGTTTCCCATGTTCTTATTTCAGGTTTACCATATATATCCTTTGCCATAGCCAGTGAAACCAGAGTTGGCTAGCTTTTACGACTACTGATATTCATTCATCAAAAATGTATTTAGTGACTACCATGTACTAAGCACCATTCTAGCATTTCAGCAGTATGTAACTGCCAAACAAACAAAAAACCCTACCCTTGTGATCTTGTATTATAGTGAAGAGAGGCAGAAAACACCCAATCAAATAGGTAAAATATGTAGTATGTAAGAAGTTGATTAAATGCAAAGAGAAAAATAATAAAGAAGGGAAGGAGGATAGGGAGTGTCAACAGTAGCAATTTTAGATGGAGCATGTAGAGAGGGCATTTGTAGGAAGGAAATGAGGTAGTAAGCCATCTGTTATTTGTATTATAACACTGTAGGCACAGAGAAGGGTAAGTTCTTGGGGTGTGCAATGCCTGGCAAATTTAGGAATAGTAATGTGGACAGTGTGGCTGGAACAGAGTGAACTTGTAGGGGATGGGATAAGAAAGGTAGCAGGGGATCAGCTGGTGTTGAGCTTTGGAATCTCTAGCTTTTACTCTGAGATGAAAAGCCATTAAAAAGTTCTGAGAAAAGGAGTGACTTGATCTAAGTTTTAAACTAGTCTTTCTGGCTGCTGTACTATAAATAGACTAGGCGTGGAGCAGAAACACAGAGACTGATTCATCCAGGAGAGATGATGATAGCTTTGACCAGTGTGGTAACACTGGGGATGCTGCAGAGGAGTCAAATTCTGGATACCTTTTGGAGATAGTGATGACAGGTTTGCTCTGTGGAATTGGATGTGATGTATGAGCAAAAGAGAAATAAAAAATGACTTCAAGAGTTTTGGCCTGAGCAACTGTTAAAAGGCGATGTCATTTACTCAGGTGGCAATTATTATAGTAGAAAAGTCTGGACCTCTTTGTTGATATTTGAATTCTCTCTAAAGTCAACAGTCTAGTTGATTGCTTAGGGCACCTACATTTCACCCTAGACTTTATAGGGCCTGGACTTGGCCCTCCCAAGACGATGCCCTTCCTCATAGGGTGAAGCTTCCATGGAACCAAGAAGATGTGGCACTCAGCCTCCATTTCTAGATAATGCTCCAGGTGGGACCCTGGAAATCCCTGTCAAATTCCCTAAACTCACTTCCAGGATATATGTAGGTGCCTATCAATCCAAGTGCAGGCCAGACCATCAATACATGTACCCTTAGCCCAAATGCATAGTTAGGGGATGGCTGAATGCAGGATAGTAGGGGTTATGGATGAAGTTGAGAGTGAGGTGCACACACACATCTGTGCTAGATCTTTTGTTAAGTGAGACAGAGCCAGGGGTAAGAAGAGAAAGGTGGCAAGCTATGGGCGAGGTCCTAACCTTCACTTTGCCACATTTTGGCATGGAACTCCGTGAAGCCTAAGAATTCTAAATTCAGATCCAACTTGAAAGTTCATTATAAAGGTATATTTATAAAGCTAGGAATATAGTACATATTTTATTCAACAGGTTGAGTTCCTGACATAAATATTTAGATGTATGGTATGTGGGCTCTAGGCCCTGAAAATTAAAGGTCTCGCCTTGCATTGTAAACATGTTGCCATTGGTATGGGACACATATTTACTTTTCTAGATGGGACCCTGAGAAGTAGAAACTGGCCTATTGCTAAACATATTATGGTAACATTCTTCTGTGGTAACAGATATGGATTTATTTTTTCAGATGGGGTCCTAAAAGGGGTCCTCTCTATGTGTGCTCTCACAGTTCTTAGCTCAGTACTGAGCACCTGTGCAAGTGTTGGAAAACTACTAATCCTTTCCCTTCTCAATTTTCATACCTTTAAAATGGGGCTAACATCTCAAAGATTCTTGTGAGAATAAAGTAAAATGTAAAGTAAATAAGCAAAATGCTAAGTATGCTACCTTACACATAAAAAAAAAAAACTCACATGATTGTTGTTCTATTCTCAGAAAACATTATCTTAAATTTTTATGCATTCTTAAATTTTAGAAAAATATAAATACAGTAGCAATGAAATAATTTATCTAAGTGTTTTTCTAATGCCCACTGAATCCTCTCTCACATCAAAACCTGGGAGAACATTTGCATGCAGATAAGTAATTCCTGTATTGTTTTAGGAGCTAGCACTATGTTTGCTTTTTGAGTTAAATACAGAATTCCCATTAGTGTTGATGGTAATTAGCCCTGCAGAACAAAGCATAATGAATGGATTCCCTGCTGTGGAATTACTTTAATTACTTTGAACTTTAAAAAGAAACTCAATAAAGCTACACATGATGATGACCTCAGGGCCTGCACTCCTGCTGCCATCCTAACTACTATTTTCAGTGGGTAGTCATAAATAGGTCACTTCTCAGCCATGTCGTGCTTTATGATCAAACATATGAATAGAATATTCTAGAGAATGTGCCTTAACTTGGGAACATTTGATAGTCCTGAGTGGCACAGACTTGTTTACTGTAAAATGTCCCAGCTATCGACTCAAAAGCCAGTCTATATTATGGTAAAATTGTAGTAGTAGGGATAGTAGCAGTAATTATAATAATAGCATCCACCTAGATTGCCTTCATTTCTGATCACTCACCTAAATTGAAGCTTCAACTCTATCCAGCTTGCTTTTTCTTTTTTAAAAATATATTCTTTTTTTAAATTATGCTTTAAGTTCTAGGTACATGTGCAGAACAAATAGGTATACACTTGCGTTGGTGGTTTGCTGCATCCATCCCCCCGTCATCTACATTAGGTATTTCTCCTAATGTTATCCCTCCCCAATCCTCCCACCCCTGCTATCCCTCCCAGCCCCCTACTCCCAACAGGCCTCAGTGTGTGATGTTCCCCTCCCTGTGCTCATGTGTTCTCATTGCTCAACACCCACTTATGAGTGAGAACATGCAGTGTTTGGTTTTCTGTCCTTGTGTCAGTTTGCTGAGAATGATGGTTCCCAGCTTCATCCATGTCCCTGCAAAGGATATGAACTCATCCTTTTTTATGGTGGCATAGTATTCTATGGTGTATATATGCCACATTTTCCTTATCCAGTCTGTCTTTGATGGGCACTTGGGTTGGTTCCAAGTCTTTGCTATCGTAAACAGTGCTGCAATAAACATGTGTGTACATATGTCTTCGTAGTAGAATGATTTATAATCCTTTGGGTATATACCCAATAATGGGATTGCTGGGTCAAATAGTATTTCTATTTCTAGATCCTTGAGGAATTGCCACACTGTCTTCCACAATGGTTAAACTAATTTACACTCCCACCAACAATGTAAAGGCATTCCTATTTCTCCACATCCTTTCCACCAGCTGTTGTAACCTGATTTTTTAATGATCACCATTCTAACTGGTGTAAGATGGTATCTCAATGTGATTTTGATTTGCATTTCTCTAATCACCAGTGATGATGAGCTTTTTTTCATATGTTTGTTGGCTGCATAAATTTCATCTTTTGAAAAGTGTTTGTTCATATCCTTCACCCACTTTTTGATGGGGGTGTTTTCCTTGTAAATTTAAGTTCTTTGTAGATTCTGGTTATTAGCCCTTTGTCAGATAGGTAGACTGCAAAATGTTTTTCCCATTCTGTTGGTTCATTGCCGGTTCACTCTACCGATAGTTTATTTTGCTGTGCAGAAGCACTTAAGTTTAATTAGATCCTATTTGTCTATTTTGGCTTTTGTCATTGCTTTTGGTGTTTTAGTCATGAAGTCTTTTCCTATGCCAATGTCCTGAATGGTTTTGCCTAGATTTTCTTCTAGGTTTTTTATGGTGTTAGGTCTTATGTTTAAATCTTTAATCCATCTGGAGTTAATTTTTGTATAAGGTGTAAGGAAGGGATTCAGTTTCAGCTTTCTGCATGTGGCTAGCCAGTTTTCCCAACACCATTTATTAAAGAGGGAATCCTTTTCCCATTCCTTGTTTTAGTCAGGTTTGTCAAAGATAAATGGTTGTAGATGTGTGGTATTACTTCTGAAGCCTCTGTTCTGTTCCATTGGTCTATATCTTTGTTTTGGTACCAGCGCCATGCTGTTTTGATTTCTGTAGCCTTGTAGTATGGTTTGAAGTCAGTTAGCATGATGGCTCCAGTTTTGTTTTGTTTATTGTTTTTGTTTTTCCTTAGGATTGTCTTGGCTATGTGGGCTGTCTTTTGGTTCCATATGAAGTTTAAGGTGTTTTTTTCCAATTTTGTGAAGAGTGTCAATGGCAGCTTAATGTGGATAGCATGCATTCTTAATATGTTCTTGTTATGTTCCTGTATTAGTCAGTTCTCACACTGCTACAAAGAAATACCTGAAACTAGGTAATTTATAAAGTAAAGAGGTTTAACTGGCTCACAGTTCTGCATAGTACATAGGAAGCATGATGCTGACATCTGTTTGGCTTTGGGGAGACCCCAGGAAACTTACAATCATGGCAAAATCAAAGGGAGAGCTTTAACTTGTGGCAGAAGACCAAGCCAGAGCAGGCATCTTCATAGGGTCAGAGCGGGAGGAAGAGAAAGAGAGTAGGAGAGGTGTCATACACTTTTTAAATAACCAGATTCATGAGAACTCATGCACTATTACAGTACCAAGGGTAGGGGGTTGGTACTAAACCACTGATGAGAACTCTTTCCCTATGACCCAGTGACTTCCAAGGGCCTCCAACATTGGGGATTATGATTTGACATGAGATTTGGGCAGGGACATAGATCCAAATCATATCAGTTCCTACTGTGTTTTATTTTCTTATTCATCATAAAACTTTATATCTTCTCTATTTTTTATAGCCTTCATTGATCCACACTGGGAAGCAGACCATACAGTCAGGGAAACAAATTCTCAATATATTAAGTTAAATTATACCAAATAAATGTTTTTGCTAAAATTAAGAATAGAACTGTCTTACAATCCAGCAATTCCACTTCTGAATATATACCCAAAATAATTGAGAGCAGGGATTTAGAGAGATTATTTGTATGCCCATGTTCACAGCAGAATGATTAGCTATAGCCAAAAGCTAGAAGCAACCCATGTATTCATAAACAATTGAATGAATAAACAAAATGTGGTACACACATGCAATGGAGTATCATTCAGTCTTTAAAAAGAGAAAATTCTGACACATGCTGCAAAATGGATGAACCTTGAAGATATTATGCTAAATCAAATAAGCCAGTCACAAAAAGGCATATACTGCATGATTCCACTTACGTGAGCTATCTAACGTAAACAGAAAGTAGACTGGTGGTTACCATGGGCTAGGGGGAGGAGGCAAAGGGATGCTGTCGTTTAGTGGGATACAGTTTCAGATTTGCAAAATTAAAAAGTTCTGGAGATCTGTTTCCTAACGATGTGAATACAATTAACACTACTATGTACTTAAAAATGGTGAAGATTATAAAATTTATATAGTATGTTTTTAGCCACAATAAAACAAAAATAAACGAACAGAAAAATTTTTGTTTTGAGTTATAGTTTTTCACAAATATGTTTATGTGCTTAGCACATCCATATCCTGTGCAGGCTCAATATTTTGGTAATGATGACATTAGCGAGCTGAGAATGTAGCACTATAATAAAACTTTCAAAATAGAGATGACTAAATAAAACTTTGCAATATAATTCTGGGTGTTTATCCTCTTAATAAATTATGTGTATAAAGGAATGCTCTCTATTGCTGGGGAAATCTTGTGTTGATTTCTTTCCCTTTCCTTTATGCACACCCTTACATTAAACACCTTTCTTTATTTTACTAGGCCAAAGCATCTACAAGAAGTATGTACTATAGCCAGATAAATTGTAAATAGCCTGACAGGCATTAATCAGCCTGAGATCACCAGTTTGGGGTTTATCTATGTACAAGAGCCAAAGTATTCCTAAAAAACTGCTTTAACTGCAAATTTCTGAGTAGCAAAGCTATTTTCCCACTTAGATTAAAACATCAGAGAATTGTTTGCATGGAAAATATTTTCATCCAGAGATATAAGTTGTGTTCTAATTATATCTACACAGGCAGTTTTTCTTCTTTTTGAAAATTCTTTTAAAATAATTTCGCCTTTTACACTCAGGGGATACATGTGCAGGTTTGTTAGAGGGGTATATTGCTTAATGCTGAGGTTTGGAGTGTGATTGGACCCGTCACCCAGGAATTGAGCATAATACTCAACAGTTACTTTGTCAGTCTTTCCCCCTTCCACTCTCAACCCCTTATTATCCCCCAGTAACTATTGTGGCCATCCTTATGTCCCTAAGTACCCAATATTTAGCTGCCACCTATAAGTGAGAATATGCAGAATTTGGTTTTCTGTTCCTGCATTAATTCACTTAGGATAATGGCCTCTAGCTGCATCAAGTTGCTGCAAAGGAGCTCATTTCATTCTTTTTTATGGCTGCATAGTATTCCATGGTGTATGTATGTGTCTGTGTGTGTGTGCATATATATATATATATATATATATATATATATATATATATATGCGCCACATTTCTTTATTCAATCCACTGTGAATTCACACCTGGGTTGGTTCCATGTCCTCACTATTATGAATAGTGCTGCAATGAACATAATAGTACATGTGTGTTTTTGGTAAAATGATTTATTTTCTTTTGACTATACATCCAGTAATGGGATTGCTAGGTCAGAAGGTAGTTCTGTTTTATGTCCTTTGAGAAATCTCCAATCTGCTTTCCACAGAGAAACACAAGCAGTTTTTTTTTTTTCTTTTAAGAATGCATTTATTCCATTGGCAGAGTCCTTCATAAAAAGCCATAATCTCAGAAATTCTATCACCAAATTAGTTTAAAAAGTCGTAAGACATCTGACAAAACCCCTGGCAGATCTAAAGTACTACCAATGAAACCAAAAGACACTCAAAAGTCCTTAACTTAGACTTCAGGTAACCTTAACCAAACTTCCAAACTTGTTTTCCTTATTGCTTGCATGCCTGCCCGCCCTCCCTCCCTCCCTTTCCTTCCTTCTTTCCTTCCTTCCTTCCTTCCTTCTGTCCGTCCTTCCTTCCTTCCTTCCTTCCTTCCTTCCTTCCTTCCTTCCTTCCTTCCTTCCTTCCTTCTTTCCTTCCTCTCTATATTCCCCACCCCTCTCCCTCTCTCTAATCCTCTCTCTCCCTTCTTCTCTTTCTTTTTTTCCTTTTGCGATATCATAGATCAGGGACAAAAATATATTTACTATCTAACTTCTATCTAACTCCTAATAAATTAGATAGCAAACATTTTAGTCTTTGAAAGACATAATCTCTGTTGCAACTACTTAATTCTACCATTGCAGCATGAAACCAGCCATAAATAATAAGTAAGCAAATGGGTATAGTTGTCTTCCAATAAAACTTTACTTACAAAAACAGGGTAGGAAGTGGGGTGTTGGGGAGGCTGGATTTGGCCTGCTATAGTTGGCTGAGCCCTGTTGTCAGACATAGCCAGGATTTTGCATTTTATTCTAATGGCGGTGAAAACCACTGTGTAGTTTAAAAAGAGAGAATTAATATGACCTTGTTTAGGCTTTTAAAAGTTTTACTTTGGCCACTGAATGGAGAATAGAAGCAGGAGGCTAGTACAATAGTCCAGGCAAAAATGGAGGTGGCTTAAAAAAGAGGCAGGAAGGTGGGGAGGGTTGGGGGAGTGGGTGGTACAGTAAAGGTGAAATGCAGTTGAATTCAGGAAAGACACCAGGGTTAGAGATAAAATTTTGGGGTCAGTAGCATATGGATGGTATTCAAAGCTCTAGAACTAGATGACATTACCTAGAGAAGACATGAAATTTAAAAGCATAAAGAAGATGACCAAAGACTGAATTTAGGGCACTCCCACATCTACATATAAAGTAGAAAAAATAAATCCCTTATGCAGGAAGAGGCTTTGGTCAATGGGTGCACAGACAGTTCACTTATTATGAAAGAAGGGAAGACAGTACACAGTACATATGCTAGGAAGTTGGCAGATTTCGTGGTGAAGAAAATACAGAAGTTCTTTTCTGATTGTTCTTATATTCTCAGTGAAGTTTTAAATAAAATCATGAGCTCACAGAGTATGGACAAAGGTTTGAGATAAACAGAACAAGATATAAAATAGTTATTGTTGAAAACAGTGCACTTACCAGGACATTCTTGTATTGTTGGGCACTAGTGAATACCCATTTGAAATTCTGAACATCAATTCAAAAGGAATCCATAAGCATAGTTGTATAATTTTATCTGTCATCATTCAACTGCTCTAGTACAGAAGATCAGGTAGATAGTTGGGTTTACCAGAATTTGTTTTGTTTTGTTTTGTTTTTAGATAAGCATGATGAATGAAGAGAGAATAAAGGGAATCAATTATATATCCCATATTTTTGCTCTCTTAAAGGCTTCCTGAAATAATATATTATGAAAAAAATTATTATATATGAACACTTAATAAGAGTGATGCTCTTAAAATTGACTAATAAGACTTTTCTGTTAACATCTATTATTTCATACCAGCCAACTTCCAGGCACTGCCCTAGAATCGTAAATCACTGTTAAATAAATATACCCATGCTCCTACTTCCCTTGAAGTCCCTACATAGACTTTTCCATGTGACAAATAGGATGCAAATCAATGTTTACAGTTGCTGTGGTATCAATACAAAGATATTTTATTTCTTTCTCAGATGCCTGGAACAAAGCTCCTAAAATTCTTGTAATTCCCTGAGTGATTAGGGATAGGAGCTTCTGTTCAAAAGAGGTAAATCTTTTTTAAAAAATTTATTTTTAATGTTTGTGGTTATATAGCAGGTGTATGTTTATGGGGCACATGTGATGTTTTGATATGGGCATGCAATAAGCACTTCATGAAGAAAGGAGTATCCATCCCTCAAGAATTTATCCATTGAGTTGCAAACAATCTAATTATACTCCTTATTATAAATTGTATAGATAAGTTATTATTAACTACAGTCAACCTGTTGTGCCATCAAATAGTATGTCTTATTCATTTTTTCCAACAATTTTTTGTACTTATTAACCATCCCGAACTCCCCTCATGAGCCCTCCACTACCCTTCTTACCCTCAGGTAACCATCCTTCTACTCTCTATGTTCATGAGTTAAATAGTTTTGATTTTTAGATCTCACAAATAAACAAGAACATTAAATGTTTGTATTTCTGTACCTGGCTTATTTCACTTACATAATGATCTCCAGTTCCATTCAGGTTGTTGCAAATGAGAGGATCTCATTCTTTTTTATGGCTGAATAGTACTCCATTGCATATATGTGTCACATTTTCTTTATCCATTCATCTGTTGATGGATACTTAGGTTGCTTCCAAATCTTGGCTATTGTGAACAGTGCCGCAACAAACATGGGAGTGCAGATATCTCTTTGATGTACTGATTTCTTTTATTTTGTGTATATACCCAGCAGTGGTATTGCTGAATCAATGGTAGCTCAATTTTTAGTTTTTTGAGGAAACTTTAAACTTTTCTTCACAGTGGTTTTATTAGTTTCCATTCCCATCAAAGTGTACAAGGGTTCCCTTCTCTCCACATCCTTGCCAGCATTTATTGCCTGTCTTTTGGGTAAAATCCATTTTAACTGGGGTTAAATGATATTTCATTGTAGTTTTGATTTGCATTTATCTGATGATCAATGATGTTGAGCACATTTTCACATGCCTATTTCCATTTTTCTTTCTTCTTTTGAGAAATATATATTCAAATCTTTTACCCATTTTTTTTTTGGATCAGATTTTTAGACTTTTTTTCTTTTTTTAATAGAGTTGTTTTAGCTCCTTATATATTCTGGTTATTAATCTCTCATTGGAGTAGTTTGCAAATATTTTCTCAAATCTGTGGATTGTTTCTCTGCTTTGTTGATTATATTGTTTGCATGCAGAAGCTTTTTAACATAATGTGATCCCTTTTGTCCATTTTTGCTTTGGCTGCCTGTGCTTGTAGGGTATTGTTCAAGAAATTTTTACCCAGACCAATGTCCTGGAGACTTTCCCCAATGTTTTCTTGTAATAGTTTCATGGTTTGAGGTCTTGTATTTACTTCTTTAATCCATTTAGATTTTATTTTTGTATGTGGTGAGAGATAGGGCATCTAGTTTTATTCTTCTGTATGTGGATATCCAGTTTACTAGCATCATTTATTGAAGGAACTGTTTTCCCCCAATGTATGTTCTTAGCACCTTTGCTGAAAATGAGTTCACTGGAGGCGTATGGATTTGTTTCTGAATTCTCTACTCTGTCCCATTGGTCTATGGGTCTGTTTTTATGCCAGTAGCATGCTGTTTTGATTACCATAGCTTTGTAGTATAATTTGAAGTCAGGTAATGTGATGCCAAATGAGGTAAATTTTGGCAGTCCTCTAGATAGCTTCAGGATGGGGGCTGGGAACCAGAAAGACCAATGTTTGATTAGAAACTTGGAACTTTCTCCTGCAATTCCCAACCTCCAGGAAAGCCAGATGGGGTAGAGATTGAGTTAATCACCATGATTCAATGACTCAATTGATCATCTCTATCTAATGAAACCTTAATAAAAGCCCCTAAATGATGGGGTTTGGAGAGGTTCCAGGTTGATAAAAACATTCACCTACCTGGAAGATTCTGTGCCTCCACAATCTTCATAGTATATAATCTCCCATACTTGGGACCCTTCCAGACCTGGACATGTGTATCTTTTCATTGGCTATTCATTTCTATCCTTTATAATAAACTGGTAAATGTAAAATCAGCTGTCCTATCATGTATCTGTGGATTTATTTTTGTACTTCTTATTCTGTTTCATTGATCTACTTTTCTAACTTTATCCCAGTGAAATACTGCCTTAATTATTATAGTTTCGTAATATTTCTTGAAATCAGATAATGTTAGTCTCTACCTTTGTTCTTTATTTTCCAAAGTTCTGTTGTCTATCCTAGGTCCTTTGTAGTTCCAAATGTATTTTTGAATCAGTTTGTCAGATTCCAAAACAAACAAACAAACCTGCTGAATTTTAATGGGGATCTTTCTTAATAATTTGCAATTTCATTCCATTGTATTAAAATAATATACTTTGTAAAAATTAAATCCACTGAAGTTTAAAATTTGTTTTATGTCCCAGAATATGTTGAATCTTGGTAAATATTCTGGGTGTGCTTGAAAATAATGTGCATTCTGCTATTATTAAAGGATCTTTGATCAATTTCTGTCTTTTTTTTTAAAGGTCTGGATAGAAGATACTGTTCATATACTATTACACTATCAGTTGATAGTGTTGTTCAAATCTATAATACTGTTATGGATTTTCCTTTGTCATTATTAACTATATTAACTATAATTAGGATTATAATTATAAGCTAAATTATTAACTATAATTGAGGATTTGCCTATTTATACTTGCCACTCTATCAGTTTGCCTCCAGTATTTTGAAATTCTCTTATTAGGTATATAACTCATTATGTCTCCCTGATTAATTGACCTCTATACCATTATGAAATGAACTTATTAATTCTTATCCATGATGATATTCTTTACTCCAAAGTCTACTTTGATAAAACATAGCCACTACTGCTTCCTTTCGACTAGTGTTTGGATGGTGTATCTTTGTCATCCTTCTTTTACATTTAACCTGTTTGTGTCTATATTTAAAGTGTGTTCTTTTAGACCACATACTGCTTCCTACAATGAGATGAAAAATGTTCCCTTTTTTTCTATTTATTGGACGAGTTTGTAAAAAATTGGCATTAATTCTTTCTCAATGTTTGGTGAAATTTACCAATGAAGCTATCTTAGCCTGAAATTTTCTTTGTGAGTTGTGTCTTTATTATGAATTCAATCTCTTTATTTGTTATAGGTCTGCTCAGGCTTTCTATTTTTTCTTGAGTACATTTCATTAATTTGTGTCTAGAAAGATGTCCATGTCATGTAGGTTATCTATCTTTAGTACAGAGCTGTTTATGGTATTCCCTTATAACTTATTTATATACATTCAGTAGTAATATCCTCTTATTTATTCTTTATTTTAGTAAAGCCAATATTCTCTTCTCTTTTCTTGATCAGCCTAGATAAAGATTTATAATTTTGTTGACCTTTTCAAAGAACCTCTTTTTGGTTTCATGATTTTTTTCTATTATTTTTCATTTCTCTATTTCATTAATTTCTGATTTAACCATATAATTTCCTTCCTTCTGTTTGTTTTAGATTTAATTTGCTCTTATTTTTCCTGTATTTTCAGTAGACCTTTGGGTTATTGATTTAAAATCTTTCTTATTTTTTAACAGAAGTATTTATAGGTAGAAATCCTCCTCTAAATACTGCCTTAGCTGCATCCTATAAGTTTTGGTATGTTGCATATTCATTTTCATTCATCTCATAGTATTTTTATAATGTTCTCTATGATTTCTTCTTTTAATCCATTTGCTATTTAGAATGATTTAATTGCCGCAGATTTGTGAATTTCCCAAGTTCTTTCTGCTATTGATGTATACTTTTATTCCATTGTGCTTAAATAAACACTTTGCATGGTTTTCATCTTCTTAAATTTATTGAGGCTTGTTTTAAGACTTAACATATGATCTATCCTGGATAGTGTTTTATATACCCTTGAGAAAACTGCATGTGTTACTGTTGTAGATGAAATATTTTATATATGTCTTTTTTGTCTAGTGGGTTTCAGTGTTGTTCAAGTCTTCTGTTTTATATTGACTTTCTGTCTAGCTGTTCTATCCATTATTAAAATTGTGATGTTGAAGTTTCCAATTATTATTGTTGAATTGTGTATATCTCCTTCCAGTCCTGTCAATTTTTTGTTTTATACATTTTGGGGCAAGCAACAGACTCTTAACTCCATCTCCTGAACTCATGGCTCTTTCTGGGCTTTGTCTGTGGTGTCCCTTTCCAGTATGGCCTCGAAATTCACTCAAGACAGTAACATGGAACAATCACAAGACCACATAATTTGTTTTCTGTATCAACCATTGTTTCATATATTTTGTCCAGTTTTCTCTGGTTATTTCAGTTGGAAGAGTAAATCTTGCCTCTGTCATTCTGTTTTAGGCAGAAACAGAAGCTAGTTAAGCTATGTTTTAAGTCAATTATTGCAATAAGTATCTTAAAACAGGAATTAACAAGCTTTTTAAAAAAAGGTCTGGATAGCAGATACTATTTATGTACTATTACTATAATGTTACCATTTTAGGCATTGCCAGCCATCTAGGCTCTCTCATATATATAGCACTTAACTCTGCCATTGTAGCACAAAAGTAGCCATAGACAATACAGAAATGAGTGTGGCTGAGTCCCCGTAAAATTGTATTTACAAAAGCAAGAGGTGGTATCCTGGATGTAATTTGCCAACCTAAAATATTAATTTTTTTTATGTATCTTTTCCAGACTTCCTTTTATGTGACCCTTCTGTTAGATATTGCCTAAAGGAGAATTAAAATTATTACAAATGGATGCAAAGAAAAAATAAACAGACAAATTTTTAAACTGCCAAAATGGGCTCTAGAAAATTAAACAGAAGTTTCAAGAATGAAAAACAATGAATTTATGCCATAACACCAGATGCCATAACACCAGAAGCAGAATTTAAAAAGAGCCAGACAACCTCATGCATATTCTTCATCCTTCCCTCCCTACTCTCATCTTTAGTCTTTACAGAAATAGATAAAAATCACTGGAGCCGAGGAGATTAGGAAAAGAGAAATGTGGTGTTGTCTTTGTCAGGGAGCTAGACATGATAAAAGATGACAAAAATTAAACATAAGGAGAGAATGGGGTAAACATTAGGAGGTTTTGACTACAGCCAAGGACCAGTGCCAGGGGAGTCACAACACCTGGGTCAGTATCTGCAAATCCTGAATCACTATTTATATGAGCTCTACTACCCATTCTTTTCATTTCTGTAGGGTAAGGGAATTGCTTTGACAGTCCCTGACCTATTACATGGTATATTGTCATTCAACAGGACATTTGCCCATTCCCAGCTGAGCCCCATTCAATCTGGTAACTAGTAAAGATGGATAATCCCATTTTTAAAAGAAAAACACTCTTAAATTAAATTTTCACTTCCCTCCCCTGCCCTCCTGCTAAAACAGACAGTGGGATGCTTATCACTGATAATATGAGAAAGGAAGTCCCAGTAGGTGTTTTGGGAGAAAATTAAAACTGGTAAACCTCATCTTTATTATGTCAAACTATGCTAAATATATCCCCCAAATTTAATGAAAATATATCTACCGTTTTTGGAGCGAAGCATTAACTGAGAATTATATCCTCTAGATTGGACAGCATTTCAAGTTGGAATAAAAAAATACTCTGAACCAGTTTTGTGATTCATAGTTGCTGATTTAGGGATTCCATTCTTTTAATCCTTAAATGTATTTTATTTTCAGGTTGTTTTAAAATATTTTCTGTTTGCCCAACTCTGATTCTAGTAGTTAGCATTTACAACCACACAACTGATTATTATTGTTTAGGCAGCTTACAAAAATTTAAAGGTCTACGTCAATCACCTATAATGGCAACAAATAATAATACTCTTAGCAGAATAACAAGATCATTCGAGCTTCAAAGGACATTGGAAATCAACAATTTTATCTTCATCATCTTACAGATGAGGATACTGAAGCCCTGATGAGTGAGGTTGCATATCCAACATCACAAACGTGGAACCACGACTAAGATTAAAGGTTTTCTGATACTAGTCCAATGCTCTTTTAATGATTCTGTGGCAACAGATAGATCATTTAGTTCAAAAATTGCCTGTTGAGCTTCAAATACATCTTAATAATTATTTGAGATTTCCTAGACAAGAGAAGCCCCATTTCAGCACAAAATAATTTTGCAAAATAAACGTAATCCATGAGAAAATAAAAATCTGACCAACGATGATATTTCACTAGCTCATTCATATATCAGCAAAGACAATACAACTAACTAATGAGAACACTCATCAGTAGTGTTAAGTATCAGTTCCAAAGTACTGGGAACTAACTCTTGCCAACAACAGCCCTGGTCTCATTAATCTGTTTCTGGTTTCTATTCTTTCCCACCAACACACTTTCTCTTCACAGTCAGGTCCCTTGGAGTTGATTCAAAAAAACTGAGCTTAACCTGGCCTTAGTAAAGAGAGATTTACTGTAAAGAATCAAGGATATTTCCCAGAACCTCACAGCAAGGAATTTAGCAAATGCTTTATTAAGAACTCTCGGGAACCCATGGTTTCTCATCTCTTCCACTTATCACATCTGTCCCCATTCTTCCTGTCTGCATTTTTTTTAAGTAGGTGGATTAGGTCACAGCACAGTCAACAGTATACAAAAGTCCAAAAAGTGCTGCTAAAAAATAGCCCCAGTCTCCAATTATACATTGCCTTGAAGGTAAATTACCTCTTCTAAAAAATGTGTAAGTGCATAAAGGAAGTTACTGAAATTTCTAATCAGTTATATTAGAAATAATAGTTTTTTTTTCTAGTATAGAAATAATACTTACCATAGAAATTCTTTACATCGATATAAGGCTGTAGAATTTTCAAAATGTGTCCACATTCTCTTTCTTTCACCTCACCTTAATCCCATGGAGGAGGTGACCAGGTGTCATTCGGCCCATTTTGCAACTGGAGAAACCAACTTAGAAACTTTAAATGATACATCCAAGCTATCAAATCAGATCTTGAATCCAGGTTTCCTGGCTTCTAGTTCATTTGCCCTTTCAATAACCACATCTATGGCTGCTGGCCTGTGAAAGGCAGAAATCATGATGATGTGGAGGTGATGACAGCGGCCATGACATGTGAACTCAGTAGTAACCTATTTTAAAATTTGGTTTAGAATTCTACCAGAAAACTTATTTTTTCTTGGATCTCAACTGTACCCTTCTTCTGTTTTTTTTTTTTCTGCTCTTTCTTGTGGATGTACCAAATTATTTTAATTAGAAAGTTAAGTAAATTAAAACATATTCTAATTTTGCTTAACTTTTAACTTCCTGTGGTCTGATTCCTCTTTTGATTGTGAACCAGAAGTGACCTGAAAAACTGTCAGAAAATAACATGAATGATGATAACAATGGCAATAACAACCTAAGGCCAGTCATCTATAGCATTAAAGTTTCTTTTGAAACTGAGAAACAGCATAAAAAATTTAAAGACAAATGTTAAATATCTGCCACTAGATGAAAGAATTCCTTATTTAGTGATTGATATGAGCCCCAGGAACTAACTCCATGTGTTGAAGCAGAGCAGAAAACTTGAGTACAAAGGTATTATGCAAACAAAGAACAGTATTTCCATATGTATAAGTTTGACTGGGTCTGGCTGAAGTGAGCTCTGGGGCACTTTCCCTAACACAGACATGAGAATCTGGGATTTGTATCTAAAACATTCTTCATGGTTAGATCATTGTTTATATAAATGTAAGGTGGTAGTTTCTGGTAGGATATCCTGAGCGAGAATTTGCTAGTAAAGAAAACCTGAGGACAGATTTTAAATGTTTTCAAGGAACATATAAACACAATGTTAATACAGCATCAGCCTATGTCAAGTAAAGCAGATAACATCTTGACATAAGGTTTCTTCCACCTAGAAGTTTGCCTTCGTGAACACTAGGGATCCAATTTCGAAGAAATGAATGTAATTTATAAACTTAAAACAGAAATCATGTCTCACAGGCATATCCTCAAAGAAAACTGGCTATTGAATTTTCATTCAAATGGATGCTAAAACTGATGCTGCTCACTAAAATGTTCATTTTTTTACATCTTTAATAGATCACTATAAGAAGGATATGTTTTGTGTTTTTAATAAAATGACTACTACCTTGAATAACATTAATTATTACACTAATAATTAAGAAAAAAAATCCAAAGTAATATCTCCTCCTATCCCAGGAATAAACATTATTACAGCAACTGCTTGCCTTCCTTTTATTCAAAACTTCTCTTTGAGTACACACAACTCTCCCACTCCTGGTCACCATTACATTTCTGTTCTTCCATGTTCACCTCTCCCTTGGCTGACATTCTGGACTAGAAGACTGATGGGAAAGAATGAAAGAAACAACCAAACCAAGACTAATAGATAAAAGAGGATCAAGTAAATATGCGCTCACCAACAGAAACACAGTCACAGAACCTTGAAACCTCAAAGTTTCGAATTTGGAAGGAAAGTATAAAAAGAAAGCAGTAAATGCTAAGGACGAAAGTAGAGAATTGGGCAGACGATTGGCAATGGAAATTCACGCCTTTTCCCCTCATTTCCCATAAGGATTTATTTCGTTTCTCCTACAGCTCTATGTTCTCTCTCAGCTCACTGTAGCCTTGATATCCTGGTCTCAAGAGATCCTACCACCTCAGCCTCCCGAGTAGCCGGGACTACAGGTGCAGGCCATCATGCTTGGCTAATTTTTGTACTTTTTGTAGAGATGGGGCTTTGCTATGTTGCTCAGGCTGGTCTCAAACTCCTGAACTTAAGCAATCAGGCTGCATCAACCTCCCAAAGTGGTGGGATTATAGGCATGAGCCATGACAGCAGGCTGGACTTTTTTTGCTTTACTCCTTTTTTAATGGCTGCTTTTCTAAACCTCAACTCTTCCATTTTCTTCTAACTTCTCATCAACCCCTTTGACTTTTCCTTTGGTCTGCATTTAACTTTAAAATATAAGAGGCTTTTATTGTAACTCACATATAGTTGAAAATCCATTCAACAGTGAGGCAGTACTTCAGCTCAGGGGAGCTGGAAGTTCTGCAACAAGCCCAGTCAGTGTCAGATCTCTGCACCAGGGGCAAGCTATGTTGTCTTTCACTATGTCTGGCCTGCGTGGCCAGTTAAGTGTGGATGGAGTCTTAAAGCCTCTTTTCTTCTGGATTTTGTTGATATTCAAAACCAACTAAAAATCTCCTGTTACTACATAAGGTACAGTTAAACCTGGGAAAAAGTGGAAATAATTACGGTTTTGTGGCGTCATTTAAAAAATATAAGCATCTTTTCTATTATTTTCCTTTTCTTGCAATAACACAGAAGTAATAAGACTTTTCCAGGGATTAACTTGCTCATCTGACCAAATTTGGCTCAACATCTTGACAATGTCTGGTTAAAAGATGTGACTCCCACAATCATAGCTTTTTATCCCCTACACCATGTTTTACTCATTACCTGGCAAAGGTACAAGCCAAAATTCTCGTAAACCTTCTGATTTCCCGTTCATAATTTCAGGAAGTAAACCATGGCTGAGAAACCACATGAAACTTCATTAAATGAATCTAAATAAATGATAGCTCTGCAAATGAATCAGCGTTTACCCAAATTCCATGCACGGCAGAGAGACGAGAATGGTCAATAAATACCAGACTCTCAATAACCACAATGCACAGACTTGATCTCAGGGACAACTCCATCTCAGCTGAATGTAAAGCGAAAAGAATATTTACAACTCCTGGTCACAGCTAGAAGTGTGCTAGTTAAACAACAGACCTCATGTATCTTTGTAACAACTGACTCACAGGGCAGAATAAATTAGGAAAACTGAGTCAGGCCATTAAAATGGATGCTTAAATTTAAACAGGAGCAAAGAAGAAGATTTTAGGGACTGAAGATTGCTTTGAAAGACTGCATAGAAGGTAACTTTTAAATTGCACAAAATTATTTATGATCATAACAAGGTCATTTTCTTGGCAAGGCTGTGCCTGAACATCTTTTTTTTTTTTTTTTTTTTTTTTTGAGACAGAGTCTTGCTCTGTTGCCCAGACTGAAGCGCAGTGGCACGATCTCAGCTCACCACAACCTCTGCCTCTCAGGTTCAAGCAATTCTCTTCCCTCAGCCTCCTGAGTAGCTGGACTACTGGTACATGCTACCATGCCTGGTTAATTTTCATATTATTAGTAGAGACAGGGTTTCACCATATTGGCCAGGCTGGTCTCAAACTCTTGACCTCATGATCTGCCTTGGCCTCCCAAAGTGCTGGGATTACAAGCGTGAGCCACTGTGCCCAGCCCCATCTGAAAGTCCTTTATTGCTTAAACTAATGTTTGTGGAGTTTTTATTGTGTTTCAGGGAATGTGCTAGGTACTGGGGATAGAGCAAACAACAGAATATACTTCTTATCCTTATAGGCCAGCTTCACTGCTTGTTTCTGTTGTAAATGAAGTCTCATTGAAACACAATCATTTGGTTATGTATTTTATCTCCAGCTGCTTTCATACTACAATGACAGAGCCAAGATTCTCATATGATGTACCTTTGTTAACATTAGTTTCAAAGAACTTCTTGATTTCTGCCTTAATTTCATTATTCACCAAAAAGTCATTCAAAAGCATGTTGTTTAATTTCCATGTAAGCAATTTTCTTAGTCTTGACTTCTATTTTTATTGTGCTGTGGTCCTAGAGTGTGTTTGGTATAATTTCAGTTCTTTTGCATTTGCTGAGGATTGTTTTCTGTCCAAAATTGTGGTCAATTTTAGAGTATGTTCATGTGGCAATGAGAAGAATGTATAGTCTGTTGTTTTGGGGTGGAGAGTTTTTTGTAGAGGTCTATCACATCCATTTGGTCCAATGTTGAGTTCAGGTCCTGAATATCTTTGTTAACTTTCTGCCCCGGTGATCTGCCTAATACTGACCATGGAATGTTGAGTCTCCCACTATTACTGTGTGGGAATCTATGTCTCTTTGTAGGTCTTTAAAAACTTTCTTTACCAATCTGGGTGCTCCTGTGTTGGCTGCACAAATATTTAGGATAGTTAGTTCTTCTTGTTGTATTGAACCCTTTACCAATATGTAATGTCCTTCTTTGCCCTTTTTGATCTTTGTTTGTTTAAAGTCTATTTTGTCTAAAATTAGGATTGTAAACCCTGACTTTTTCTGATTTCCATTTACTTGGTAGATTTTCCTCCATCCCTTTATTTTGAGCCTATTGGTGTCATTACATGTGAAGTGAGTCTCTTGAAGACAGCATACCTTAGATCTTGCTTTTAAAAAAAAAAAAAAAATACAGTCTTGCTCTGTTACCCAGGCTGGAGTGCAGTGGTGAGCTTGGCTCACTGCAACCTCCATCTCCCAAGTTTAAGCAATTCCCCTTCATCAGCCTCCTGAGTAGCTGGGATTACAGGCACTCACCATTGTACTTGGCTAATTTTTGTATTTTTAGTAGAGACAGGGTTTCACCATGTTGGCCAGGCTGGCCTCCTGACTTGTGATCCACCCACCCCAGCCTCCCAAAGTGCTGGGATTATAGGCATGAGCCACTGCTCCCAGCTGGGTCTTGTTTTTTTAATCCAGCCTGCCACTCTGTCACTTTTTTTTTTTTTTTTTTTTGAGACTGATTCTCACTCTGTCGCCCAGGCTGGAGTGCAGTGGCATGGCCTCAGCTCACTGCAACCTTTGCCTCCTGAGTTCAAGCAATTCTCATGCCTCAGCCTCACAAGTAACTGGGATTACAGGTGCCCATCAATTTACCCAGCTATTTTTTGTGGTTTTGGTAGAGACAGGGTCTCACCATATTAGCCAGGATGATCTTGAACTCTCAACCTTATGATTGGCCTGCCTCAGCCTCCCAAAGTGCTGAGACTACAAGCGTGAGCCACTGTGTCTGGCCTTTATGACTTTTAACTGGAGCATTTAGACTATTTACATCAAGGTTAGCTTGTCAAGTGTGGATTTGACCCTGCCTTTCTGTTGTTAGCTGGTTATTATGCTGGTTTGCTTGTATAGTTGCTTTATAGTGCCACTGATCTGTGTATTTAAGTGTTTTCTTTTGTTTTATATTAGCTGGTAGTGGTCTTTCCTTTCTATATTTAGTGTTCCTTTCAAGATCTCTTGTAAGGCAAGTCTTCTGGGATCAAACTCCCTTAACATTTGCTTTTCTAAAAGAATCTTATTTCTCTTCTTTAGAAGCTTAGTTTGGTTGAATATAAAATATTCAGCTAGTGATTTTTTTTTCTCTAAAATTTCTAAATATAGTCCTCCAATCTCTTCTGCCTTATAGGGTTTCGGCTGAGAGGGTCACTGGTAGCCTGATGGGCTTCCTTTTGTTGGTAACCTACCCTTTCAGTCTAGCTGCCTTTAATATTCTTTAATTTGGACCTTGGAAAATCTGACGATTATATGTATTGGGGATGATCTTCTTGTGTAGAATGTTGCAGGAGTTCTCTGTATTTCCTGAATTTGACTGTTGGCCTCTCTAGAAAGGTTGGGGAAATTCTCACGGATGATATGCTGAAGTATGTCTTCCAAGATGTTTGCTTTCTCCTCTCCTTTCCTAAAATATCAATGATTCATAGATTTGGCCTCTTTACATAATCCCATATTTCTTGGAGCTTTTATTTATTTTTATTCTTTTTTTAAAAAAATTGTATCTGACTATCTTATTTCAGAGAGCCAGTCTTCATGTACTGAGATTCTTTCCTCAGCTTGATTTGTTTTCTGTTAATACTTATGATTGCATTGTGAAATTCATGCATTCTTGACAGCTCAGCTTTGTTAGTTCCATTAGGTTCTTTTTTATAGTGATTATTTCACCCTTCAGCTCCTGTATCTTTCATTTTATTTTGATTCTTAGTTTCCCTGGATTGGGTTTCTCTGTTTTCCTGAATCTCAACAATGTTTGCTTCTACCCATACTCTGAATTCTATTTCTGTCATTTTAGCCAGCTCAACCTGGTTAAAAACTCTTGTTGAAGAACTGGTGCAGTCAGTTGTCACTCTGGCCATTTGAGTTACCAGTGTTCTTGCATTGGTTCTTTCTCATCTTTGCATGTGGGTGTTCATTAAGAGCAATCAGGATGATTGACTTTGTCAGAACTTGTGCAAGCTTCAATGCCTTCATCTAAAAGATACTAACCCACCTGCTGCTTCTCAATTCTTCTATCATAACCACCCTACTTTTAAAATAGAGCTTTGTTAAGATATAGTTTTCATTCCACTAAATTCACCAACTGAAAATATACAGCACAGAGTGGATTTTAGTGTATACACAGTGTATTTATTTCCTTTCCAGTGGCTACTATAACAAATTAACATAATTTTTGTAGATTAAAAAAATATACATTTATTATCTCACAATTCTAAGGTCAAAATTCCAAAAGCTGTCTCATTGAACTAATGTTAACATGTTGATCAGGTTGAGTGCCTTTCTGGAGGCTCCAGGGTACAATCCAGTCTCTTGACTTTTCTGACTCCTAGAGGCTGCTCATATTCTTTGTCTCATGGCCCCCTTCTTCCATCTTCAAAGATAGCAATGGCTGGTAGACTCTTTGCCTTGATGCCACTTCGCTGATTCTGACTCTTCTGCTTTTCTCTTCCTCATTTAAAGACACTTGTGATTATACTGGGCCCACACAGATAATCTCTATGTTTTATGATCAGCTGTTTAACAACCTTCATTTCATTTGCAACCTCAATTTCTCCTTGCCATTTAACATACCATATTCATAGTTTCTGGGAATTAAAAAGTGGACATCTGGGGTAAAAAGAGTGGCATTAGTCTGCGGGCTACAGACAGAGTTGTGTAACCACCATCACAATCTAAGTTTGGAACATTTAGAGTATAATGATTTCCTTCATAATCATGGTATTTTAAATGACAACAGCCCTCTCCTATCAATACTCCCATTTCCTTACTATGCTTTTTCATATCACTTGCTACCTTCTAAAAATATCACTTTTTTATTTTGTTAATTTTATAATTGTTTGTCTTCTCCTAGTACCATGTAAACTCCAGGAGGACAAGGGTTTTGTCTGTTTTGCTTACAGATATATCCCCAGCATTATAAACAGTGCCTAGCATTTAAACAGGTGTTCAAATACTTACGGAATGAACAATTTCCTTGTCAATTTGTGAGCATAATATGTCTTTAATCTGAAAACCTGAGACTGATGTTCTCCAGAATTTATTGAAAGCTATAGTTTATTGCACTGTGATAGTTTTGTAGAAAGTTTGAAAAGGAGAGACTTCCTCTCTTATCATTACAGATCAAATTGCATATATATTATCCCAAATCCAGGATATCTAGGTCAGTGTTGCATAGCTGTATTTAGAACCTTGGTGGGGTAAGTAAATAGGGTTTAAGACTCAGGGAATTTAAGATGAACTTCTGTTTCAGACACAGGCCCTTTATGAATATACTATTTGGATAACACAATTGGAGATACAGCAGAGAATACTCATCACAGATACTACTTATTGAATAGTTAGTAAGTGTTGGGTACTACACTATGTGTTTTACATGTGTTATATACAATTTTCAGCATAATCATGCAAGATAAATACTGTAAGGCCAGTTTCACCGGGAGGCTGGACACACCTACCTCTGCACTCAGCACCTGACTCTGCACCTGGCACCAGGCTCTGCACTTGGCACCTAGCTCTGCCACATGGCTCCCCTGGAAGGCTCCGGCTCATGCAACCCTGGCCAGCTTTAGTACCGGAAAACCCACCCAATAACCCGCCAACCAATAGTGGCCCGCCCTGTCTCAATCCCGCTCCCCTGGACCCAATCAGAGCACCCAGCTGTTGCTCATTCCTCCTAGCCATAAAAACCCCCCGCCCCAGGAAGTCAGTGAGACTTCTCTGGCCCCTTTCTCCAGACCATAGAACCTCACCTGGGAGCTAAATAAATTGGCATTTAATTTTCTTATACTGGCCTCAGTTTCTTCATTTTAAATTCAGCAATAACCCTTACAAGTGGTGCCGTAACCCGAGAGGAGTTCAAGACCCCTCCTGGGGGAAACTGACTCCTCTACCATAAGCCGAACCAGGGAGCTGCTGCCCCTCCGATCGTCTGCAGCCATCACCCAGTAAGACTCCTATTGCCCATAACCCCATCCTCTGCTTGCTCCGATCCGAGGAGACCCTGTCTGTAATCACGGCCACATCAGGGACTCCTTCCTGTCTCGAGCTGTGGGCCTCATGTAGACATCCTGGTGCCCCTGCTTGCCCGTTCTGGATGACAGGAATATTGTGAAGACGTCCCTATACTCCTGTCCTTCCCCGTAACCTCCGGTAGTCGGGCGTTGAGGTCCGGGACACCGTTCCTCACTCCTGACTATCCCACAATAGAGAGGGAACTATGGGTAATTAGGAGTCCCGCCTAGACCCGAAGTTGCCATTGGGATGTCTAGTCCAAAATTTACCCAAGCTGGGCCTCTCCATAAAAAAGAAAAGGCTGCTTTTCCTCTCCACTGTGGCCTGGCCCCAGTATCCTCTGGACAACCAGTCCAAGTGGTCACCGGAGGGAATTTTCAATCTTGGCATTCTAACTGATTTAGACAATTTTTGTCAAAGAAATGGTAAATGGTCGGAGGTCCCCTACATTCAGGCCTTTTGTTATCTTCACTCCCGTCCCACCCTCTGCTCCTCTTGCACCACCGCTCAGGTGTGCCTGGCCAAAGAAACTCCCTCACCACCCTCGGCCCCTCCACCATCCTCCTCCTTTTCTGACCCTGACCCGCCCGAAGAACTCTCCTTTCCACCCGCCCAACCCACTAATCCTCCGCCCTATGCAGAACCTCAACACCCTCCAGCTCCTCCTCTTCCTGGTCCCAACCTAGCCTCTCCTGTTACTGCTCACACTTGCTCGCGCTGTGCTCCTAACGATGAAACCTCCCTCCTTTGCCACCTTTGCAAGGTCGCCGAAGGCCTTGTTCAAGTACATGTTCCCTTTTCCCTCTCTGACCTATCAGCCATTGAGAAGCGCCTACGGTCATTTTCCACCAATCCTACTGCTTACACCAAAGAATTCCGCTACCTCACCCAGGCTTACGACCTCACCTGGCATGATACCTATGAAATTCTGTCCTCCACCCTTACTCCAGATGAGCGTGACCGCATTCTTACGGTGGCCTGGGTGCACACTGATCAGGTACATCTCACAGACAATCAGATGCCAGTAGGTGCGGCGGCGGTCCCCGAGGCCGATCCTAATTGGAATTATCAAACTGGTCAAGATGGCTGCCACCGCCGGGACCAAGTGCTTACAGTGCCTCCTAGCGGGCATGCAAAGTGCAGCCCAGAAGGTAGTTAATTATGATAAATTAAGGGAAGTAACTCAGGGTCCTATTGAAAACCCAGCCACCTTCTCAGGTTTCAGTCATGGGAATTGATGGTAAGACTTTCTATCCCAATCAAACCCATCCTTTAGCCTGTGTCCTTGAGGGACACCCCTTTACCCACCCTTTTTAATCATACCCTCATGCCCAGTCCCCTGTTTAGGATGGGAAATTCTCCAGATGGTGGGGCTACTTTCCAGCTCACTGGCCCCCCACACTCAAGCTCATCATCCACTCACCTCCTACTGCCACTCCTAATTGACGCCACGTTCTGCCCTGACTCTTCGCCTCAACCCCCGCTTGGCAGCAGTTCTCCTCAGATCCGGGTTCAATCTGTCACAATCACCTATGGGGCCCGGCACCACCTTAACAAATATCCCCTTGTTCAAAGTGCACTCTCAAAATTTCTCTCTCTGCTATAAGATGGCCAGTGGCTCCAGTCCCAGCTGTAACACCACAGCAAAAGTAAAATCCTCCCTCTATGCGCCTCCAGGAGAATACTTCTGGTGTAATGGAACCTTAACCAAAGTTATTAATGTCTCCTTCCCTTTCCCTTGTGTGCCTGTCACTTTGGGCCCGCAGTTAGAGGTATACAGACAGGCTGAACTTCTATCCCTCCTTCCACCTTCCCCTAATCGCCGAGACAGACAAGCAGTCTTTCTCCCAATGGTTGTCGGTCTCTCTCTAGCATCCTCTCTGGTGGCAGCTGGGCTGGGAAGCGGCACCCTAGGCTACAGTGTCACCACAGCCACTCAACTAGAGGACAAGCTTCACGTGGCTATCAAAGCGTCGGCCACCTCCCTGGCCTCCCTCCAGTGACAAATCACGTCACTGGCACAGGTAACTCTCCAGAACCTACAGGCCCTTGACCTGCTAACAGCAGAAAAGGGAGGTACCTGTCTGTTTCTTCAGGAGCAGTGCTGCAATTATATTAATGAAACAGGCCTTGTAGAAGAAAATGTCAACACTCTCTATTGCCTCCAAGAAGACCTCCGCAAGAAGCAGAATGCATCAGTCTCACCTCTTAACTGGTGGCAATCCCCCATGCTAACCTGGCTAACCCCTATTACCACTCACATTATCGTAGTTTGTCTTCTGTTAATGCTAGCCCCTTTTTCCCTCAAGTTTTTACAGGCCCACATGAAGAAAATTTCCAGGGTGGCTGTAAACCAGATGCTATTTCACCCCTATTTCCGACTCCCAACCGAGGCACCAGCCAACTGACCCTTCTCCCTCACTCTGCTCCTATTCAGCAGGAAGTAGCCAGAAAGAAGCGGCATCCTATATCATCAAAAGGGTTGAAATGTAAGGCCGGTTGCCTCTCCAGGAGGCCAGACACACCGACCTCTGCACTCAGCACCTGAGTCTGCACCCGGCACCAGGCTCTGCACTCGGCACCTAGCTCTGCCACATGGCTCCCCTGGAAGGCTCCAGCTCATGCAACCCTGGCAGGCTCTTGCACCAGAAAACCCACCCAACAACCTGCCAACAAACAGCGGCCTACCCCATCTCAATCCCGCTCCCCTGGACACAATCAGAGCACCCAGCTGTTGCTCATTCCTCCTAGCCATAAAACCCCCCTGCCCCAGGAAGTCAGCTAGACTTCTCTGGCCCCTTTCTCCGGACCATAGAACCTCACCCAGGAGCTGAATAAATTGGCATTTAATTTTCTTATACTGGCCTCAGTTTCTTCATTTTAAACTCAGCAATAACTCTTACAAATACTATTATTTGTTTTTCAGGTGAGCCTCCAAGAGGTTCAGTAAATTCCTCAAGATTAACTGATTATTCAAAGGTAAACTAGGATATAAACTGGGTCTGTCTGACTCTAAAACCCTCTTACTGTCTAGTATGGTTTTGATCTGTGTCCCCACCCAAACTTCATGTTGAATTATAATCCCCAATGTTGGAGATCAGGCCAGGTGAGAGGTGATTGGATAATGGGGGTAGATTTCCCCCTTTGGTGATGTTTCTGTGATAGAGTTCTCATAAGACCTGGTTGTTTAAAAGGGTGCAGCACCTCCCCATTGTTTCCTCTTCCTCACGCTCTGCCTTGAAGATGTGCCTGCTTTCCCTTCACTTTCTAAAATGACTGAATATTTCCTAAGATTCCCGAGAAGCCACTATGCTTCCTGTATAGCTGGCAAAACAGCAAGCTAATTAGACGTCTTTTCCTTACCCAGTCTACATTATTTATTTATAGCAGTGCAAGAATGGACTAATACAGAAAATTTGCACCAAGTAGTGGGGTATTGCTATAAAGATACCTGAAAATGTGAAAGCAGCTTTGAAAGTGGGTAATAGGCAGAGGTTGGAGGAGCATGGAGGGCTCAGAAGAAGACAGGGAATGAGGAAAAATATGGAACTTTCTAGAGACTTGTTAAATGGCTATGACCAAAATGCTGGTAGTGATATGGACAGTAAAAGTCATGCTGATGAGGTCTTACAGGAAAATCAGAAAGTTATTGGGAAGTGGAGCAAAAGACTCTTTTGTTTCTTAGCAAAGAAATTGGCTGTATTGTGCCACTGCCCTAGGAATCTGTGAAACTTTGAACTTGAAAATGATGATTTAGGGTATCTGGTGGAAGAAATTTCTAAGCCAGAAAGTGTTCAAGATTTTGCCTGACTGCTTCTAATAGCCTGTGCTTATATACATGAGTAAGAAAGTGATCTGAAACTAAAATTTATATTTACAAAGGAAGCAGAGCAGAAAAATTTCAAAAAAAAAATTGCAGCCTGGCCATGTGTTAGAAAAGAAAAACCCATTTTCAGAGGAGGAATTCAAGTAGGCTGCATATATTTGCATAACTAAAAGAAATACAATTGCTAATAGCCAAGATAAGGGAAAAATACCTTGAAGGCATTTCAGAGACCTTTGAGGCAGCCCCTCCCATCACACACCTGGTGGCCTTGAAGGGAAGAATGGTTTCCTGGGCCAGACCCAGTGCCCCACAGCCCTGCACAATTTCAGGGCAATGCTCCCTGCATCCCAGCCATTCCGCCTTCTGCTGTGGCTAAAAAGGCCCCATAGACAGCTTGCGCAGCTGCTTCAGGGATTGCAAGCCATAAACCTTCGGTGTTTCCACATGGTGTTAAGCCTGCCCATGCACAGAGTACAAGAGTTGAAGTTTAGGAGCCTCCACCTAGATTTCACAGGATATATGGAAAAGCCTGGCTGTCCAGGCAAGCCTACTATAGGAGTGGAGCACACATGAAGAACCTCTACTAGGGCAATGTGGAGAAAAAATGTGAGGTTAAGGCTCCCACACAGAGTCCCCACTGGGGCACTGCCTATTGCAGCTGTGAGAAGAGGGACACCATCCTCCAGACCCAAGAATGGTAGATCTACCAACAGCTTGCAACCTACAGTGGAAAAGCTTCAGGCACTCAACACCAGCCCTCGAAAGCAGTCTTGGGAATTGAGCCCTGCAGAACCACAGGGGTGGAGATGCTCAAGGTCTTGAGAGTACACTCATTGGATCGGTATGCTCTGAATGTGAGACATGGAGTCAAAAGAAATTATTTTGGAGCTTAAAAATTTAATGACTGCCCTGCTAGGTTTCAGACTTGCATGGCCCTTTGGTCCCTTTCTATTGGCCAGTTTCTTTCTTTTGAAATGGGAGTATTTACACAATGCCTGTAAGTAACCCCACTGTATTCTGGAAGTAACTAACTTGTATTTGATTTTACAGGCTCATAGGCAGAAGGGACTTGCCTTGTCTCAGATGAGAATTTACACTCTGAACTTTTAAGTTAATGCTGGAAAAAGTTAAGACTTTTGGGGACTGTTGGGAAGACATGATTGTATTTTGCAATGTGAGAAGCACATGAGATTTGGGAGGAGCCAGGGACAGAATAATACAGTTGGAATCTGTGTCCCTGCCCAAATCTCATGTTTAATTGTAACCCCCAAAGGGGGCCATGGTGGAAAGTGATTGGATCATGGTGGCAGATTTCACCTTTGGTGCTATTCTTGTGATAAAGTTTTCATGAGATCTGGTTGTTTAAAAGTGTGTAGCACGTCTTCTTCTCTCCTCTTCCTCCTGCTCCTGTCATGTAAGATGTATCTGCTCCCCCTTCACCTTTCATCATGATTGAAAGCTTCCTGAGGGTTCCCCAGAAGCTGTCATGCTTCCTGTATAACCGGCAGAACCATGAGCCAATTAATCCTCTTTTCTTTGTAAATTACCCAGTCTCAGGTATTTTTTAATATATATAGCAGTGTGAGAATGGACTAATACACTGTCCACTGTACCACTATACTGTCATTTGATCCCATTAAGACCACGTTTCTGGGGAACCTCATATTTTGTTTAAAAAAAATCAAGACATGAATAATCCATAATAAAATACACATTTAGCCAGTTCAACTTTTATTTCATTATATATATATATATATTTTGCCTGACAATCAAATAAATGCTACTAGGTAATTCAACTACTTGTTACTTTATATCTTATATATTGAGAATTTTGCAAAAATTTCCTTAAGGCCTTTCTGACATACTTTGCACACATGTTCCTACCTTAGTCTATGCTTGTCTTGAAGCTACTGGACTAAGCATCCTGCAGTTAAGCCAACATCATGTAAGTCCTAGTTGGTATTTGTATGGTCTTCGTCTGCCACTCCACTTAACTTTCCATTTCAATCACCTCAATAGCTATGAACTCACTGAGAGTACTCAAGAGGGCCATTTCTAACTAAACCCCGCTCTTTTCTTCTGTCCAGCCTCAGACTATGTCTACAATGAGTCATCAACATTTTATGAGTGTCCACTTCAGCGAATTAGGATTAGTAACATTGCCAATATCCATACCCTTCTCCTTTTCAGTAAACTAGTAACTATAACTTCCAGGGAACATAATTCTGGAATCACATTTCTTTCCTCGAAGGCATTCAGCTTAACGCTACAGAGGCATTATTTATGTGATTCATGATCAGAAACTATCAATGTCTTTCAATGAAAGCCCAAACCATGAAATATGGGAATGGAGACCTCTTTTAGATGCTGGTTTCACTGCTAAATAGTTGTGTACATTTGGACAAGTAAGTTAATTTCCCCAGTTTCTTTATCTCTAAAATATTTTAATGATACTTCATAGGGTTTGTTTTCAAGATTAAATAAGATAATTAATGGGTACCTAGATAACATTTTTTAGAAATAAGTTTATGCATGTAAATGTTTTCCTTCCTGAGTTTTCCACTTTAATTTACTTTCAGGAAAGTTGATAACTACCTTGATTCCAATTATAACAGGGAAGGTGAGTGTTTGGGGAGAAAACAGAAAGCTTTTATAAGGATCAACAGCTTTTGCTTTAAAGTTCAGAGGAATAAATTCATGAGCATAACAGGATGGGTAAAATATCTTGAAGATGCATGAAATAAATATGTTTTTCAGCATAAAATTAAAAGGATTCCCATGTACTAGAGAAAGTGCTAAAGAAAAGTCTTTGAAACTCAAAATCAATGGGGCTATCCCCTGTTTCTGGCAGTGACACTGAGATTTGGCAAGCTCCCCCAAAATTACATTTGGTTAGTATGTCGGGATCCTGGAAGAACACAATGAGGGTAAAATTTAGGCAGGTAGCTTGGAGTCAGATTTTGCCACTTTGTAGAGTTTATATTTTGTTAAACAGAAAGTAAAGAGTTTTAAAACAAGGTAACGTTTTACTCAAGAGCTATTTTAGGAAGATTAATCTGAAGGCAGTCAAAATTGGAGAGGAAAACTGGTGGCAGAGAGAGATTAGATGGAAAGAGAGGGGTTAGGACTTATTACAATAGCCAGAGACTGAAGTGATAAAAATCTTAAAATTGTATGGTTTGAACCTCCCAGTTCCTGAACTAGAAAAGTTAGGTGAAGGAAGCACTTTGGCCAGGATTTCAAGATGCTCTTGGCCTTGCCTGAGAGAATTACAGCCCTCTATGAAATAAATCAGGGTTTGAAACACAAAAGTGTTAGGAATCTCATTTAACCTGGCCTCAGCATGCTAGGCATATTATGGGATGGACCCTTTGTTCTCTCTTCAGCAATTCACTTAAGATAACCTCAGGACTAAGAGGCAGAAAATTGGATGCTATGGAAAAGAGAAGGCTGAGAGAGTCTTGAGTGGGTCACTGATTGTAATGGCTCCAAAATCAAGCTAGCTGCACTCCTGCAGCCAAAGTGTGTGTGTGTGTGTTTTCTTTTACACAGTACTCCAGAATATTTTTACCTGGTTTAAAAATCATTATTGCCATTAAAATACAAACTGTACTTTCTTTAAACAATATATACTGCAAAGGTTTGAGGGTTGCCAGTTACGCTTAGGAAATCTTTTTCATTGTCCTTAGAGCTGTTTTCTCTCACAAATGTGAAAGTTAGAAATCTTCTGGTTACCATAAAACATTAGCAAGATACTGACTCTGCCTAAAAATTTAGTAATTATTGAATCCAGAAATAAATATCACATAACCAGTTATCTTGATAATTCTAGCCAAAAGATTACTTACTAACCTACATTTCTCCTTGGAATAAAATATATAGAGAGGCTAATATTTCACTACTTTTTATTTAAGGAATAAAGGAAAAGAGAATATATATATATATCAATATATTTTTAGATTCTACCATGTTACAGGTACTTCGCTAGGATTTTGGTATACATTATTTCCTTCAAATCTTACAACAACCCTAGAGCTAAATATTTTCACAAAATAAAAAATAGAGCCTCAGAGTAGTAAGATCACATGACCGAAACTAAAATATGTAAGAATTTCTTTAAGCTGGATTCTAGTCTAGGTTTCTCTCTCAAATTTTAGAAGAGATAGTTTAGAGAAGTATATGATTAATTCTCAAATGAAAGAACTACTGATTAAAAGAAAAGAGAAAAAAGGTACTTCTAACATGTGCCACTTAACTAATATTAGTCCCATTTTATAAATAGGGAAATTAAAGAGCTAGAATGGCACTCTTTTTGACTGAAAACTCCTGCTGTCTTTCATTGCACAGATTCAACACATGCTAGAATAAAAAATTTCCTTATTTCATGCAACATATTTATTTAATAGACAGATAATTAGATGTTAAATAACTTTCCAAAGGCAAACAAGTTATCAATAATCAAGAGGATTTTTATCAGCTCATGCAACATTTTCCCTGGTAGACCATAAGTTAGGTCACAAAACAAGTCACAATGCATTTTTAAAAACCAAAATTGTATTAAGTATCTTCTTGGCCTACAGTAGATTAAAACTAGAAATCAATTCCAAGAAAAACTGTCAAAACAATATAAATATATGAAAAAATTTAAAACCTATTCCTGAATGATATTTGGGTCAATGATGAAATTAAGAAGAAAATTAATTTTTTAAATGAATGAAAACAGAGACATAACATACCAAAAAAAAAAAAAACTGAGATATATACAAAGCAGTGCTAAGAGAGAAGTTCATAGTACTGAATGACTGACCATATCAACAACATAAAAATTTGACAAATTAATAATGTAATATTGTACCTCACGGAAATAGAAAAACAAGAACAAACCAAAGCCAAAGCTAGCAGTAGGAAAGAAGTAACAAAAATCAGAGCAGAACTAAATAAAATTGAAAAAAGAAAAAAAAAATCCAAGGAATCAATGAAATGAAAAATAGTTTTCTTTTGAAAAGATAAAACTGACAGATTGCAAGCAAGATTAACCAAAAAAAGAATAGATTCAAATAGGCATAATTTGAATGAGAAAGGAGACATTACCACTGATACCACAGAAATATTAAAGATTATGAGAAACTACTATGAATATCTCTATGACCACAAATTAGAAAACCCAGAGAAAATGAATATATTTCTGGAAATATGCAATCTCCCAATATTGAAACAGGAAATAATAGAAATCCTGAACAAAACAATAATAAGCAGTGATACTTAAACAGTAATAAAAATACCTCAACAAGGCTGGGTGCAGTGGCTCACACCTGTAATCTCAGCACTTTGGGAGGCCAAGGCAGGAGGATCACCTAAGGTCAGGAGTTCAAGACCAGCTTTGCCAACATGTCAAAGCCTTGTCTCCACCAAAAATACAAAAATTAGCTGGTCATGGTGGCACTCACCTGTAATCCCAGATACTCAGAAGGCTGAGACAGGAGAATCTCCTTAACCTGGGAGATAGAGGTTGCGGTGAGCCCAGACCATGCCACTGCACTTCAGACTGGGTGACAGAGCACGATTCTATCTCAAAAAAAAAAAAAAAACAAAAAAAACAAACTCAACCAAAAAAGTCTAGAAATAGCTGGATTTATAGCCAAATTCTACCAGAAATACAAAGAAGAACTGGTACCAATCCTACCCAAACTATTTCAAGTGTTTGAGGAGTAATTCCTCCCTAACTCATTCTATGATGCCAGTATCACACTGACACGAAAGCCAGGCAAGAAAACAACAACAAAAAAAAAACCAAAAACTCAGACTAATATCCCTATTAAACATAAATGCAAAAATCTTCAACAAAATACTAGCAAACCAAATCTAACACCAGATCAAAATGATAATACACCATGATGACATGAGTTGTATTACAGGGATACAAGAATGATTAAACCTATGAAAATCAATAAGTGCAAATAAGTGCAAATCATTGCATAAACAGAAATAAAAACAATAACCACACAATCATCTCAAAACAGGTGGAAAAACATTTGATAAAATCCAGCATCTCTTCATGTTAAAACCCTCAACAAACTAGGCATAGAAGAAACATACCTAAATAAAATGAAAGCTATATATGACAAACCCACAGCCAACATTATAGTAAATATGAAAAGGTAAAAGGTACGAAATGTTCATTTCACCATGCCTATACAACATAGTACTAGAAGTCCCAGCCAGAGAAATCAGGCAAGAGTAAGAAATAAAAGGCATGAAAATCAGAAAGGAAAAACTCAAGTTATCTCTATTGGCTGATGATATAATCTTATACCTAGAAAATCCTAAAGATGCTATCTCCTAAATTTGATAAATGAATTCACTAAGTTTTAGGATACAAAATAAATGTAAAAAAAAATGAGTAGCATTTCTATACATTAATTCCATGCAAGCTGAGAGCTAAATTGAGAACTCATCTTAATTTCATTAGTTACAAAAAAAAAAAAAAAACACTCTAAGAATACATTTAAACAAGGAGGTGAAAGATCTCTACAAGGGACACTACAAAGTACTTATAAAAGAAATCACAGATGACACAAACAAATAAAAAAAAATCCATGATTATGAATTGAAAGAATGAATATTGTTAACATGATCATATTGCCTAAAGCAATCTACAGATTTGATATGGTTTGGCAGTGTCCCCAATCTCATCTCGAATTCCCACATGTTGTGGGAGAGACCTGGTGGGATATAATTGAATCATTCAAGCAGGTCTTTCCTGTACAGTTCTCATGACAGCAAATAAGTCTCATAAGATCTGATGTATTATAACGGGGAGTTTTCCTGCCCAGTATCTCTCTTTGCCTGCTGCCATCCATGTAAGATGTGACTTGCTCCTCATGGCCTTCCACCGTGGTTGTGGGACTTCCCCAGTCACATGGAAATGTAAGTCCAATTAAACCTCTTTTTTTGTAAATTGCCCAGTTTTGTGTATGTCTTTATCAGTAGCATGAAAACGGACTAATACAGTAAATTGGTACCAATAGAGTGGGGCACTGCTGAAAACATACCTGAAAATGTGGAAGCAACCTTGGAACTGGTAACAGGTAGAGGTTGGAACAGTTTGGAGGGTTCAGAAAAAGACAGGAAAACGTGCAAATTTTGGAACTTCCTAAAGACGTGTTGAACGGCTTTCACCAAAAGCCTGACAGCAATATGGGCAGTAGGGTCGAGGATGAGGTGGTCTCAGACAGAGATGAGAAATTTGTTGGGAACTGGAGCAAAGGTTACTCTTGTTATGTTTTAGCAAACAGACTGGTGGCATTTTGCCCCTGCCCTAAAGATTTGTGAAACTTTGAACTTGAGAGAGGTGATTTAGGGTACCTGGTGGAAGAAATTTCTATAAGCACTGTATATGTACCTCAGATATTGGAGAAAAGACTTCAAATATGTCCTACTTCATGAAAAGTATTTAGTGAATGGCGACTTTCTCTGCTGATTCCAAACTTAGTTGGAATAAAATAATAAAAAGTGAAAAATATCTGAACTTAATCAATTTTCTCCTCAATTTTACTGTTTCTAGATTAAACTTTGTTCTAAAGATGATAAAATGTCCAAAGAATAAATAAAAATGGATTCCTTGATTATATGAATAAGGGAAGATACAGTTATCTACTCAAACGATGTGACATCAGACTGGTTTTTATATATGTAAAGCAGGATGTACTATTTCATCAAAAAATATCTGCCTAAGAAATACATGACAGTAAGGAAATTAGACAGTTCTGTTCAAGAATTTATTGACTGACAAATCTCATAATTTAGTTATGTGCTGATGAAATATTCCTGAAAAAAAATGCATGACAAAATTTGTTGTTATTTATCCATCAACAAACTGCTCAGAACAAAGTAAACAGGACAATCATGAAATTCAGGTAATTCAAGTTAAACCATAAAAGGGATGAGTTTGAGTGAATAATATACATACACATACATTTATAGGTCGATGCTATTGACGCAAAAGGAGCTCTCCTTAGCATTTTGAATTATACTCAAATTCTTCATTTAAGTTTCCCTGTGTGGACACAGCCACTATAACACGTATCTTCTCACATAAATTCTACTTGAAGATTACAATTAAATTTATCCTTAGAGCTAGTTTCACTACAATTTTGCTATCTTTCTAAGAAATAAACTACCTCTCAATTCACTCTTTCCCCTAATTTCTTCAAATTCTTTGTGGAATGAGGCAGAATAAAAGTATGTAAAATAAAATAACAACCTAACTGGATCTAGCTTTGTGAATGTTATAAATGGGGTCTTCACTAAAATGTGTAAATCATTCTCCTCTGTGGATCCTAATAGGCTTCTTTCCACTAGATGAAAGTAAAAGGTGAAAGTACATGCAATATGTGCTTGAAATACTGCTGTCAAGGTTTTCATAAAATAATACACCTCTAAACATCCCATCACAGTTCAGATGTGTTGGGCCTGATATTTTTTACAAAGTAGTAAAACAGCTAATTACAGGTATAGGCAGAAATCTGTTCTAGCTTCTGCATAAGGGCTCCTTGAGACTTTTCTTAGTGATATTTAAATTAAAAAGCAGTACAGCATCCCAGAGCACAGAGATGAAGAACATAAGGAACTACCCTACGCATGAAAATGACAAGCTACTTCTAAGCTTCAATCACTGTGGTCTGAAAGCTAGGTGAGAGAAATTGCCCACACTAGTTTACAAGACATCTCCTGGCCAGCAGAAGGCAAGGTCAAGAAAACCAGATAGAGTTCCCTTTACAGTAATCCTTCATAAAATACTGCTTTCCCAAACCATCTTTTACATAATTCTTATTGCAACTCTGTGGTGTAGGTATTATTCTTCCCATGTTGCTGATGAAGGAAATCATACCCTGAAAACTTATACAATTTGTCCAATATCATCGCTGCTGCCAAGCGACAGTCAGCTTTTACATCTGGCTCTTCATATGCCAAATATAGTGCTATTCACACATCACCAGGAAGTTACATCTACCATCCTTAAGTTCCTGAGAGCTTTTTTAATCTTGTCTTTGCTCACACAGTTTACATTCCTCAGGTCGGATTAAGTTCAACACTCCTATCAAGAAAGACTACACAGTTGTATGTGTGTGATTGGCAAACAGCATGACTAGTATTTCAGGCCCTGAGACACATTGCCAGATATGGCCTTGAATAAATGAATGCTATTCCTTGAGCCCCTCTAGGCAGATGCAAACTTTGTTTCATTTTGTTGAATTTTTTATTATTCGTTGACTCTCATGGCTCTCTTCTCTTCCTGATCTTTTATTAAAATTGAACCTATTGTCTTAAGAGACAGTTCAGAACAAAGACAAAATAAAACTAAAGTTCCTCAAATGCTCTTTGAATCAGTTTGATTATCCTTATCAGTGAGTTCAATCTTGATACATGTCTATTCCACAGTTGTATGAGAATCATGTTTTTTTAACATTTTTGAAAATTATATAAGCTCTTAACAATGTGCTATGTGTGTGTTTTCATAAATTCTAATTCTCAAATCGATGCTATGAAGTAGTATTATTATTTCCACTTTAGAAATGTAGGAATACAAGCTGACAGAGTTGAAGTGACTTTATTGACTTTACATAGCTAGAAAGTGGTAGAGATGGAAAAGGAGTGTACAGGGAAGAGCCAAAATAGCTGACTAGATGCAACCAGAAGAGCTTCTCCCACCAAGACAGACCAGACCATCAAGTACACCAGCACATTCTGAATACATCTATCTTCAGAAAGAAGGCATTGAGCATGTACAGAGAAAAGAAGCAGACCCCAGGATGAAAGGAGAAGAAGCTAAGAACACTGCAAGGGGTTGCCAGCACCACGGCTTATTTCTGGCACTGAGCACCACCTACGGAAGGGGTAAGTAAAACAGATGTGGTGAGTAAAATAGAGCTTCTACAGAAGGGGTGAGTAAAATAGAGTGGCCCACTCTCCCTACCGATGTCTGGAATCCTAGCTGCAGGAGAACTTCAATCATTAATGGAACATCAGCCCACACAGATGATAAAAAACCAGCTCAAGAACTCTGCAACTCTAAAAGCCAAAGTGTTTTCTTACCTCCAAATAGCTGTACAGCCGTGGTTCTTAACCATGCTGAAAAACTGAAAGGACAGACAAGGAATTCAGAATCTGGATAGCAAGGAAGCTTACCAAAATACAGGACATTAAAGCCCAATCCAGTAACAACAATAAAACGATCCAAGAGTGGAAAGACTTCATAGTCATTTTAAGAAAAAACAAAACTAAAGTTTTGGAAATGAAAAATTCACTACAGAAATTTCAGAAGGCAGTTAGAAGTATCAATAACAGAATAGATCAAGGTGAGGAAAGAATCCCAGAACTCAAATGAACCATTCCTTTAAATCAACACAGGCAGAAAAAAATAAAGAAAAAAAAAAAAGAATTTTAAAAAATGAATGAAACCTCCAAGAAATATGAAATTATATGGACAAAACCTGTGACACACTGGCACTCTGAAAAGAAATGAAGAAATAGTAAGCAACTTGGAAAACATATTTGAGGATATTGTACATGAAAATTTCCCCAACCTCACTAAAGAGGTTAACATGCAAATTCAGGAAATTCAGAGAACCCCTGTGAGATAATGTACCAGACAACCATCCTCAAGACACATAGTCATCAGAGTTTCCATAGTAAACAAAAGAGAAAACAATCTTAAAGGCAGCTAGATTCATAAAACACATTTTTAGAGACCTATGAAAGGGACAGGTCATGTGCAAAGGGAACTCCATTAGGATAACAGCAGACCTTTCAAATGTAACCTTACAAGCCAGAAGAAATTGATGGCCTATAGTCAGCATTTGTAAAGAAAATAAATTCCAATAAAGAATTACACATCCAGCCAAACTAAGCTTCATAAGTGAAGGAGAAATAAAATCCCATTCAGACAAGCAAATGTAAGAAAATTCATTACCACCAGACCTGCCTTAGGAGAGGTCCTTTAAGGATTGTTAAACATAGAAACAAAAGACCATTACCAGCCACCACAAAAATACACTTACTTACATAGACCTCTGATAGTATAAAGCAACTATACAATCAATTCTGCATAACAATCAGCTAACAACATAATGCCACATTCAAATTCTCACACGTCAATATTGAAATGCTCCAATCAGAAGACACAGAGTGGTAAGTTGAATAAAAAAGCAAGAACAAACCGTATTCTGTCTTCAAGAGAGCAATCTCATTATGACACCCATAGGTTCAAAATAAAGGGATGGAGAAAAATCTGTCAATCAGACAGAAATCAAAAAAGAGCACAGGTTGCTATTCTTATTTCAGAAAAAATAGACTTTAAATGAATAGTAATCAAAAAGGACAAAGAAGAGCATTACATAATGATAAATTGTTCAACAAGAAAACCTAATTCTCCTAAATACAAATGCAACCAACACTATAGCTGTCAGATTCTATAAAATACATTGTTAGAGACCTATAAAGAGGCTTATACAACCAAACAATAATAGTGAAACATATCAATACCCCATTGACAGGATTAGACAGATCATTAAGGTAGAAAACTAACCAAGATATTCAGTACTTGATCTTGACCCTTGACAACATGGTCCTAACAGACATCTATAGGATATTTCACTCAAGAACAACAGAATTTACATTCTTCTCATCTGCACAGAGCACATACTCTAAGAATAACCACATGCTTGTCCATAAAGCAAGTTTCAACAAATTCAAGAAAAATCCACATCATACCAACCAAACTCTCAGACCACAGTACAATAAAAAATGGAAGTCAATACCAAGATCTCTCAAAATCATGAAATTACATGAAAATTAAACAATCTTCTCCTGGATGACTTTTGAATAAAGAATAAAACTAAGGCAAAAATCAAAACATTCTTTGAAACTAATGAAAACAAAGATACAACATACCAGAATCTCTGGAAAACAGCTAAAGCAGTATTAAGCAGAAAGTTGGTAGCACTAAATGCTTACATCAAGAAGTTAGAAATATCTCAGATTAACAACCTAGCATCACACTATAGGAACTGGCAAAACAAGAGCAAACCAACCCCAAAGCTAACAGAAGACAAAATATAACCAAAATCAGAGCTGACGTGAACAAAATTGAGGTGCAAAAATTCATAAAAAAAGACCAACAAATTTTAAAAAAGTAGGTTTCTTGAAATAATAAATAAGATTGATAGACCACTAGTTAGGTTAATAAAGGAAAAAAGACAGAAAACAAAAAAGGGCATGGGTTGCTATTCTTATTTCAGACAAAACAGAAGACCCAAATAAATGCAATCAGAAATGATAAAGGGGACATTACCAGCAACCTCACAAAAACCCTCACAAACTATTATGAATACCTCTATGTATACAAACTAGAAAATCTGGAAATGGAAAATAAAATTCCTGGAAATATACAACCTCCAAAGATTTAACAAGGAAGAAATTGAATTGTTGAACAGATCAATAACAAGTTCTGAAATTCGAATCAGTAATTAAAAATGTACTAGCCAGAGAAAGCCCTGGACCAGAGAGATTCACAGCTGAATTCTACTGGACATATAAATAAGAGCCGTTACCATTATTACTAAAACTGTTCTTAAAAATCAAGGATAAGGTATTCTTCCCTAACTCCTTTTATGAGGCCACCATTATTTTGATAACAAAATCTGACAGAAACAACACAACAAATTTCATGCCAATATTACTGTTGAACATAAACACAAAAACTGTCAACAAAATACTAGCAAATTGAATCCAGCAGTATATATAAAAGCAATCAAGTATGCTTTATTCCTGGAATGCAAGGCTGGTTCCACATATGCAAATCAATAAATGTGATTCATTACATAAACATAACTGAAAACAAAAACCACATGGTTATCTCAATAGATGCAGAAAAGGCTTTCAATAAAATTTAACATCTTTTCATGAAAAGAACTTTCAACAAACTGGGCATCAAGGGAACATACTTCAAAATAAGAAGAGCCATCTACGACAAACCTACAGCCAACATCATACTGAACAAGCAAAAGCTAGAAGCATTCCCCTTGAGAATTGAAATAAGACAAGGATGCCCACTCTCATCAACCCTGTTCAATATAGTACTAGAAGTCCTAGCTAAAGCAATTGGCAAGGAAATGAAAAAAACGTATTCATATAGGAAGACAGGGAGTCAGCCTATCTCTATTTGGAGATGATATGATTCCATACTTAGAAAACCCCACAGTCTCTGCTCAAAGGCTCCTAGAACTGATAAACAACTTCAATAAAATTTCAGGGTACAAAATCAATGTACAAAAATTAGTAGCATTTCTCTACACCAATAATCCAAGCTGAGAGCCAAATCAAGAATGCAATCCCATTTACAATAGCCACAAAAGGAATAAAGTACCTAGAAATATAATTAAGGAGGGAAATGAAAGATCTCTACAAGTAGAACTATAAAATATTGTTGAAAGAAATCAGAGATGACAAAAACAAATGGAAAAATATTTTATGCTCATAGATAGGAAGAATCAATATATTTATTAAAGTGACCATATTGCCCAAAGCAATTTACAGATTCAACACTGTTTCTATCAAACTACCAACATCATTTTTCATAGAATTAGAAAAACAGTCCTAAAACTCATATAAAACCAAAAAAAAAAAAAAAAAAAAGAAAGCCCTTATAGCCAAAGCATCCTAGGCAGAAAGAGCAAAGCTGGAGGTACCACACTACCAGACTCCAAGCTATACTACAAACCTATAGTAACAAAAACAGCATGGTACTTTTACAAAAACAGGCACATAGATCAATGGAACAGAATAGAGAACACAGAAAAAAAGCCACACACCCGCAACCATCTGATCTTTGACAACGTTGACAAAAATAAGCAATGGGAAGAGGACTTCCTAATTAATAAATGGTGCTAGGATAACTGGTTAGCCATATGCAGAAGATTGAAATTGGACCCATTCCTTATACCATATACAAAAATAAACTCACTATGGATTAAAGTCTTAAATGTAAGACCTAAAACTATAGAATCTTATAAGAAAACCTAGGAAATACCATTCTGGACATAGGCCTTGACAAAGATTGTATGATAAAGTATCCAAAAGCAATTGCAGCCAAAACAAAAATAGACAAATGGGACATAATTAAACTAAAAAGCTTCTTCATAGCAGAAGAAACTATCTACAGAATAAACAGTCTACAGAATGAGAGAAAATATTTGCAAACTATGCATCTGACAAAGGTCTAATATTCAGCATCTGTAAGGAGCAAAAATCAACAAGCAAAAAGCAACTCCATTAAAAATGGGCAAAAGATATAAACGAACTTCTCAAAAGGAGACATACATGTGGCCAACAAGCATATCAAAAACATTCAACATCACTAATCTTTAGAAACATGCATATCAAAACCACAAAGAGATATGATCTCACCACTACTCAGAATGGCTATCATTAAGAAGTCAGAAAATAACAAATACTGGTGACTTTGTGGAGAAAAGGAATGCTCATATATTGTTGGTAGGAATGTAAATTATTTCAACCACTGTTTTAAGCAGCCATGGCAATTGTTCACAGGAATTAAAAAGAACTACTATTTGATCCAGCAATCTCATTACTGTGTATATACTCAAAGGATTATAAATTGTTTTACCAAAAAGACACACACATTTATATGTTCATTGGAGCACTATTCGCAATAGCAAAGACATGGAATCAATCGAGACGCCCATCAATGGTAGACTAGATAAATAAAATGTGGTGCATATATGCCACGGAATACCATGCAGCCACAAAAAAGTACAAAACTATATCCTTTGCAGAAACATGGATGCAGCTGGAGGCCATCTTCCTATGCAAATTAACACAGAATCAGAAAACTAAATGCCACACGTTCTCACTAAGCAGGAGCTAAACATTTGAGTACACATGGACACAATGAGGTGGAATAATAGACTGGGTCATGCTTGAGAGTGGATGATGGGGGGAAAATGAGGGTCAAAAAACTACCTATCTGGTACTATGCTCATTACCTGGGTGACAAAATTATTTGTTCACCAAACACTAGTGACACACAACTTACCCATTTAACAAGCCTGCACATGTGCCCCTGAACCTAAAATTAAAGTTGAATAGGGGAAAAAAGTGGTAGAGATAATCTGTCTTATTTGGAGCCTTAGTCACAGTCACAGAGACCCTCTCACTAAAGCTTTAAACAGCCTCCTCTTCTCTGAGGCAAGGTAAGGACAATGAGGAGCATAATAAGTATGAATATCCATGAAAAAGGTGTGATTTATTACTATGGGTTCATATCACAGGTTGATATAATATTATTCATTTACATATTATTTCAATACATATTTATTGAGCACCTAATGTGTCAAGTCCTGTTTGTTGATTGAGGGAATACAGATGATTGCTGGTAGAAAGATAAGTCAGGGCCAGGTGTGGTGGCTCACACCTATAATCCCTGCACTTTGGGAGGCTGGGGCAGCTAGATCATGAGGTTAAGAGATTGAGACCATCCTGGTCAACACGATGAAACCCCGTCTCTACTAAAAATACAAAAAATTAGCTGGGCATGGGGACGCATGCCTGTAATCCCAGCTACTCAAGCAGGAGAATTGCTTGAACCCGGGAGGCGGAGGTTGCTGTGAGCCGAGATGGCGCCATTGCACTCCAGCCTGGGTAACAAGAGTGAAACTCCGTCTCAAAAAAAAAAAAAAAGGCACAGATTCTATTAGGAAACTTATAGTCATGAATAAAAATAACTAAAAAGTAAAACAAGTAAAAAATGTTAACGTTTATTTTCTGTGTTTACTCATTCAATGAGTATTAACACCTAATAGGTGTTAGGCACCGTGCTATATACTGGATGTATGGCAAAGAATAAAACAGTAATAATCCTTGTCCTCATGGTGCATTTATTTCACAAAAAATGAAAAACATTAAGTAATTATAACTGTGACAAGTATTTTAAGGGATATTTATAGTATGCTCTGCAAGCATGTGCCTGGAGAATCCTATCTATTGATGTTTTCTTTCTACTCTGAATTTTCAAAAATATCAAAATGCTGTAAATATCAATTTTATATTTAGATAGATATAAATTAATATCATTAAAAATATGAGATTAAAAGGGGCATGTTTCCTAAGAGATATAGACAAAGAAGTATGAGAAATCAGAAAAAAGCAGCATTGCTTCCAATATGGGTGATAAAGGGATACTATATGGCCTAGTGACATTTGAAATAAGGAATGATATCAGAATGGTGCCATATATCTCTTTTAGCATGAGATAATTGTCAGTTATATGCATTACCAATCCATTCACACTGGTCTCCCAACTGGAGGAAATGCTAAAAATAGGTTTGAAGCTATCTTCACCATCCCTACATACCCACTTCCCTATCTTTTGTCTTACAAGAAAAATAAGTACTCCAAGATAGAGTTGGTGATCCCAAATCCACTCCTAGTCCTTGCTGCCTTCTAGGTGCCGTTCACTTCCCCTCACAGTTAGGCACAGCCATGTGGATAATTCCATCTATTTAGGATGCAACTGGACCTCTACAGGAGTGGGGATAGATTCTAGGAAAGCTCTTTCCTATTAAAACAAAGAATACCACTCCTTCGCTTTTCTTTCTGCCTTGAAAGGAGATATAGTATATGGAACTAGGGGAAACTTAAAACTCAGCAGCTGTCTTATCACCATGAAAAGATGTCAAGAGCACCAAAGAGATGGTGACACTAATATGGCTGAGCCACTAAACCACTGTCAGCCTCTGCTTATCTCCATACATCTTATAGTGTGAGGGGGAAAATGTTCAAGTTCCTATAAATTAAGTAACCTGTCAATAGAAGAATTATTACAAGATACACTGAATTTTCCAGGAAGGAGACCAGGCAAATTATTCTGAGAGAAAATAAGAAATCAACATGAATATTAAAGAGTTGGTAAGTGTAAAAATGTAGCACAAATGACAGGAAAATACCAGCAAAGGAAGGATGTCTCCTTATCTAATCATGCTCTTTCTCTCCCTTCATCCCAGAGCAATACTACTATTTATTTATCATATTCAGATCTTTTCCATTGGCTTTCTGTTTCAGCAGATGAAGGTAATTCTCTGATACCTCTTCCCAACCTATTCTTTCTATATACCCTTCCCCTATATTCACATTACAAGTTTTAATTAGTGATTACTATTTACATTATTTTGACTATGTAAATGATATCCACTTCAGAGTCAAGTGGTATACAGTGGGTAATGGGTACACATTGTCTTTGGTATGATTTTTGTCTTTATAGTCCTATATAGACTGGCTACTCTCTAGGCCTGATGCCCCATAGTTATAAGGTACTTCCTTTTGCAGCACTCTCATAGTAGATAAATCTTCTTGGGTTTTATAGTTTTCTTTCACTTGGTCTTCTCTTTCTTTTGCTGCATAATCTCATAGCTCCCTATGAAGTTGTGCATGAGATATAGATTTCCACTTTGTGCTTCTGAACATTTTATTTATTCTATACCCACACTTTACTAATATGTGGCTTAGGTACAGAATTCTGAAGACCATTCTATTGTTCTTTATTATTAATTGCCATTGTTCTTTTTAATGTAACTTATTTTCTTCTCTCTGAAATCTTCTGGAGATTTTTTTAAATCCCTGATACTGAGAATTTGATGATTACATGTCACAGTGTGAGTTTTTTTTCACTTACTGTGGTAGGCATTTCATGTGCCCTTTTATCGTATGGCAGTGGTTTTCAAACTGTAGTCCCTAGGTCAGCAGCATTGTTGTCATCTAGGAACTTGTTAGAAATGAAAGATTTTGAGTGCTACCTTAGGTCTAATGAATCAGAAACTCTAGCGGTGGGGCCCAGAAATCTGTGTTAGAAGAAGTCCTGCACATAATTCTGATGATGTATGCTAAATAATCACTAATCTAGACATATACTCCTTAATTCCAGAAATTTTTCTTGAAGGTTTCCTTTCTTTGATAATTTCCTCCCCTCCATTCCCTCTATTCTCTTATTCTGGAACTACTGTTAATCAGATGTTATAATCATGGATTATACTCCAAGCTTCTAACTTTTTCTTTCTCATTTTCAACCTCTTGATCATTTTATCTTCTTGAATATTTCCCTGATTTTAACTTCCAACATTTTATTATGGTTTTTGAAATTTTTACTGTTTTTTTATTTCAAAGGCATTCTTCTTGTTCTCTTATATTCTTCATATCTAGCATCTCATTCTTATTTATGGAAGCAATATCTACTTTTATCTCTCTAAGGATATTGAAGTTTGGGCAAATTTGTGCATGTTTTCTGTTTCCTCCAGGTTGCTTTTATTTTCTAGTTTCTTTTTCTCTCTTTCTCATGTCAGAGCCTTTCTCAAATATTCCACCATTCTTAGAGGAGTACGGTTATCGCAAATTTGTTTAATTTAGTTGCCACATTGGCATCCAATTTTAGTCCTGACATAAGTTGAATCCTAGTTGTATTCTATCACCTTTGGCCTGGTTAAAATTTCCTATCCCTGCACATTTTTTTAAAACTATCTAACCTGCTTGTTTTTTATTTCAATGACCCAAAACCCAACACATCCCACATCTGCTTATCATGATAAAACCTAATGTTCAACACCCAAGTCATGTAAATAAGTTTTTATCTTTGCAAATTTTTTTTTGAACTCCAATCCATATCACCCTGTGAAAGTCAAAGGGAAAGCACCTCTAGACCTTAATAAAGGCATAGTCCTACATTCTTTCTCTTTCTCTTGTTCCCCACCTGCTGGTTGAGCTTCCTGTCATCTCTCAACTTCCCATTTGTGCTCCTAACCTCTCTAGGTTTCTTCCATTTCATGCATTTTGGTTTTACTTTCTCATTGTTTCTCACCTGACACACACACCTGAACCTAACTTTCTTCTCCAGTCAGGGGTCTCTTAAAGAGTAGCTCTCTTAGCTTATAGCCACTCTCAACAAAGAGAACCTCAAGACCAAATCAGAAAGAAACCATAATAATAGAAATCACAACGGAAGGTAGGTATAACGTGACTTACTCTGGTTGAAAAAGTGTGAGCAGAAGTATGTCTTTGTGTGAAAAACCTCCAAATACCAATGATCAATTTGTCTTTCTCTTCTCCTGCATAAGTAATTCTAGAAGCATATGTCAATACTGAGCCTCCATTAGCATGGGTGCCTGAGTGGCTGTGATAATCCAGGTCCCTAGTGACTTGTCTCACACATATAGTGTGAACTCAGAAATAAACTATTATTGTGTATGCCACAGATAACTTTGAATTGTTACTATAGCATAACTAAGCTTAACCTAACTGATAAAAAGGAGAAAGAATGAACTGTTCAATAAATTAATCTGAGTCAATTGGGTATTCATAGAAAAAAACAAAATGAGATTCTTATCCTATTCCATACATAAAAATCAATTTCAACTAAATAAAAAATTATACTATAAGCTTTAGAACATTTAAAGAAAATATAAATATTTGTGACTTCAGAGTTGGAATTATATCTTAAACTAAAATAAAAAAGGCTTATCCATAAAAGGAAACAGTGATAAACTTGGCATTAAAATTAATTGTAAGTACAATACCAAAATCCTGATGCAAAAAAGAAGAAAATGATAAATTATCCTTCATTAAAGTTAACAATTTCTACCTGATGAAAGAAAAAAATAACAGGCCCCAGACTGGGAGAAAATATTTGCAAATCACATACTTGATTAAGAGCTCGTATTCAGAATGTATAAAGAATTTTAAAAATCTAATTGTAAGAAATTAACAAAATTAACTTTTTATTGGGCAAAGATTTGAAAGATACTTCACTAAACAAGATATGTGGATTACAAATAAGCATGTGAAAAAAAATGGTCAACATCATTAGTTTTAAGGAATTGCAAATCAAAATCACAATGTGATACCACTACATGGCCATTTGAATGGATAAAATTAAAAAGTTTGACTATATTAAGTGTTGACAAAAATGTGGAACAACTGGTACTCTCAAAGACTACTGATGGGAATATAAAATTGTACAACCACTTTGACAGTCTGTCAGTACTATGCAGTTAAACACACCTATCATGTGGTCCAGTCATTCCATTTCTAGATATTTATGCCCCCAAAATGAAAGCATATGTCCACATAAAAACTTGAACATGAATGTTAATAGCAGCTTTATTTGTAGCTGTCAAACTGAAACAATAAAAATGCATTGATGTGTGAATTAATAAACAAACTGTGGAACATTGCCGCAATGGGAAACTCTCCAGTAATGAAAGAGATTACTAATACATACAACAAAATAATGATTTTGAGAAACAGATCGGAGGAGGATCCCAGATGGCCGTTTAGGAACAGCTCAGGATTGCAGCTCCCAGTGAAAGTGCAGAGGGTGAGTGGATGCCGCGTTTTTATTGCCCACAGACTAGAAAATTCCCAGGCAGAGGAGCTCCACGGTCGCCAGCATGGCTGTTTCGGCCAGCGCGGCTGTGCCGGCCAGCGCTGCTGCTTTGCCCCGCGTGGCTGCTTTGTCAGCGCCCCGGAGCAGCGGTTCTCCATACAAAATACACTGGTCCTGGTGCCCTTTTGGCTGGCGATTGGAGCCACGGGAAATTGCACGTTCGCCGGTTCAAAAAGGGGACTGAGCAGAGAACCAGGACAGTAGATTCCAGGGCAAAAAAAAAAAAAAAGCACCACAAACCTCAGTGCCGCTGTTTAAGCCAGCACAATGAGTGGCCGCAGGGGAAAACAAACAGACCCTGGCGCCTCTTCAGCAGGCGACTGGAACACCAACTTAAAAAAGGCTCTGAGGCAGGGAGCCAGGCGATCAGGCTCAGCTGGTCCCACCCCCACAAAAGAACAGCAACCAGAAACTCTGGATTGAGACTTTCCCAGCAAGCGCAGCTGAACCCTGGACGGTCCAGCTCTGTGGGGGAGGGGCGTCCGCCATTACCGAGGCAGCCCGCCAGGATGGAGGTAGTCAGCCAATGCTGAAGCAGCCCGCCGTTGCCAAGGCAACCCACCATTGCTGAGGCAGCCCACCGTTGCCAAGGCAACCAGCCACAGCAGAGAGACTCCACCTCAACAGAGGTGGGCCACCATTGCCAAAGCAGTTCTAACTACACCCATATAAACAGGACTGCAGGGAAGTTCACTCGGCAGCAGGGCGGAGCCCACAGCAGCTCAGCAAAGCCTCTATAGGCCGACAGTGACTAGGCTGCCTCCTTGCTGGGCTGGGCAGGTCTGAAGGAAAAAAAAAAAAGAAGGCGGCAGCATAACGGAAACTCATAAATAAAGCCCTAAATCCCTGGGACAGAGCACCTGGGAACAAAAAGCAGTTTATGAATTCTGCTGCAGCAGACCTAAAAGTACCTGCCCAGCAGCTCTGAATGAACAACAACAGAGCTCACAGTTCACCATTTGAGCTCCTATAAAGAAGAGACCATCTCCTCAAGCACTCCCTGACCCCTATATATCCAAAGAGACACCTCATAAAAGAGAGATCAGATTGACACTAGGCGGGTATCCTTCTGGGACAAAGATAGCAGAAGAAGAAAACTGGTAACAAACCTTACTGTTCAGCAGCTGCTGCAGCTGAACACCAGGCAAGCAGGGCCTGCAGTGAACCTCAGCAGACCTAAAATTTATTATTTTAACAATTTTTAAACACACAATTCACTGGTATTAAGTATATTCACCATGTTGTGTAACCATCACCACTATCACCAGAACTTTTTCATTATCCCAAAGTGAAAGTTTGTACCCACTAAACAATAACTTCCCATTCCTCTGCCCCTAACCCCTGGCAACCATTTTTCTCCTTTCTGTCTTTATGATTTTGACTATTCTAGGTAACTCATATGAGTGGAATCACGTAATATTTGCCCTTTTGTGGTCTGGTTTATTTCACTTAGCATAATGTTTTCAAAGTTCATCCACTTGTACAATAATATTCCATTGTATGCATATGTTACATTTGATTTATCCATTTATCTGTAGATGGATATTTAGGTTATTTCCAGCTTTGGCAATTGCTAATAATGCTGCTATGAACACTGGTATATAAATAGCTGAGTCCTTGCTTTCTGTAATATGTATTTTGTATTTTATTTAAAGTTTCTTTGATAAATAGAGATATTAACTTTATATAGCCTTGTTAACAGATCATTCTCTGCCCCAAGATCAAAATAGTATTTAACTATATTTTTTTAATGCAGCAATATGTAGGAATACAATGATGATTATAAGTCTCAGATTTTTGGTATCTTTTTGATAAAATTAAAAGCAATCAAAATGTTATTTTAAAGCTATATATATATATATAAAACAACATTTTAAAACATTGTAAAAGTGATGAGAAACAAGATTCAGGATCATGGTAGAGGGTGACAGATAATGGGGAAAGAGAGATGTGTTGGGGTAGGAGGAAATAGAAAGTAAAAAGATGAATGTTGAAAGAATTGGAAAAGAAACAAAACCATCATTATTTACAGATAGTATAATCTTGTGTGTCAATAAAACAATCTTAACAATTGTTAGAGTCTTTAAGGTTTGTGGATATAAAATCTATAAACAAAAACCAATTAGGTCTCTATATACCAACAAAAAAGTTAAAAAATAACACTTTTTAAAAAATATGTCATTTAAAACAGTATAAAAATATGGCATAAATAGGAAGATGTACAAGACCCTTATAGAAAAATTATAAATTTTACTGAAAGACAATAAAGAGAATCTAAATAAATGGAAAGATACATTGCCTACATAGATTGGCAAAAATCATTATTTTAAAGATGTCAATTTTCCCCTGGTGGATGTATAGACTTAAAGCAATTCCAGACAAAATTCTAAACAGACTCTGTGAGTGTATATACATGCATGTGTGTGTGCATATGCAGGACTTCCACAGCACAGTCAATGGTACTTGAAAATTCACAAGGCCAAGAACAGCCAAGATCTCCCAGAGACGAAAACATATCCAGAAATGAAAATGTATTATAAAGCTACAGTAATTAAGACCGTGTGGATTACTGCTTAAGGAGTTAATTATATATCAAGAAATGGCAGCAAAAAATACAAACTACTCAAATTCTATCTTGTTTTGATACGTTCCTTAATATATGTTTATTTTTAATAGGGTATTGGGCCATGTTTCTGTTAATTAATAATGACTAAATAAAAAAGTGTTGATGGATGTCAACTTGAAAGGGAGTTATGCTATAAAACTCTGTTCTTATGTTTTTTTATATTTAATATTCTTAATAAACAGCATGTAATGATATAATGTTATTTTGACAAAATTATCTTGACAGTTACTTCAGTTATGTTCTCTGACAATTTTGGCAATTATTTTCTTGAATTTTGCATATACTATGCACTTTACAAAGCACCATCTTATAGACATTATCATATTTAATCTTTACAACAAACCTATGAAATAAGGAAAGGACATAATTTTGGGTAGAATAAGTTTGAATTTATTATTGCCCTGAAGCCAACAGCATATAATGGCCTTGAATTTTTGAATTAGGTTTAAAAAATAAATTACAGAAATACAGAAGGAAGGGATCTAGTTTAATGACAATTTTTAGATGGAGTTGAAAAGGAGCCTTAACATGAGAAGAGATAATATTAAACAGAATTAATGGAAGCGTTTTAGCCTATTTAATAGTAGCAAAATATACATTTTAAGGGAAGTGATGGCAAGCTATACTCTGCATTGGTCAGATCATACTAGAATGCTACATTCAATTCTAGGCACCATTTCAAGGCACATTAATATATTAGAGAACATCTGCCAGAGGAAGATTAAGATGGTTAAAAAATTTAAACTGTCATCAAAGGAATGGTTGAGATTAATCTGGAACATGAAAGCTCTCATCAAATAGTTTTAAAAGGATCATGTTAATAGAAAAATAGAATTATTTAATGTTAGCTCAAAGAACAGATATACAGCCAACAGATGAAAATTATAGAAATGCAGATTTTGCCTCGGTAAAGAGAAACTTTTATAATTCAAATTGCTCATTCAACTTAAACTTAAGGTTTGGCATTGTGCAAATTAAATATCTAGATGAGTACCTGCCTTTTTTTTTCTTGTTTATTGATTCATGACATGCATAAAATAAAGTGCACTTATCTTAGATTTACAGCTCAATAAATTTTTACATATGTAAACAACCATACAAATCAGGATGGAGTACATTTTTCAGCACTCCAGAGATAAGTACTGTACTCTCATGGAGTTTATAATCTGGAGAAGACAAACTAGAAAGGAGGTTGTGAAGCTGTTTGAGAGCATCTAGCAAGGAACTTAATTTCATTGAGGAGTGAAGTATCCCAAGGATGAGATGTTTAAACAGAGACTTGAGAGATTAGAAGTTAACCTGGCAAAGGATCATTTTATTTTGGACTTTTTTGCAAGGTTAGTATAGCATTTACAAGTCTCACCATTCAAAAGGTAAGAAAGAGCATGTACTGTTTAAGAAACAGAAACAACTATGAAGGAAAAAAATGGAGTAAGAATTCAGGTAAGTAAATACCATACAAGTTTAATATTCCTCTAGCTTATCCTGAATAGCTTCTAACACCTCCAAATAATATTGATGAGAAATAAACTACTTGATTGGAACAAACCAAAGAATATAGTAATATTTCTCCTTATATCTGAGTATCCAGAACCTTCTGTTTAGGCCAAAGCCTCCCTTTCCTAACTCTGCTCTTACAACTCCTTCCCAGTATCTCTATATTTTATTTTTTATATCTCATTGTTCCTATTCTTTCCATTTGCTTGTCACGTAATTATTTATCTTGAGATTCCATATGTTTTAAATCAAAAGACTTCTTCAAGAACAAAAAAAAAAGGTGAGGAAAAGAACTGATACTTTGTTAGGAAACATATTTATGGAATAAAAATTACTAAATTAGATCATTTGTCCCAGTCTAGAAAAGCAGTCTTATCAAACTTCTATTAATTATTAGCTATAAAAATCCAGTGTTCTAAGAAAATCATAATAGCCGCTGTAAATTAGAACTTCAAAACCTTTTTCATATTCCTTTCCATTTTATTCCACTTTTTGTGGCATGTTCTAATTATACACTTCTAAAAATTGTAATAATAGCTAAAATTCATCAAAAGCTTACCCTGAAAGAGATCTTATTCTAAGATCTTTATATGTATTTAATTATGCAATTCTTACAACAATCCATGAGGTACGTAACTATTATTATGACAATTTAACAGTTGAGAATACTAAGGCACAAAAAGGATAAGTAAATTCCTCAGGGTCATATAGCTGGTAAGAAACAGAGTCTAACCAAGGCAATTTGGCTTCAGATCCTCAAGTATTGAAAGAGTATTTTTTAATGACTATAATGAAAAATTACAACTGTAGAAATACCTTGTTTGCAGAGTTTCTTCTACATATCATCGAGGTCATTCATGGAGTATTTGCGGATTGTCATATGTATTTTCTTGCCTAAATAATCCCCATAAAGAATTTCTGAAAACAGCAAATATCTTACTTCCCTTTTTCAACAAACTCTGTTTCCCAACATAGAAGAAGGGTGGTTAGAAGATATCATGGAGTCTCTTAGGCTATGGCTCTCAGGAACTGTGTGGCAAGAGGAGAAAGACTTAACTGTTCTTACAGCCAAGAGCAATATTAAAAGAGTGAGGTTGGTCATAAGATTTCTACCTCTGTCTTTGTCATCTTGATTCCTTTGAATTAGCCCTATTTCCCACATTTACCCCACACTTCATACCCCACACAACCCTGAGTTTCCAGTGTCCTGGACTGCTGCCTTTTTCACTGTGACCTAAAGCACCTTTCCAATACCTTCCCAGCTCTGACCCTCTTCTTCAAGAATATGCCAACTAATCTGCTAACCTACTCTGTGTATTAACTAATGGTCCAGTAGTCTCTTATATCCTTGCTGTAATATAATAATAAAAGCATTAGAATTGGAGTCATATGCTTCCATTTGCCTCTAACTGTATGACCTGAGCAGGTTATATAACTTCTCTGAGCCTCAGTTCCTCATTGCTCACAGGAGAATAACAATGGTCTATAGAATTATCATAAAGAATTTTGCAAGTTATAAAGTACTAGAATACATGAGTTTATTGACGGCCAAACCTTTAAGGGAGTATTGTTTTTGGAAATAATGTCTTGACCCACAGGATAAATATTTATGGTAGGAATATTAGGTGATGTAGGTAACTGATACAGGAGTTAATTTGGGAACTGAGATGATCTTTCTGCATTCTTCAAAACACACGTAAAAACCAGGTGTCTCTTATTCCGATATAGCTCTATATAGTAATCAGGTACACAATTGATATTATATGTATGTATCTACCATAGTGAGCATTTATCCCCCAATCTATTAGCTAATACAGTCTGAATTGGGCTAGGGGGACTAGGGGCAAGGTGACTGCTTTGTTTTTTGTTTTTTTTTTTACTGTCCTAATCAGCCCTTGTAATCGTAAATTGTTCTACATACATATTCTAATAAACAGCCTCAAAGAGGTTTCATAGACATTTTGGCAAGATGTCTTCATGTAGCACAAACCCCAGATTACTACTGGAAGGCTGCTTTGTGCTTTTGAACTGCTGAAATATATACTGCCTAGTTTTAAACTGCAATTAACTATTGTTATCTTAGACATGAGTAATTGAATTTGCTCATATGTCACCTCTGAATTTATTGATATAAATTTGTATTTGCAAATATAAATAGCAGAATATAATCTACAATCTTTATCCACACAAATTACAGTAAATTATTGTTCACTAAATTGCTCTAAGAGGAAAACAGAAATGATCATAGATTTCATAAAGCAAATACAGTATTACTAAAATAATTACAGATTTGTCACCTCAAAAATATCCAGTAAAAACTTTTCCTCAAAAGTAATCAGTATTAAGTAAAGATACTTTCATCCCATATTATACGTCATCAACTTTACAGTTACCAAACCCATTTTTTTTTGAAGGGGATATTTACTTTAGAAAAGTTGTTCCTTTTTCTTTCTTCTGAAGAAAAAGTAATATAAAACAAGGAATATTAAAACATATTTATAAATGCATTAATTTCATTTGTAGAAAATTATATGCCACTGATGTTATATAATTATTTGATGTCATGTTGTAGAATTGTGATTTATCATTAACTAACAAGAATTATAATCCATTTAACTATAGAGATTTTGATGTATTTTAAAACTGTAGCAAAAAAAGTCAGTTTTTGTTTATTTTGCTTTTGAGGTAGTACCCTCCTGAACAAGCTAAAGTTTCAGGAGAAAACCTTTTTGAGCAAGCTTCGACTATCCTATGCTAACTTTAGTGTTCCATAAATTATACATACACCAAGCATTTGTAAATGCTCACATAATATACAAGTTTGTAATATACTAAGTTTAAATCAGAAAAGACCAAATACATTTTTACCTCAGCATAAGACTGAAAAAAGGACATTAAAATGTATCCTGAGTGTTGAATAACTGAACAAATGGTGACTGATAAGATTTTCCTGGAGGCCAAGTAGTGCACAAAGATGGAAACTAAGAATTATTCCCTAAAATGAAATTGTAATCAACATTTTTTTGTCAATAAAATCTGTAGAAGTCTGTTTTAATGACTTTCAGTGCTAACCAGAAATGATCCAAGTTGCTTCCAGACCTTTTACTTTCTGCCATTATACAGTCAAATTAAAAGTTCACCAAAAGCTGATGAATCCTACAGTACATTCTATTATTTTATGTAAGCACAATTCATAGGATAAAAGTCACAAGGTGTTAATTTTTAGTGCTAATTGTTTTCTAATGTTTGCAATAAATTAAGTCAACCATTTTGTAAGTGCTGTACTGCGATATATTATCTAAACTGCTTAGTGGGGATAAAACATTTTAGAAGCTTGTAATTCCTAAAGTGTGTTTTGATTATTTTATACAAACTAAACTCAAACAGCAAAAGGGAAATTGTTGTGTGGTTTAGGGCCACATACTCTGTTTCTTGTCTTTGCCTTGAGTTAAAGGCATACTCATTAACTTGAAACAATAAACTCAAATTGTATGTCTCTGGAGAGAATTTAATTCAGGACTTCAGCAGTATCAATGGTAAATATTATATGCAGGCTCAACATGATTTTATACAGATATACAGGACATATAGGTAAAGTAGGCAGTACCAAAATTTTAAATAAGCAACAGATATGTTACATATTATTATCTTATATATGTGTACCAGCCTCTTACATACACACACAGTTTTTTAGCTTTTACAGTTTCCTAGCTTTCTCAGTGCTGAATTATAAGCTGTGGTTGTAACTTGAACATTTATTTAGACTAGAAATGTGAAATAATATTGGAATAGTATTAATTAAACATCACATTTAGAAGAACTGGGCCATGCAAAAGTTCACTTAAAAAAAAAAAAAAACTTCTCCATCTGAGGTTTACAGTAAAAAAGAAATGGCAAATGCTAGTAAACAACCTCCTAATGCTTCAGCCGGACGTAATGGAATTAGACAAGGCACTAACACAGAGAAAAGATTTTAAAAAGTAAAATTTTTTGTGAGTTTTTTTTTCTACTTACAAAACTAAAGCGAGTTAAATTTAATGAAAGAAATAGTAGGATGCAGCATATTGAAAAGCGAAGGCTGCATGGTAGAAAAGAGTAGAAAATAAAAGACCTAGAAGGCAATGTGGCTGAGGAAGAAATGATTTTTATATGTAAGAACAGACCACAGCTCAGCATATATTTCACTCATAGATTTGACTCTTAAACCAGTTAAATTGTTTAACTTGTGAACATATAACACTATAAGCAGTCAAGAGAATAATAAAACTTAGTGATTCAAAGCAAAATTATACTTTTTCCATATAAGATGCACTGTTATTCTTTGGGATGGAAAGGTTGGAAATAAGTAATTCATACTGGATTAGCCATTGTGTATTTTTTGAGAACAAAAATTTTATGTATTCAGTCTGAGGTTTTTTTTTTTACTTTTATATTAGGTTCAGGGGTACATGAGCAAGTTTGTTATACAAGTAAATTTATGTCATGGAGGTTTAGTGTATACATTTTTGTTATCCAGGTACTAAGCCTGGTACCCAAGAGCTATTTTTTTTTTCTGATCCTCTCCTCCTCTCACTCTCCACCCTCAAGTATGCCCTAATGTCTGTTATTCTTCTCTCAGTGTCTATATGTTCTCATCATTTCACTCCCACCTATAGGTGAGAAATGTAGTATTCAGTTTTCTGTTTCTCCATTTGTTTCCTGAAGATGATGGCTTTCAGCTCCACTCATGTTTCTGCAAAAGACAGGATCTCATTTTTATGGCTGCATAGTATTCTATGGTGTATATGTACCATATTGTACTTATTCAGTCTACCATCAATGGGCATTTAAGTTGATTCCATATCTTTGCTATTGTGAATAGCGTTACAATGAACATATATGTGCATGTGTCTCTAGGATAGAATAATTTATATTCCTTTGGGTATATACCCAGTAATGAGTTGCTTGCTATTTTATTCCATTTTTATGCTGCTGATGAAGACATCATTATCAGCATTTTGGTCAGTGCCATTTAACAATGCCATTTAACCCAAGACTTGGAAGAAAAGGAGGTTTAATGAACTTACAGTTCCACATTGCTGGGGAAGCCTCACAATCATGGCAGAAGGCAAGGAGGAGGAAGTCACATCTTACGTGGATGGTAGCAGGCAAACAGTGAGCTTGTGCAAAAAAAAAAAACTCTGATTTTTAAAACCATCAAGTCTCATGAGACTCATTCACTATCACAAGAACAGCCAAGGAAAGACCTGCCCCCATCACTCAGTCATCTCCCACTGGGTTCCTCCAATGACATGTGGGAAATGTGGGAGTTACAAGTCAAGATGAGATTTGGGTAGGGATACAGCCAAACCATATCATTTCACCCCCGCCCTCCCCCCAAATTTCATGTCCTCACATTTCAAAATCAATAATTTCTTCCCAACAGTCCCCAAAGTCTTAACTCATTTCAGTATTAATTCAAATGTCCACAGTCCAAAGTCTCACCTGAGACAAGGCAACTCCCTTCTGCCTACGAGCTTGTAAAATCATAAGTAAGTTAGTTACTTCCTAGATACAATGGGTTTATAGGCATTGGTTAAATACAGTCATTACAAATGGGATAAATTGGACAAAACAAAGGGGCTACAGGCCTAATGCAAGTGTGAAATCCAGCACAGCGGTCAAATCTTGAAGCTCCAAAATGATCTCCTTTGACTCTATGTCTCACATTTGGGTCTCGTTGATGCAAGAGGTAGGTTCCCATGGTCCTGGGTAGCAACACCCCTGTGGCTTTGCAGGGTATAGCCTTCCTCCTGGTTTCACAGGCTGCTGTGAAGTGTCTGTGGCTTGTCCCTCCTCCTCCTGCTTTCACAGGCTGGTGTTGAGTGTCTGTGGCTTTTCCAGGCACATGGAGCAAGTTGTCAGTGGAGCTACAACTTTGGGGTCTAGAGGATGGTGGCCCCCTTCTCACAGCTCCACTGGGTGTTGCCCCAGTAGGGACTCTGTGTGGGGGCGCTGACTCCACATTTTCCTTCCACATTGCCCTAGCAGAGGTTCTCCATGAGAGCTGTGCCCCTGCATCAAAATTCTGCCTAGACATCCAAGTGTTTCCATACATCATCTGAAATCTAGGCAGAGGTTCTCAAACCTCAATTCTTGTCTTCTGTGCACCTGCAGGCTAAACACCAAGTGGAAGACTCCAAGGCATGGAGCTTTCACCCTCTGAAGCCACAGCACAAGCTGTATCTTGGCCTTTTTTACTCATGATTGGAGCAGCTGGGATGTGGGGCACCAAGGCCCTAGATTCCACCCAGCACGGAGACCTAGGCCTGGCCCATAAAACCATTTTTTCCTCCTAGACTTTCAGACCTGTGATTGGAAGGGCTGCTGTGAAGACCTCTGACATGCCCCGGAGACATTTTCCCCATTGTCTTGGGATTAACATTTGGCTTATTATTATTTATGCAAATTTCTGCAGCCAGCTTAAATTTTCCTCAGAAATTTTCTCTTAGAATTCCTCTGAATTCTTCCTCAGAAATTTTTCTTTTCTATCACATTGCCAGACTACCAATTTTCTGAACTTTTATGCTCTGTTTCCCTTTTAAAACTGAATGCCTTTAACAGCATCCAAGTCAACTTGAAGGTTTTGCTGCTTGGAAATTTCTTCTGTCAGATACCCCAAATTATCTTGTTCAAGTTCGAAGTTCCACAAATCCCTAGGGCAGGGGGAAAATGCCACCAGTCTCTTTGCTAAAACATAACAAAAGTCACCTTTGCTCCAGTTCCTAGCAAGTCATCTCCATCTGAGACCACCTTAGCCTGGATTCCACAGTCCAGATCATTATCAGCATTTTGGTCAATGCCATTTAACAAATCTCTAGGAAGTTTCAAACTTTCTTGCATTTTCCTATCTTCTTCTGAGCCCTTCAAATTGTTCCAACTTCTTTCTGTTTCCCGGTTCCAAAGTTGCTTCCATATTTTTGGTTATCTTTTCAGCCATGCCCCACTCTACTGGTACCAATTTACTGTATTAGTCTGTTTTCACACTGCTGATAAAGACATACCCAAGACTGGGAAAAAAAAGAGGTTTAATGGACTTACAGTTCCACATGGCTAAGGAGGCCTCACAATCATGGTGGAAGGCAAGGAGGAGCAAGTCATGTCTTACATGGATGGCAGCAGGCAAAGAGAGAGCTCATGCAGGGAAACTCCCATTTTTAAACTTATCAGATCTTGTGATGCTTATTCACCATCACAAGAAAAGCACAGGAAAGACTCACCACCATAATTCAACCATTTCTACCAGGTTTCTCCCATGACACATGGGAATTGTGGGAGTTACAATTCAAGATGAGATTTGGGTGGGGATGTAGCCAAACCATATCACTGTGTCAAATGCTAGTTCTGTTTTTAGCTCTTTAAGGAACTGCCGTACCACTTTCCACAATGGTTCAACTAATTTGCACTCCTACCAACAGTGTATAAGTGTTCTCTTTTCTCTGCAACCTCACCAGCATCTGTTATTTTTAGACTTTTTAATGATAGCCATTCTAACAGGTGTGAGATGGTATCTCATTGTGGTTTTTGATTTGCATTTCTCTAATGACTGGTGCTATTAAAGTTTTTTCATGTTTGTTGGCTGCATGTATACCTTCTTTTGAAATTTGTCTGTTGATGTTGATTGCCCACATTTTAATGGGGTTTTTTTTTTCTTTTAAATTTGTTTAATTTCCTTATAGATGCTGGATATCAGTCCTTTGTCAGATACATAGTTTGCAAATATTTTCTCTCATTCTGCAAGTTTTCTCTTTACTCTGTTTATAGTTTCTTTTGCTGTGCAGAAGCTCTTAAGTGTAATTAGATCCCACTTGTCAATGTTTGCTTTTGTTACAATTGCTTTTGGCATCTTCATCTTGAAATCTTTGCCAATTCTTATGTCCTGAATGGTATTGTCTAGATTTTCTTCTAGGGCTTTTACAGTTTTGGGTTTCCATTTAAGTATTAAATCCATGATGAGTTGATTTTGTATATGATGTAAGGAAGGGGTCCAATTTCAATCTTCTACATATGACTGGCCAGCCATTCCAGCATCATTTATTGAAAACGGTATCTAACAAACTCACAGCCAGCATTGTACTTGAATGGGCAAAAGCTGGATGCATTCCCCCTGAAAACTGGTACAAGACAAGGATGCCCTCTCTCACCGCTCCTATTCAACAAAGTATTAGAAGTCCTGGCCAGAACAATCAGGCAAGAGAGATTAAAAAAAGGGCATCCAAATAGGATGAGAGAAAATCAAACTATCTGTTTACAGGTGACATGATTCTAAATTCAGAAAACCCCATAGTCTTGGCCAAAAAGCTTTTTCAGATGATAAACAACTTTAGCAAAGTTTCAGAATACAAAATTGAGGTACAAGGATAACTAGCATTCACTCTCTTAAGATGGCCAACTAGAAGCAGCTGTGGTCCATGGTACGGAGAGGAATGAAAGGGGTGAGTGAATATACATCTTTAACTAAAATATCCAGGTTCTTGCATTAGGCAAGTAATTAGGCAAAGAACTCAACCCATGTAGAATGAAGAAAAGCAGGGTAGGGCAACAGTTCACCTGGGAGTGGCACACAGCAAAGGGAAGCCCCACCCAACTCAAGGGAGGTGGTGAGTGATTGTGAGGCCCTGGCTGGGAAACCATGCTTCTCCCACGGATCTTTGCAACCTGTGAATCAGGAGATCTCCTCGGGAGCCCATGCCACCAGGGCCTTGGGCCTGACACACAGAGCTGTATGGATCTTGGCAGAGCAGCTGCTCAGGCATATACAGAGACTCAGAAGCTTTACATACTCTCAGCACTGGGATCCTCAGCAAGCCTAGAGTCCATACATACCCTTAGGAAGGGTGTTGAATCCAGGGAGCCAAGCTATATTATTCTGTGGGCCCCATTTACAGGGTACCTCACAAAATAAGACCTACTGGCTCAGAATTCCAGCCAGCCAGCAACAACATAGTGGAATCTGCCTGAGACAGTTTTCCTAGGGAGAGGAGCACCTGTCATCTCTGTGGTTTGGTCAACACAGCCATTCCAGCCCACTGATTTTGGAGAGTCCACATAGTCCAGAAAAGAAAGGGTCCCTTCAGTGCAGCACAGCCATTTTGCCAGTTCGTGGCCAGAATGCTTCTTTAAGCAGGACCCCAATTCACTCTTGCTCAAGGAGTGGGTCCTCCCAGCTGAGGCCTTGAGCCACTCTCGCCCATGTTCTACGGTGGACAAAGTTCTAATTTCCCCCTTGAGAGGAGTGCCTGGGGAGCAGGACAAGTCACCACCTTGGCTGTTTGCAATTCTGTCAGTCCAACCTGCGGGCCTTGCAGAGCCCATGCCAATCAAGGGATAAAGGAATCTCCAACAAAACACACCTGCTCCATCAAAAAGCAGCCAGGCTGCTTTTTTAAGTGGTCTCTGATCCCATTCTTCCTCACTGGGTGAGAACTCCCAACAGGGGGTCTCCAGCCACCTCCTGCTGGTGCATTCAGGATGGTAACAGGTCAGTAACCCCCTGGAATGGAGGTTTCAGTAGAAAGTGCAGGCTGCCATATTTGCTGTTTCGCAGACTTCAGTGGTGATACCACCAGATAAGGGAAAAACCGAAGGAACTAGGGTATGCAGGGGACCCCAGCAAACCACAGCAGCCCTAAGGAAGAGTAGCCTGTTTAAAGAAAATAAGCAAACAGAAAACAACAACAAAAAGATCCTACAGAAAACCCATTCAAAGGTAAGCAACCTCAAAAATCAACAGTAGATAAACTCACAAAGATGAGAAAGAATCAACACAAAAATGCTGAAAACTCAAAAAGTGAGTGCTCCTTCTCCTTCAAATGACTGCAACACCTCTTTAGCAAGACTTGAACTGGGCTGAGGCTGATTGCTGAAATGACAAAAGTAGGCTTCAAAAGGTGGGTAAAAACACATTTCACTGAGGTAAAGGAGTGTGTTGTCACCCAATGCAAAGAAACCAAGAATTGTGATAAGCAATACAGGAGCTGACAGCCAAAATAGTCAGTTTAGAAAGGAACGTAACCAACCTGTTAGAGCTGAAAAACAAACTACAAGAACTTTGCAATGCAATTACAAGTTACTAAATAGACTAAGCAGAGGAAGAATCTCAGAGCTTGAAGACTATCTTTCTGAAATAAGAGAGCAGACAGAATAGAGAAAAAGAATGAAAATGAAAGAACAAAATCTCTGAGAAATATTGGTTTACGTAAAGAGACCAAGCCTATGACTGATTGGGGTACCTGAAAAAGATGGGGAGAATGGAACCAAGCTGAAAAACTTACTTCAGGATATCATCCAGGAGAACTTCCCCAACCTAGCAAGACAGGTCAACATTCAAATTCAGGAAATGCAGAGACCTCTAGTAAGATACTCCATGAGAAGATCAACCCAAAGGCACATAATCCATAGATTCTCCAAGGTCAAAATGAAAGAAGGGCAGCCAAAGAGAAAGGCCAGGTCACCTCCAAATGGAAGCTCATCAGACTAAAAATGGACCTCTCCGTGGAAACACTACAAGCCAGGAGAGATTGGGGGCCAATATTCAACATTCTTAAAGAAAAGAATTTTCAAACTAGAATTTCATATCTAGCCAAAGTAAGCTTCATAAGCAAAGGAGAAATATGATCCTTTTCAGACAAACCAAGGCTGAGAGAATTTGTTACCACCTTGCGAGAGTTCCTGAAGGAAGCACTAAATATGGAAAGAAAAAACTGTTACTAGCCACTACCAAACAAAACTGTTACTAGTCACTACAAAAATGCACTGAATGGACCAGTAACACTATGAAGTAACCACATAAAGTCTGCAAAATAACCTGCTAGCATTATGATGACAGAATCAAACCACACATAACAATACTACACTCAAATGTAAAAGGGCTAAATGTCTCAATTAAAAGACACAGATTGGCAAGCTGGATAAGGAGTCAATACCCATTGGTCTTCAGGAGATCCATCTTACATATAAGGCACAAAATAAAGAGAAGGGAAAGTTACCAAGCAAATAGAAAACAGAAAAAAGCAGGAATTACAATCCTAGTTGCTGACAAAACAGACTTTAAACAAACAAAGATCAAAACAATTGCTGCAAAAAGAATAAAATAAGTAGGAATACAGATAACAGGGAAGTGAAAGTTCCCTAAAATGAGAATAATAAAACACTGCTCAAAGAAGTCAGAGATGACAAGAACAAATTGTAAAACATCCTGTGCTCATCGATTGAAGCATCAACATTGTGAAAATGGCCACAAAGCCCAAAGCAATTTACAGATTCAATGCTTTTCCTCTCAAACTGCCTATGGCATTCTTCACAAAACTAGAAAAAAACTATTTTAAAATTCATATGGAACCAAAAAGGAGCCCAAATAGCCAAGGCAATTCTTAATGAACAGAACAAAGCTGGAGGCATCCTTTTACCTGACTTCAAACTATACAATGGGACTACAGTAACCAAAACAGCATGGTATTGGTATAAAAACAGACACAAAAACTAATGGAATAGAACAGAGAGCCCAGAAATAAGGCTGCACATCTACAACCATCTAATCTTCGACAAAGTGACAAAAACAAGCAATGGGGAAGGCTCCTATTCGGTCTGTTTTTGTAAAAGCGGCGTACAATAATAAAGAGATGACCATAGAAAACACTATTCAATTAAAAATAGCTTTGCCAAAGAAAAACCCATCCTTCCTAATCAATCTCCTCAAATAGAAACAATTTCTAAAATTTTACTTAGTTGTAAACAATATCCACTGCTGTCTCCATTTTCCCATGCCAGCTCCCAACTCCAAATACTAGGAGATATGTATTTGAGAATACTTGTTGATTCAGTTCCTGTTCTATCTCTATTATGAAGATCTGATAAATATTTATTACATGTGTGCCAGACAGCAGGCTAGGCCTATTCTCATATGTTATACTTAATCATCATATCATGGAGTATTAAGAAGTACATGCTATATAATGGTATTTCAGGTCCCCAAATATAGTATATCCTATACCATATCTGTACCATATATGCTCTATCAACTCAAAGCTTTCTATCCCCTATTTCTCTGTTGTATTCTCATTTACTTACTCATTTATTTGACCAGTATTTACTTGAGAGCCTATTATAAGACAGGCATTGACACTCTAAATAAGACATTCATGGATCCTGGCCTTAAGGAGCCTAGAGCCTAGCAGCGTATTTTGACAAGTTTCAATATATTACGGTAAATGCTAGGATATGGAAAGTACAGACTACTATAGGAGCAAATAAGGGAAACACTCAATTAATATGTTGCAAAGTGAGATTTAAAGGTCAGCGTCCTGAAGACTGAGACCTGGAGGCTCTCAACCACATAGGAGACAAGTGAAAATTAACCTCTGAGTTATCACCTATACCCTGGCCCCTAGGCCAGCATTGCACTACTATCAAAACTAAACAAAAATTTTACAAGAAAAGAAAACTACAGACCAGGCTAAAGAAGAAAATTACATCATCATATTATTAGATGCAGAGAAAGCATTTGACAAAATCTAATACCCATTCATAATTTAAAAAGAAAAAAACTCAGCAAACTAGGAATAAAGAACTTTCTCAATTTGATAAACATCATCAACAAAAATTCTGTAGCAAACCTCTTACTCTATGGTGGGAAACTTGAAGATGTACTACTAACTTTTCTACGTCTACTATAAGTCTAGATAATGCAATAAGAAAAAATAAAAGGTATACAGGTTGAGAAGAAAAACATTAAACTACCTTTGTTCACAAAGGACATGACTGTCTGTGGAGAAAATGACAAAGAATCAACAAAAACGGAAAGAATAAAGAATTCAAACTAATAAGCAATTATAGCAAGGTGGCAGGATATAAAATTAATATACAAAAGTAAATCACTTTTGTATATATCAGAATTTAAAAAAGTAAATCACCAGAGAAAAAGTAAATCACTTTTGTATATACCAGAAATAAAAAATTGGAATTCGAAATTAAAAACAATACCATTTACATCAGACACTTAAATATAAATCTAACAAAATGAATACAAGATCTATATAAGAAAAACTGTAAAACTCAGATGAAACAAACATAAATCTAACAAAATGAGTACAAGATTTATATAAGAAAAACTGTAAAACTCAGATGAAAGAAATCAAAGGACTAAATAAATGAAGAGATATTCCATGTTCATGGACAGAAAGACTCAATATTGTCAAGGTGTGCATTCTTCCTAAATTGATTTATATATTAAATAAAATTCCAATCAAAGTTTTAGTAAGTTATTTTGTGAATATTGACAAAGTTACTCTAAAATTTATATGGAGAGGCAAAAGACCCAGAAGAACCAACACAACATTGAAGAAGAATAAAGTCAGAGGCTTACTGTAAAGCTTTCATAATCAAGATAGTGTGGTATTGGTGAAAGTATAAACAAATGGATCAAAAAAAACAGAATAGAGAGTCCAGAAACAGACCCACATGAATATGCACAACTGATCTTTGACAAGGGAGCAAAGGCAACACAATGAAGCAAAGATGGTTTTTTTCAGCAAACGTCGCCAAATGAACTGGACATCCATATGCAAAAAAAAAAAAAAATATCTAAACATAGATAGACCTTACACCTTTCACAAAAACTAACTCACAAGGATTCACAGACCTAAACGTAAAATGTAAAACTATAAAACTACTAGAAGACAACCTAGCAGGAGTTATGAAAAGTGGAAGCAGGGAAGATTAATGAGTAGGCAAAACACAGGGGATTTTTATGGTAATGAAACTACTCTTTTTTGATACTACAGTGGTGGATACATGTCATTATGCATTTGTCCAAGCTCACAGAATGTACAATACCAAAAGTGCCCTGATGTACACTATGGACTCTGTATAATAATGATTTATCAATTGTAACAAATGTATTACTCTGGTATAGGATATTGTTTGTTGGGGGCTCTGGGCATGTGTGGAGGCAGAGAATATACAGGAACTTTATACTTTCTGCTCAATTTTGCTGTGAACCTAAAACTGCTCTAAAAAGTAAAGTCTGTATTTTAAAAGGTACAGACTCCTCAGGACAAAGAGATAACAGAAAAAAAGACAGAATTTTGAAAGACGAGGAAAAAATAGTGAAATTAATAGATACTGACTCATCAAGGCAGAGGTAGTTGAAACCCAACTGCCTAGAGAGACAGACACCTATGAAAAACAGAACAAATTTGTTCTGCTACACTCTAGAAAGATTCAGGAATTTCAGGTACGAGGCATCTCTGAAGACCAGAAGGCAAGGGAGGGTGAGTACAAATGAATGATTTTTGAGTTTCAAAAGGAAACATTTAGAGTTTGGAAGCCCTCCCACAACCTACACTGCCAGTAAATTATACTCTTCCCTGCCAAGAGAAAACATGGCATTGCTGTAGACAGAAACTGACTCAAAGAGGCTCTGGTCTTAAGAACACAAGAAAGATATGCAATCAGGAATACAGAAAACATAAAACAAAAGTGAAAAAGAACATCCAGGGTAATGGCAAAGAAAGCTATCAAGAAAACTAGATTTAGAGAGCAATCTGTCATACTGGATCATGAAAAAGGAAAATCGATGAAGGAAGACTCAAAGGGAGAAAAGTAGAACTTAATTATTTATGAGGATTGACAGTAATAAAAGGAGCTTTAGAATTTAGATAGAAAGCTTGGAGCTGAATTAAAAAAAAAAAAGCACATAGAAAACTAAGCAAAAATCAACACAGAAGATAATTATAGGAAAAACAGTAAGTAGATTAAAAATAATAATGTAATGGATCATTACATGATAATTGAAAGTCAAATGTGTATTATCCTATTAATATAAACACTAAATTATTTAACCAAAACAGAACAAAACAAAACAAAATATTAGGAGAATGAAGGTAGAATAAGAAAGCTAAAGCCTTGTGTTCCATATTAAAAATCAATACATAATTTCTAAAAATGTAAAATAAAAAATTCACAGTGTAGCCTGTCATTTGGATAGTTTTAAATATCATTCCTGAAAAAGAAACTCCCCATATATAAAATACAAAAGAAAAATCAGCAAAAAGAGTTAAAAATAGTTGCGTCTGAGGAGTAGGAAATTGGGGAGCAAGAGATGCTATAGACAGAGACTGCTATTTTTTTGTCATAAGCCAGCTAGACTTATATCCCACTTTTCCCAGGAAGGTTATGTTTTATGCTTGTTTTTCCATTGTCCTATCCAGTTAGCAATCACCTTCTATTCTCAGAAATGCATGACAAATTAAATGTTCAACCCAAGTATAAGATTAGTAGTTATTTTACTTCTAAATTATGCAAATGTGTTACTGTATTAAAATAAAAGTTTTTTTAAACTAAAGTGGGGCTCTGAAGTCAAGACAAAGTATTTATGTACGTCTTTTAATACTTTATGATTTGGGGCTCTGTGCCTCCTTTGTTTTTTAATCTACAAAATAAGGATTATAACAATTCTCATCCCACAGGTTTGTTATTAAATAGACCATTTTACACAATGTTGTACACTTAATAGATACTTAATAAATGTAACTTATTATTGTATTAAATGCACAAGGCTATGACTTGAACTTTCTCGAAATCTCACGTTGTAATTTAATTGCCAGTGTAATGGTATTGGGAGATGTGACCTTTAAGAGGTGATTAGGTCATGAGGACTAAGCCTTCATGAATAGATTAATGCCATTTCTGCAGGAGAGAACTCCTAATGTAAGGATACATTTGGCCCTCATTAGCTCTTTGTCTATCACACTCACTTGCCCTTCTGCTTCTGCCAAGGGATGATCCTAGCTAGATTACAGAACCATGTTTCTGGACTTCACAGCCTCCAAAGCTATGAGCCAAATAAATCTCTTTTTTCTTTGTAAATTACCTAGTCTGTTGTTTTCTGTTATAGCAGGAGAAAATTTGAATTACGTAATTCAGAATGAATCAATCTTCTCATATTCTTTAATAATAATCTCAATCTTTAATATTACTGGAAATAAGTGACAAGTTTAAAGGTACATTTCTTTTCTCTTAAATCTAGGAAACATATTGAGTAGGCTGTCTGAATGATGCCTTGAAGGAGAAAAGGTCAAATTTGGAACTTTTGATTACAGGGCAAAGACCTAGCAAAACTAAATTTATTTAGTTTGTTTAGATTTTTTCAGTCCTCAGGTCATAGAAAAATAAATGTCTCATGTTTTCAAATCTTATTTTCCCTATGTATTTTTCTATTAATCTTTACCACTTGAAAATACTGTCTGGACAAATGACCATGTATAATCACAGATTACTAGCTACCATGGAAGCCTGCCTCCTACCTGTGATGCAAGACTTTTTTAGTCACAGTGTACTATGGGATTCTGGTAATACAGCATTGTAAGGAATCTATAGAGTCTATAGGTTAGTGAGACATGTGGGCAGCCTAAAGAAGCTGCATCTAAATGTAGTAGGTCAATATTATTTCAAAAGACTCCTATCAAGAGTTAGCACTATTTTACAGGTCAAATACAGAATAAGTAGGTAATTTTTGTAGCAGCCAGTAAAGGACTTTTAAAACAATATAATATTCTTATGGTTGTTATTTCAATACATTAAATTATATATGATAATTAATTAGGCAGCTCCTCTGTTTTAAACTTTATGTTCTAATTTTTTTCAGCGTTCCAAATTTTATTCATTTTACATCTCACTTTCTTCATGCTCTTTTGCAAGAACTCTAGTCTATACAATCTCCCTTTCTTGATCTTAACTACCATTTTGACGATTTTTAAAAATTTGGCCTTCAATTCTTTTTTAAAAGACTTAGGTGTATAGGTCTCACAAAATTATAATCTATGGCAGGAACCCTGTGTTCATAGCATAACCATAAATAACTCTATTTTTACTTTCAAATGAATGTTATTCTCTTCTAAATAGTCACTTGGCATTCAGACACCATTCAAAACTGCTACCATTTTTAATACTGTGAAGCTTATAGTACATACTCCTTTATAACCTGTTATAATGAATTTTCTTTCTTTGAAGATGAAATTTATTTTGCAAGACAATAAGTAATTATTTCTCACCAAATCTAGTACCAGGGAAATGAGTAAGCAAGGGCAGTATTTGGACCGACTGTTTTGTAGTTCAAATAGTTCTGAATATAATTCCTGAAAGAGCAGTTCCCCAAATTTTCAAATGTAGTAACTTTCAGCCTCCTACCAGTTTGTTATTGTTATAGATTGTACTTATTGCTATACATCATTTTAGAAATGTTAGCTTGTTATTTAGTCTCATATCTCCCTCCTACATTTCTCCTCTGTACTAAGCAAAATGAAGACACATGATGGGCACTTAACCAGTGTCTACAATACTGAAACCTCTCTGCCCTTCTTTCTGTAGGAGGCAACCAGTAATCAGAAAGAAACATAATAAAAACCACCTGGGCAATTGCGACCAACTCAGCATCTCTGGATTGAAATTAGTGGTTCAATTTCCATCAAAAATTGCTTTTTTTGTTTGTTTCTCGTCTTCCATTTTTAGAACCAAACACCAATTCTGCTACCTAGTTTAAAAAAAATTCTAGACAGGTCTGAGTTTCAAGTTCCAGAAGAATAAGATAGAGCTGCTGGAATATTATGCCCAGATTCTCTTGGCCTTTCCTCTTAAAGTAAATATATCCACTGCTATGCTTGGCAAAGTAACAAAAGTAGCTGTCTCACGGAGGGACTGCAGGGGAGGTAAAATCTACCCTGGCACAGGCTCTCAGGCTGACTCCTTTTCCCAAGGACTCTCATCATTTTGACATATTGGTCTTGCTAGACTGACAGGAAAAGGCAAGAAAGTGGGTGAAGGGAGAGAAGAGTTTAGCTCACTGACCCTTGGGTTGAGCTTTGCTTCCAGCTGTCCCCAACTTTTGCAATTTTGTAATCTTTTTCACTCTTGCCCTGGAGATCCCTATGGGAGTGGTGGAGTTCCAGAACCATAGTCCTACAAATGGGAAGAGACATTACCAGTTCAAATAACCCAGGAGGGAGGAAGAGAAGAAAAAGAAGTAGAAAAAAATGAAAAGAAACACATTTGAAAAGAAGAAAGATGAGGAAAGACAGAAAACATGAACACATAAAATACAAAAAATGAGAGGAAATTTTTAAAAAGGAATGCAAAAAGGAAAAAAAGCAGAAATAAAAAAGAAACTGTAAAGGAAAAATGGGAAGATGTAACTAGAACCTTTTCTGTGTGGCATATTGACAGGGGAAATGAAGAATCAAGGGTTCTAATGTCTGCTAAGTACATAATATTGGGAAAATACTAAAAAAAACTCTCCTTTTCTCTCAGCTGTAAAATGGGCAAAATAAACTTACTTATAATATTGAAAGCTTTACCTGCTGAGTAAGCATGTTATATTAAATCCATTAATAGATTGATTTAGCTGAAAATTTTGCCTGATAAACCCTATGTCATCATTTACAATTAACTTACATTATTCCCAAGTTTTGCTGATATGCTGTAACCCTATTTCCACCACTTTATATTATGGTTATATTCTTATTACATAGTATTCTTGCCACTTTATATCTGACCTCCCTGTCTGCTGTCCTCTTGATACAATTCATCCCACTTAATGGCAGATTGAGCTTGCTAAAACATTCCCTAAACATACCATACCACACCTTTCTTCAAAATCCTTAAGTGTGGCTCCAGATCAAGTTCAACATTCCATCCTGCCGTTCAAGATCTTCCAGGATTGAATCCCAACATACTTAATAGTCACAGCCACCAACTCCTACTTCCACATCTGTCCTAAGTAGCCTTGCTGGTTGAGCCTTTACAAATCTTTTCTATCTCTGTCCAAATGTCAGGGCTCTATACAACTTTTACTTGTCAACTAAGTGTTACTTGCTCTCCGAACAATTAATTTTAAAATTTACAACTTTGAAAATGGAAGAGAATAAAAAAGGGCCCTGTAAGCAAACATAACGACAAATGTGTAAATACAGATTTAAAAAAAAACAACAAAAAAAAACCCAGTGCATGCAGGACAGAAACAACAGTAGCCACCACCAGGGCTGCAGGAACAGAAGAGACTCAGAGAGGTGCTGATTATAAGGGAAGAAAAGCTTTTGTTCATGCATTCATTCATTCAACAAATATGTATTGAGCACCAACCAGGTGTTAGATAAATGAGGGTAAAAAGATGAAAAGCCACTCCTTGCTTAAAAAAGTATAGTAATCAATGTTTGGGTAAATTAATGTGATACATAATGGTTGGAATATGATATCCAAGAGAAGTAGTAGATAATAAACCCATACAAAAACATGTGCTCCAATTTGAAGGCCTTTAATATCATGCAAATAAGTTTAGATATTACTCTCTAGGTATTAAGGAAAAACAAAAATTTTAAGCAGAAAAGTAGTAAGATTCAAGTAATTAAAAGTGGAATGCAAAAAGTAAAACTTCCAAAGTTCAGGCTTACTAATGTGTGTGACCATTCACCAAGGTATGAAATTTGGAGAAAGGCCAAGTTTTAGGAAAGATAATAAGTTTAATTTTCAATACACTATGTTTACATGCTTTTGTTAACAATCAGATGGAAAGGGCTTATAATGAAGTCAATGCTGTAGAAATCTGTACATGCATATGTGATATAGAAGATGGGAGTTAAAAGGAATCAGAAAATCAAGATACTAAGGATTAAAACTAGGACAGAGGCCAGGCATGGTGGCTCATGCCTGTGATCCGATCACTTTGGGAAGCTGGGGTAAATCACTTGAGGTCAGGAGTTAGAGGCCAGTTTGGCCAACATAGTGAAACCCTGTCTCTACCAAAAAAAAAAAATAAATACACAAATTAGCCAGGTGTGGTGTGCCTGCCTGTAGTCCCAGCTACTTGGGAGTTAAAGGTGAGAGGATCGCTTGAGCCTAGGAGGCAGAGGTTGCAGTGAGCCAAGCTCGTACCACTTCACTCCAGCCTGGACAACAGAGTGAGATACAGTCTCAAACAAAACAAAACAAAACAAACAAAAAGGATAGAAACTTAGAAACTGAACTGTCTGCAGCAAAATCACACTTCTTATTAAAATGAAACAAAATAAAAACCAGAATTCAATAGAACACATTGAAAATTAACATAGGATATTAGGTGAAGAATTCTCAATGATAAGGAACAAACATCCCCAATTTCTCCACCAAACTATACTAACACCAGGAATTATACTTGACAACAAGCACTAATACCAACATAACCAGTGCTACCAATGTCTCAGAAACACAACCTTGCAAGTACTGGAAAATTATTGCCACTGCTGTACTTCCCACCTGCATGAGCAAAAAATGGAAGCTCCATTTATAGCATCCCACTCAAGATCCTAAGCGCAAGAAAAATTTTGAATTTGAGTTTTGACATATCCTTTGAAGAACAGAGACAAGAAGGAGACCAAAGTAAACAACAGATTAAATAGATCAAAAAGGAAAAGAGATTGGAACTCTGACTTATTCATTAATGGCCAGAGAGATTTTTAACTCCATGGAGAGAAATTGGCAAATATAATAATAATAAAGACATAATAAAATTTCTTGCTAGTTTAGCAGTTATTATATGCCATGCACTATATACACCACCTCTAAACTTCATAATAACTCTGCATCGCAGATATTAGTATCCTCATTTTACACATGATAAAACTGGAGTCAGATATGTGAAATGAGCAGTGTCACACAGCTAGCTAGCAAGTGGCTAAGCCACAAGGGTTTGAGTACAAGTTGGTATCTTTTATAAAATTCATTATTTTTAAATTTATATATAATAATTGTACATATTCATGGGTTAGATAGTAATGTTTTGATACATGTAATGTGTACTGATCGGATCATGGTAATTATCCATCATCTCACACATTTATTACTTCTTTGTGTTAGGAATATTCAGTTCCTCATTCTAGCAATTTGAAACTATATATTATTACAGTCATCCTACTATAGAACACTAGAACTTATTCCTCTTATCTAGTTGTTATTTGGTAGCCTTTAACAAATCTCTCCTTATGCCAACCCTTTCTCCTCCCCCTCCTGGACTCTAGTGTCTTTTGTTTAAATTTTTACCTCGATATCAACTTGTGATAGCTTCCACACATGAGTGAAAATAAGTGGCATTTAACTTTCTGTTCCTGGTTTATTTTGTTAACATAATGTCCTCCAGTTCCATCCATGTTGCCATAAATGACCAGATTCCATTCCTTTTGATGGCTGAATAGTCATTTCATTGTTCAAATAGACCACATTTTCTTTATCCATTCATCTGTTGTAGACACCCAGGTTGGTTCCATATCTTGGCTATTGTGACTAATACTGCAATAAACATGGGAGTAAAGATATCTCTTCACTCTCTTCAATATACTGATTGCCTTTCCTTTGGATAAATGCCAAGCAGTGAGATGGCCGGATCATATAGTAGTTATATATGTATAGTTTTTTGAGGATCTTCCATACTGTTCTCCATAGTGGCTGTACTAGTTTACATTCCCACGAACAGTTTATAAAACTTCCCTTTTGGGCCGGGCGCTGTGGCTCAAGCCTGTAATCCCAGCACTTTGGGAGGCCGAGGCGGGTGGATCAAGAGGTCAAGAGATCGAGACCATCCTGGTCAACATGGTGAAACCCCGTCTCTACTAAAACTACAAAAAATTAGCTGGGCATGGTGGCACGTGCCTGTAATCCCAGCTACTCAGGAGGCTGAGGCAGGAGAATTGCCTGAACCCAGGAGGCGGAGGTTGCGGTGAGCCGAGATCGCGCCATTGCACTCCAGCCTGGGTAACAAGAGCGAAACTCCGTCTCAAAAAAAAAACTTCCCTTTTCTTCACATCCTCACTAGCATTTGTTGATGGTGGCTTTTGTTTTTTCTTTTTTTCTTTTCATTTAGATAACAGACACCCTAACTGGGATGAGATAATACCTTATTGTAGTTTCAATTTCTCATTTCCCTGATTAATGATGTTGAGCAGTTTTTCATATATTTGTTGCACATCTGTATGTCTTCTTTTGAGAAATGTCTATTTAGATCATTTGCCCATTTTTCAATCTAAAAAATATATATATACACATATATATATATTTTGCTGTTGAGATGTTTGAGTTCCTTGTATATTCTGGATATTAATTCCCTGTTAAGTAATTTGCAAATATTTTCTCCCAATCTGTAGGTTGTCTTTTCACACTATTGATTGTTTCTTTTGTTGTGCAGAAGATTTTTAGTTTGATACAATCCCATTTGTTAATTTTACTTTTGTTGCCTGTGCTTTGAGGTTTTACTCATAAAATCTTTTCTCAGATCAAAGTCCTAAAGCATTTCTCCTATGTTTTCTTGTAGTAGTTTTATACTTTTAGGTTTTACCTAAAATAAATGATCTATTTTGAGTTTACTTTGTGTCAGGTGAAAGGTAGGGATTTTGTTTCATTCTTCTGCATATGGATATCCAGTTTTCTCAGCACCCTTTATTAAAGAGTCTGTCCTTTCCTCAATGAGTGCTCTTGGTGCCTGGGTCAAAAATCAGTTGGCTGTAGATATGTGAATTAATTTCTAGGTTCTCTGTTGTGTTTCATTGGCCTATGTGTCTGCTTTTATGCAAGTACCATGCTGTTTTGGTTACTACAGTTTTGTAGTATATTTTCAAGTCAGTTTGTGTGATGCCTACGGCTTTGTTCTATTTACTCTGGATTGCTCTGGCTTTTTAAGGTATTTTCTGTTTCCATACAGATTTTAAGATTTTTTAAAAAAAATATTTCCATGAAGAAAGTCATTGGTATTTTTATAGAGATTGCATTGAATCTGTAGATTGCTTTGGATACTATGGTCTTCTCCATGCCCTTCTGTCAAAATGCCACCAAAATGGAATATATATAATTAGGTAAACATTTCTATTTCAATAATGTAGTAAAATTTATTTATGCTTTAACTATTTTTTTTCCTTGAATAATTGCTTTGATTCTAAAATTTTCATCAATGACATCTGTTCCAGATATTTTTATAGAAATGTCTAAGGCCAGATGAATGCTAATGAACAAGAGGTCAGGAAATGTTTCCAATCAGAGTTGGCCACAGAATAGGAAATGTAACTTTAGCCATGGAGATCAAGAGGTTCCATTTGGCCTCAGAAAGACCATCCTTCTGAGAATAGGAAGAGTAGATCAGGGCAATCCATAGTTATATTATCCTACAACAAAATGACTTTTCCTGACCAAAGAAGGCCTTGCTGATAAAACATAATAAAAATGGTGCTGCCATTTTTAGAACTTCCAACAAGTTTATAAACAAGTTTATCATCAGGGCGTATTCTTACCTCATGAATTTCCATTAGTTTTTCTGAAAAAGTTAAAACATATACTTCTGTGTTCTGGCTGAAACATTCTTTCAAGAAGGTTATAAAGGCTCCTGATAGTAAACCCACATGTCAGAGAATATGCAGATGGTAAGACAATTTCTATGATTTTGTCACATTTAAATTTCTCTTTCTAATCACCCTTGAAGATATTAATAATGTGAACATATTTCTGTATAATATGTATGGTATAAATGATTCTATTCTCATAAACAATGTTTCTTTATTATCAAAATGAAAGTATACTAGAGTAATATATTTAAAATGTAAGTTGGATCATATGACTCCCCTGATTAAATCCCTTCAAAGGCTTTCCCTTGCTTTTATAGGAAAACCTAAAGTCCTTAACATGCTGAAAAAGGCCCTGAAAGATCTGGTTCCTGCTTGCCTCCCAACCTCTCTAGTATCACTCTCCCTCTGGAATGCTATGTTCCAGCTATCTAGATATCTAGATCTTCCTCTTCCTCTCCCTCTCTCTCTCTCTCTCTCTCTGTCTCTCTCTCTCTTTTTAAAGAAAAAAAAAAAAGACAAGGTTTTGTTCTATCACTCACACTGCAGTGCTGTGGTGGGATCATCATAACTCACTGCAGCCTTGAACTCCTGGCTCAAGTGATCCTGCACCCTTTGCTTTTCACATATCTGGGATTATAGGTACATGGCATCATGTCTGGCTAATTTTTTAATGTTTCATAGAGTCAGTGTCTGCCATGTAGCCCAGGCTTGTTTTGAACTTCTGGCCTCAAGTCATCCTATTGCTTCAGCCTTTTGAAGGGCCAGGATTACAGGTGTGAGCCACTGCACCAAACCCTTAGGTCTCCTTTTGATTTCTCAAATACACTGGATCCTTACCCACTCAAAGCCTTTATACATATTGTACCTCTGCTTGTTGTGCTCTTTTCCAATATTCTACAGAGCTGCCTACTTCTTAGCCTTTTGTCTCATCTCAAATGTTCTCTGTTCAAAAAGGCTTTCCCTCATTACTGTCCCTAATGGCCTACTTCCTACCTTATCACAAAGGCATTTCTATAACAATCGTGGGATATTTCTCTTTCAGCACCTATCACAATAGATTTGTGTGTTTGCTTGTTTATCATCTGCCTCATTCACTATAATATTGATCCATAAGTAGTGGCTCATGTCTGTAATCCCAGTGCTTTTGGAGGTTGGGATAGGAGGATCACTTGAGGCCAGGGGTTCCAGACCAGCCTGGGCAACACAGCAAGACTCTGTCTCTACAAAATTTTAAAAAATTAGCTGTGTGTAGCTACACATGCCTATAATATTAGCTATTTGGGAAGCTGAAGTTGGAAGATTACTTGAGCCCGGGAGACTGAGTCTGCAGTGAGCTATGATGGTGTCACTGCACTCCAGCCTGGGCAACAGAGAGAGACTCTGTCTCTAAAATATATAAAGAGAGAGATTCATGAAGGCAGTGATATCATCTGTCTGTATTGTTGTGTACTGTTTGTTTGTTTGTTTGTTTGTTGTTTTTGTTGAGACAGAGTCTCCTTATATCACCCAGGCTGGAGGGCAGTGGAATGATCTTGGCTCACTGCAACCTCTGCCTCCCAGGTTCAAGCAACTCTCCTGCCTCAGCCTCCTGAGTAGCTGGGATTACAGGCACATACCACCACATCAGGCTAATTTTTGTATTTTTAGTAGAAACAGGGTTTTGCCATGTAGGCCAGGCTGATCTTGAACTCCTGACCTCAGCTGATCTGCCCACCTTGGTCTCTCAAAGTGCTAGGATTACAGGCATGAGCCACTGCACCTGGCCTGTTGTGTACTTATTAATAGCACAATAGCTGGCAGAGAGAGTAGTCACTCGATCAACTTTTACCAATAGAATGAATGGAGTAGTAGAAGAATGGAGACAGCATGGCCCGTGCCCTCCACCCTACCTCACAGTTTTCTAGGTTTTTATTCAATGTCACATCTTGTATTTCTGGGTCACATATAATAAATATTCCTGTAGTTCTCAGTTTTTCAGGCTCCCCTTTGCTTATCAACAAGAAAATCTTGTTTAACTAGTTTGACTCCTTTTTCTTCAAGGTTTTTACCTCAAGAGCTACTAACTCTCAAGAGCTACTGAATTCCTTTGCTATCCTCCATTGTCTAGAGAATGTGAAATTTAATCTGTGGTCTATCCTTTATGCAAGCTAGCATCTAATACACTCTGTGATGCAACTATTTGTTACTACTATGTAGCTACTGTTCATCATTGGCAGGGCCATCAGATTTCCCCAACTCCCAGTTTCATTTGTAGTCCCAGTGACAGAAAAATGTCTCGGGACTACTGAGCAATAATTTTCGAGGTCTGGGAAAGCAAAAGATTTAGAAGTACCTTGTTCACTTATTCTGAATACATTTGTTCATTAGGATATGAAATTATCAAACAATGATGCAAAATGGGGTTTTATTCATATCAATGAGGACTTTTTCAAATAGCTGGGTAAGAAACACTTTTTTCATATGCCTTCAAAATTAACTGCTGTGCTTATAACACCAACTGTGAACATCCTCATCAAGTAATTATAGCTTAAAAAATAAAAATAGCTCAAATGTAGGAAAGAGGCCAAACTAAACTGTACAGAGGAGAAAGGTTGGCTAGTGTTTGAGCATTCATTCTTGTGCATCTATTTAGAAGTACATGGTATCATTGCTTGTCATGTACTATAAACCTCATTTTCAAAATAATGCATTTAACTGTACTTCACCTTGGAGGAATAAATTGCATTTGGTAAATAATCATTTTGTGCAAAAGCTCACACAGGACAGTTATTCAACATTTCACGCAATTCACTCTTTGCAAGGTAGACCACGACAGAATTTGAAACATTTCCTTATAATGGCTAAGTATGATTTCAAAATGGTTATTACATAACTAAAACCTCTATTTTTCAAATGAAGAGTGTTTTCTACATTAATATATAAGATAAACACTAAAATAGAAAAATAATAAGGTACATATTCTTTCAGTACATAAATCTTGAATTTTGTTAAAGTGTATTTGTAATGGATTTCAAGTGTTTAATTTTATTCTGTCCCTTATGATGATTTCCAATTCTGTCACACAAAAACACCCTTGTCCTGGGTCTAGTTACTATAAAAACACATTAACACATATATAGTACAAAAACTAAACATTCCTTAAGACTTTTTGTTTCCTAACCCCCACAGATACCCAATTATCTATTGACCCCTCAATCTTTCTTTCAAATGTAGTTACAATTCACAGCAATGTGTGAATGTGTGTGCTTGTGTGTGCATGTGTGAATGGGCATATGTGTGGTGTCTGGCTAGATAATGATGAGCTAAGCTTAATTACTTCATTAGGCAGCAGGTCATAGATCTCGTGCTGTCTTCAGGGGCTGATTAGAATTTTAAAATACTATTTTCACTTAGTGGAATCACAATTAAATAAATAAATTCCACTAAAAAGGAGACATAGTACATTTGCTTTTGCTTTTGCCTGTCTACAATTGTTCTTAAACTTGAATTGCCCAAAGTGGTACAAAGTTAAATTCCGGCAAACTTAATTTTATCATTTAAAATATGACAAGACTTTTCTGCTGTGCCAGAATAGAGTATACCTAATTTTGAAAGCATCTTCCCTTTTTTGCTTCTCTAATATATTTCCCTAATATTATTCTGTCCCTCCCAAACTGTTAGTTAATATAAATTATTGTTGTATAATGAATAGGCTATATTTTTGTTTCCTTTTTTTTTTTTTTTTGAGACAGAGTCTTGCTCTGCTCTGTTAGCTAGGCTGGAGCGCAGCGGCATGATCTCGGCTCACTGCAACCTCCACCTCCTGGGTTCAAGTGATTTTCCTGTCTCAGCCTCCTGAGCTGGGATTACAGGCGCCAGCCACAATGCCCAGCTAATTTTTTGCGTTTTTAGTAAAGATGGGATTTTACCATGTTGGCCAGGCTGGTCTTGAACTCCTGACCTCAGCTGATCTGCCCACCTTGGCCTCCCAAACTGCTGGGATTACAGGGGTGAGCCACTGCACCTGGTTGCTTACATTTTTATATACTTATTACAGGGTGACATTTGTAGCTCTACCTAGACAATCATCACAATCTAAGGAAGGCAGAGAGCTGACTTACTCTGCTTTTAGTTACTCCTAATAGAGTTCTGAGAAGAAAGGAAAGAGAATTTAGAAATCTGGTTTTTGGTCCTGAAAACCAAAGTCATTAGATAAGTACCCTTTGGTATTTCTGCACAGAGCCAGACAACTTCTGGTTTATGTAAGCAAAGTTATAAAATTGTCCCTATACTTTCTAATTAAAGACCTGAGCATGAATTTTAGGTTTCCTAGAGAATCAGTGTTGGGTTTGAGGCACCACAGGCCACCCAGGGAAAATCCAGCTGCATCACATTTGGAGCTGTCCTATCAGTCTGGAAAAAATGTTCCAATCTTCAAAATATGTCTAGACCACTTTATTTCACTCCTATGTGATTCATATGTGGGGAAGGGGTAAAGATAGATGGGAAAGATGGGAGTAGTAAATGAGCATTATATATGAAAAGTCCTTTCTAAAAAGAACCTATTGATCTGTAAAGAACCTGATTTATAATTAACTGGCATAGATAGTTATACTCCTGTCATCAGTTTGTAGTGGGTCATTTTATATCCTGCCTACAAATAGAGGGCATGTAGAAAGCCCTCTTCTCTTCCAGGGACTCAGGCACAGCACAGGCATGATTTTAAAAGGGGCAGGATGACTTTACAATGGCTTCACTTTCTTAAGGTTATCTCTTCCCTTTTGATCCCTAGTGTCTCCATGATCCCCAGGTCTCCAGATTCTAGCATGTGGCAGCTTTGCCTGGCTCTGTTGTCTCTAGCAGGACTCCTCACAATTTGGGATATATCCACTCTCCATGATTACTGCCTGGTAACTTTTCACACTGCTGATAAAGACATACCCAAGACTGGGTAATTTATAAAGAAAAAGAGGCTTAATGGACTCACAGTTTCACGTGGCTGGGGAGGCCTCACATTCATGGTGGAAGGTGAAAGGATGTATTTACCCAATACCTGCACCCCCATTGTATCTAGGAAGTAACTAACTTATTTTTAATTTTACAGGCTCATAGGCAGACGAGACTTGCCTTGTCTCAGATGAGACTTTGGACTGTGGAGTTGTGAGTTAATGCTGAAATGAGTTAAGGCTTTGGGGGACTGCTGGGAAGGCATGATTGGTTTTGAAATGTGAGGACATGAGATTTCAGACATGCCAAGGGAGGAATAATATGGTTTGACAGTGTTCCTACCAAATGTCATCTAGAATTGTAGCTCCCATAATTCCCACATGCCGTGGGAGGGACATAATGGGAAGTAATTGAGTCATGGGGGCAGGTCTTTCCCATGCTGTTCCAGTGATAGTGAATAAGTCTCAAAAGATCTGATGGTTTTATAAAGGGGAGTTCCCCTACACAAGCTCCCTCTTGCTTGCCACCATGTAAGACATGCCTTTGCTTCTCTTTTGCCTTCCACCATGATTGTGAGGTCTCCCCACTCAGGTGAAACTGTGACTCCATTAAACCTCTTTTCCTTGTGAATTACCCAGCCTCAGGTATGTGTTTAGTAGCAGAGTGAGAACAGACTAATACAGCTGTCACATTTAACACACATGAGTACATGAGTCAGGCAGGTGTTATTAGGGTAAATGAACAGGGTTAGAGGTTAATGCTGTTAAAACTGCAGTCTGCTGATAGTAAGAGAAGGTAATCTCACCCTGCTAAATAGCCCATCACCTAAAAAGCTGAACTTCCCACAGTCAGCAGAGCCTAGCATGATATCAAGAATGACCTTCAAAAAAATTATAATACTGAGTGATGAGAATATCATTTTCAAAATGGGATGTAGAGAAATTCTGAAAAAGAAAAGATGGGAAAATGAACCAAATTAACATGTCAAGCTACTTTTGAAGTCCTAGCAGTGCTATGATATGACTACTTTGGTCCTGAGGAGAGTATTATGTATCAGTATAAAGCACTTTGGCTTTTCTAATATTCCTATTATATGATTTGCCAAGGTCACTTTGTTTGGGGTTTTAGAGCAGTTTTTTTTGTTGTTGTTTTTTTAGATGCAGTCTCACTCTGTCACCAGGCTGGAGTGCAGTGGTATGATCTCGGCTCATTGCAACCTCCATCTCCTGGTCTCAAGAGATTCTCCTGCCTCAGCCTCCTGAGTAGCTAGACTACTACACCATGCTTGGCTAATTTTTATATTTTTAGTAGAGACGGGATTTCACCACGTGGGCCAGGATGGTCTCTATCTCTTGATTTTGTGACCGACCCACCTCGGCCTCCCAAAGTGCTGGGATTACAAGCATAAGCCACCGCACCCGGCCCTAGAGTAGTTTTTAATGGGTAATTTTTCTCAAATATCTCTGTACAACAACCTTTATAAATTTATAAAACTAACCTGTGGCTTCAAAACAAGATAGTATAGCAGCACAGAATGTGGTTTTCCTTCCTCAAAATGAACCCTAGAGAAACTACAGACTTGAAAGAGAAATATAGGTCTGAACCAACTAATATAAAAGCAGTAAGAAAACTCCAAGGGAGAAAGCTTATGAAAGCCATTGTATAGGATAGCAGCAGCCTGGGTCATAGCACCAAGCACCAGTTTAAAGGGAACTTTAAAATTCTATTCTTAACCTTTCTCACAGATTACTTTGGGATGGTCATAGTCTGCCTCATCACCAGTAAATCCACAGTAACCTTCCAGGTCACTGCCATGGGGTAATATAAAAGCAGAACAATGGTCCTGCTGGAGTGAAAATATATTTCCACCACCCAGTCACATGCCATGTATAATTCCTTCACTTCTTCCCTGTCTAAACCTCCTGAGCTGGTGAGTTGTAGCCCAGGGGATTGCCTCTGTCCAGGAATATAAAGGAGATGTCTGATGCACTGCCAGTTAATCAGAACATTGTGTAAAAATATACTATAATAGCAATATACAACGTTAAAGATAGAGATTTTAATATTATATAGTGAAGTATTAAAAGGGAACATTTTCTACATAGAAAAAATAAAAAAGTTAACATATAAGCTACAGAGAACTAAGAGAGTTCAGCAAAGTTGACGGATTCAAAATCAACCTATACAAAATCAATACTCAACTAGAAAATACATGCAATTCAGATAATATTCCTAAAGGTAACAGAAACTATAAAATTTCTAGGAATTAAAGAGTACTCAAGGATTTATAGAGGAAATACTCAAAATTCTATTAAAAACCTATAAAAGAATAGAGAGATATTCTATCAACTTAGAGAAGATTACAATAGCATAAAGATCTAGTTTTTCATATTAATTTATAAACTCAATGCAATTCAGATCAAAATTACAAGTAGATTTTTAAGGTAAAACATATTCTAAAATGTTTTTCAAGAAATTAAAATCTATGATTAGTTTAAGTCAACTTTGAAAAAGAGCAAATAATAACAAAAGAATAAGAAGCAAACAAATGATAAGTCAGAAGAGACAGTATGGTACAGTATGAGACAAATAGATCAGTAGTATATAATAGGGAGTTCCAAAAAGACTTGCAAGTATAAGAAAATTATATATGATTAAGTTGGCACCAGAAATCATGGTGGCCATGAAAATATGCAGCTCAGAGTTCCTGTTGAAGACAAAGAGTTGACAGATAGCCCCAGATGCTGCCGCTCTGCATCCACTACCACATTCATGCCAAGCTCACACTTCTTAGACAGTGCTCACAGCCAGGCTCTGAGCACAGTGAAGGCATCGATTCAGGCCCATTCCCACAAGACATGGTATTCCTCTGACAAACAGCTTTCGTGTAGTAACTCTACTGGCCTGTCAAAAACTTTTTTAGAATTTTACTATAATTTGAGACTCTTCCTACCCAATCCTCCTTCACAGGCGTTAGAAGCTCATATCAGCAGCCTTTTTGGCCTCCTCCCCTTTATCCTTCACTGGTGTTTCCCCCCATTAATCTTTTGCATATTTTGGCCTCTGCTTCTAGGAGAACTTGAAGCAACACTTTAAAAATGAATAGACAGATTATTGAATATATATAATTGGGAAAATTGCCTCCCATATAAAGAAAAATATAATTGTATCCCTAATATCATAATTGCAAGTGAATCCCAGATGCATTAACATTTAAAGAAGAAAGGCATAAGTGAAAACTTAAAAGAAGATAAAGTCATCTAGGACTAGTGAAAGACTCTTTAAATAAAACTACAAAAGCACAAATAAGGCAAAGTTACTAATTTGAGAACCTCAAAATTAAGGACTTCTGTTCAGTGAAGGACACTGTGGCATAGAGTACCTCAAATATATTCTCCTCTGTCCCTAACCCTAACAGATTTTCTTAAATTTAGGAGGGAATGTGGCCACCTGAATAAATGACTATATTCATCAGCCTCCCTTGTAGCTAGAAATGACCCTATGACTATTTTCTAACCTATGAAATGTAAGCAAATTTCCAAAAAAAGTGTGCACCTTCAGTGTTGTGACATTAAAATAAAGGGGCATGCTCTCTTCTTCCACTTTTCCCCTTCCTAATGGTTGATGAGAGCCACCTGGCCCTATGTTGCAAAACCAACACACTAGAAATGGTAGAATAACAACACAAAGGATCACTTCCTTCTACATTGTCACTTGAGAGAAAAAAACTCTTTCTTTCTGAGCCACTGTTAATATCGGACTCTACTACAAATAACAGAGCTGCCTCCTAAATAATGTAAACACAAGGACAAAGTTAAGGCATTTACTGGCAATGTCTAAATTCAAGAAGATAAAAATCTAAAAGATGCAAAAAAAAAAAAATCTAGTGCAAGCAAGTAAACAAGAAAATAAAATAAAAATAGGCAAAAGCTATTAACATGCAATTCACATAAGAGAAAATCCAAAAGACTAAAAAGCATATAAGGAGACACTAAATTTTATTAGTAATTAGGAAATCAAAATTAAAATGATAATATATCACACCCATTAAATTGGCCAACATTGAGTAATGCTAAGAATTGGTAGTGATGTAAGGTTATAGGGACATTCCTGTACTTTTGTAGGAATGTATATAAAACCATCTTTGAAAGCAATTTGGCAGAGCCTAGTTAAATTAGATATACATATTTCCTTTGTCCTAGTAATCCTACTCCTGGGTAGATATCCCAGAAAAATTCTTACAAAGGTCCCAAAACAGATACATAAAAGGCAGAATTTCAGGGATGTTTCTGGTAATAAGGAAATGGAGATAGTGAGGTTTCTCTCATTGATGGAGCAGGTAAATAAAATGCAGCCATTAGAAGCAAAATATATCTAATGTATATAATATATAGATATTAAAAATAGTGCTGAATAAAACAAGAAATAGAATGAGATTTAAAGCATTAGATCATTATGTAAATTTAAAATGCATGTCTACAAATATAAATCAAAAACATTTTATAAATAAATAAATATTTACTTCACAAAAATAGACACAATAAGACCCCACATTAGAATGGTTGAAGAATACAGATAAAATGAAAAATAAATAAATAAAACAACAAAGAGGTCAGACATGGTGGCTCACCTGTAATCCCAGCATTTTGGGAGAGTGAGACAGGAGGATCATTGAGCCCAGGAGGTCGAGACCAGCCTAGGCAACACAGGAATACCTGTCTCTACAAAAGATAAAAATAAATTAGCTGGTTGTGGCGGCCCATGCCTGTGGTCCCACCTACTCAGGAGGTTGAGGTAGAAGTATCACTTGAGCCCAAGAGGTCTAGGCTACCATGAGCCAACATTGCACCACTGCACTCCAGCCTGGGCAACAAAGCAAGACCCTGTCTTGGAAAATAATAATGAAATAAAAATAATAAAATAAAACAAAAAAGAGCCATTGTATAGACTAGTGATGACAGTGTGCTATGCACTAAGTAAAACTAGTTCAATCTTCTGCACTCCAACTCCAAAAAAAAAAAAAATCATGAAACAAAATAAAATTTATACAAATAAATTCCAACAAAATTAAATATGCCCTTCTTTAGTATATATATTATCGTTTTCTTTGTATACTCATTGAGGTATTTTCCTTATATAACAATCAATCCTGTGAATCCTATAAGAATTAATTTCACATTAATTTTCAAATTAATTTTCACAGGTCTATAATCTAGGGAATTAGCCAGAGAACAGCAGTGGTTAGGAATATGACGCATATGGAGGAAGGAATGTTACATGTTATTTTATCTTCTTGAAAATATATCTACATTCTCTCTGAATGTGTGATTTATTTTAATACTAGATCCTAGTATTATCTTTATTCAGCACTCCAGGCTCAGAAGTACAACTCTTATATTCCTAGTGAACCTTTTTCTGTATATAATTAGCAAGCCTAAAAAAGAAATGGAAAGGAGGTGGGGAAGTTGATATGGTTTGGACCCGTGTCTCCACCCAAATCTCATGTTGAATTGTAATCCCAATGTTGGAGGTAGGGCTGGTGGCAGGTGACTGTATCATGAGAGCAGTTTTTCACAAATGGTTTAGTACTATACACTTAGTACTGTCCTCACGACAGTGAGTGAACTCTCATGAGATCTGGTTGTTTAAAAGGTGTGGCACCTCTTCCCTCTTTCTTTTGCTTCTGCTTTGGCCAGGTGACATGCCTGCTTCTCCTTCACCTTCTGCCACGATGTAAGTTTCTTGAGGTCTCCCCAGAAGCCAAGCAGATGCAATCATGCTTCCTGTACAGCCCAAAACACTGTAAGCCAATAAAAGCCTATTTTCTTTATAAATTACCCAGTCAAGTATTTCTTTATAGCAATGCAAGAACAGACTAACACAGGAGAAGAACCACAAAAACATGAAAAGAAAGATGGCTAGTAAAATAAGTGCCTGGCTCTTCTATTCCATGTAGACTCTATGTCTTTAGGGTTAAGACAATAAAAATAACTGAGTGTGGAGCTCAGCTTTGAATCAATGGAAAATCCAACCATTTACCAGAATCCTTTTATGATCTGTCTTTTTCTTGGTCAGCCAACTCTTCTGTTAAAAGGTTCCTAATGCTGTAAGCCAAAATTGCTTGACCCTCCATGTCCAATAGCCTTATGGATGCCTGTACTTATTTCCTATTGGGAATTAATTCATATTTGTATTTTCAAAAGTGGATTCAGCCTTGTTATTTGCATCTCACTTTGGCAATTCCTTACTATATATATAAAAAAAAAACTGCTTTGACTTGCTAACAGGACACCTTCTAGGCCCTGTGGAGTAGAGAAGCTCCATGAGATCTGTGTTCCCTGCAGTGAAAATGGCCAAGTGTTCAACACTTGGGTAGGGGAAACTAACTTCTCTGTCTTGAAAAAGGGAAATCTAAAACTAATCCTCATTTCAGGTGAAGAAGCACTAATGTATTCACTCTATTAGAGCAAATGGATAAAAAAAGCAAACAACTATAGTAACAACAACAACAAATGTCTAGGGCAAAGATGATCATGGCCACAGCAGAGAAAAAAAAAAAAAAGGATCACATCTACAGTGTAGCTATAAATGCTCAGTATCTTTTTTAATAAAATATATTCTACAACCACAACCAGCTTCATGGATATGCAACCAGTACAGTCTCATGGGGTTCCATATTCAGAAGGACCCCACCTGGGGTTTAATGCTCTGAGATGGCCAACTTGAAACTCTCCCAGCTCTAACTTGCCACTGCTCTCATCTCTTCCTGAGGTAACTACCAGTTCAAGTTGACTGGAAAAGGCCATATTTCCTTCCCCCAACCTTTCTCCTTACCTCCACACAGGGATTTGGGTACAGGAAGGGTCCAGGTTAGGTGTTAATCTTACTGTGTCTCTGGGTGTCAGAGTAGCAGTGCATTCAGTGTGTGACTCCATGAGATCTCTCACCCAATGTCACTCATGTATCAAGTGAGGCCTGGCACTGGACGTCCATCTGCAGTAAATTGGGCAACACGCCTATGGGTAGGGGAAACTAACTTCTCTGCCCCTGGCTATGGCTCCAAAGTTTCATTTTGCTCTGGGTCCTGCAAATAACATAGCCAACTTGGCCTAAATCCTTCCAGGATCAGGATCATATTGAAAGGAAATTTTGGGGGTATTGGGGAGAAGCTTATCAAGTATTGGGAATCTATGACTGTTTCTCTATGTTTCATCTTCTTGACGTTCTTACTATGGGTCCCAGTGCCAACATTACACTGGCACTTGGGGTGAACTCCTCCCTCCTACCATGTAGATTTAAGAAATCCTCTTCATTGCCTTTCGTGCAACTGAACAAAGCCAGAAATTTCAGAAGTATTTGTTAAATGTTGAAGAGAACAAAAATAATAATAAACACAGAATGCACAGGGTATAGAAATGGTCCATCTGACAAAGAGAAAGCTGTAGTCCTAGGATAGCAGGCTTGTTCTTAGGAAGCCTACGACTCAACCATTCCACATAATAGCCCATTCTACTCCCCTTATTTCCCCACAAACTTTCCCTTTACATATTTTGTAATTCTTTCAAGCAGTTTTAGTTTCTTCTCAGAGTAACCTATTACCAGGATTACTTATGCTAGGAATTAAGTTATATTTCAAAGGAAACCCTGCCTTCTTAAAAACAAACAAACAAAAAAAGTAGTTTTAGCTTTACAGACCTACCATATAGCATAGCCGTATTATACTAAAGTAGAAAAATATTTCATTCATGTATAAGAAAATAAGTGATATAGAAACAAGGATATCATTCCCTAATAGTGGAATGCTAGAATATTTTTGTTCTCATCTCAAATTATCTACAGTTAAACAATAATGTAGTCACAGGATCCATTGAAAAAGTAACACAGATTTTAGTGGCCATGCAAAGAAAGTAACATGTTCAAGTTTCTCTTTAAAGCCCTGACATTCAACTATGTTCCTAAAAGTTTTGTTGTATTGCTTTAATTCTTGATTATTTTCTAATAAGCATGATGTAATTCTAATAGTATTTGATGGTTTTATTTTTCTCTTGGATGTTACAGCTTGCTAATTTATTTTCGTATTTCTTTCTCATACAATTGGTTGATGTATAGCTACAACAGACTTTTTGTGCCAGCTTATACCATAAAAGGCAAAGCCCCACCAACTAATAAATAAATTATCTTAGGCTAGGAAATCCATAACTTTTGAATTTCACTGGATAGTAATTTTTTTTTTTTTTTGAGACAGGGTCTCACTCTATCATCCAGGCTGGAGTGCAGTGGTGCTATCACAGTGCACTGCAGCCTTGACCTCCAAGGCTCAAGCAATCCTGTTACCTTAGCCTCCCAAGTAGTTGGGAATACAGATGCATGTCACCATGTCTGGCTAATTTTAAAATTTTATATAGAGACAAGGTCTCCTTATATTGTCCAGGCTGATCTTAAACTCCCAGGCTCAAGCAATCATTCCACCTCAGCCTCCCAAAGTGCTGGGATTACAGGTGTGAGCCACCATTCCCAGCCACTGGCAAATATTTTTAGAATGAAGGTGAAACTGATAAACTATTGCCAATGTTTTATCAAGTAAAAAGCAGTGGAAAATAAAACACAATAATATTATTTCACAAAAGAAAGGATATTTTAATGCTAAAAGAGGTCCTTTAACTGAAGAAACGAACATATGAATTCACTCCATTGTCATTTCATTGGGGAACACTGAAAACAAACATCAAAGATCATCACTGGTATTAAGAAAAACTTTAGACAAACTAAATTTAACAGAGTTTAATTGAGCAAATAATAATTTGTGAATCAGGCTGCACCCCGTAAGCAGAATAGGTTCAGAGCAACTAGACAGAAAAAGAAAAGTGACATTAAAGAAAACTATGGGAAGTGAGGTATAGAAACAGCTGAATTGGTTACAGCTGATTTGAACAGTTGGAGGCCTGTGAGTGGTTCAAGTATAGCAGCTGTGATTGGCTGAGACTTGGCTACTTGCTATAAGAGCACTTCCAATCTCTGCACAATGCCAGCTAGGTTACAATTCACTATGTACAAAGAAACCTTTAGGCTGAACTTAAACTATGTAAGGAGGCAGCTCTAGGCTAAACTTAACACTGGGCAATCTCCTGAATCAGAGGCTGGCAAAAGTGTTGAATTCTTAATAAACATTTCCCTCCAAACTTCTCAACTACTTTAAAAATTTCTGTAATTTTTATGAACTCATAGATATGACAATACACAAGATTCAACAATGCAGACTCTATTGTTTTTCAAAGCTATTTTAAATTTAAAAACCTTTGAAGTAAACATTTCATTATACTTCTTTTTTTCTTGTTACTATTAAGAACAGTAAACAGAAATCACTGTAAACTGCCATTCATTGTCTTCTCTTGAATTCACCCAGAAGATTTTTTCTGTCTTGTGCTCTTTGCATCCCAAACTTTTCTTTATAAAACAATAGAATGCCATATATTACCAGTTTGAAACATATTATACATTATTTTTAATACCTATGACATTCCTTGATAACTAATGACCTAATTTTGACAAAGTAAGCCTCTAGTCTCATCACTTGAAATCAATATGAATGTCTTCTTCTCTTTACAAGGCTCTCTTACAGATATATCTTGCAAAATATTCTTTACATACATACATACACAAACACAAACATATACATACAGATAAAAATGTGTTGGGAATTTAAAAAATTCTGATGGGACTCTTTACTTAATAAATTTTGTGTTCCTATATGTATTTTAAGCATGTCTATCTAGAAATTTGCTGTTTCCTATGCAGAAAATAAAACACTATATAGAATTAATGAGAAACTCAAACTTGACCCTCACACTTCTTTGCATAACAATCAATGTAAGATATTAAAAGGAAGTATCTATTATATCAAAACAAAGGACATTATTCTGATAGCTGTTGGGTCTAAAATACAACATTTGACTTTCAAAGCAAGTAAATCAGCAGAGCTCCAAACAGGGGACTCCACCAACAAAGGATCATGAAGTTAAAAAGTCTCTGTTAATCAATGACAAATTTAGTACTTGTTGCTACAATTACAAAGATAATAGTTCCTTTATGTCAGTGCCTTTAGTTTTGCAGCTGTAAAATAGCTTTGAAATTCAGCATTTCAAGGAATAGAAATTAATAGGAGGTCATTTCTACCAGAGAAATTTTAGGGGCCCATCCTCTCTAATCATCATTAAAAACTAAATCCGTAGGAGAAGAGGCACTTTACTGATTGTCAAGTGGAAGCTATTATTCATTTGATGAAGCTCTTGGCACCGTGCCATTGATTCTGCACTACAGCCTGCTGCTTGTTCTCCTTCATCTCGTGCAATCAGGGTTGTTTCTGCCTGCCAGGAGCTATTTATAGAGTAAAGGGGGAGAAAAGCTGATATGTTCTCCTTCTTGAAAAACAACTTTCAAACTTTGTAAGTACAAATCTGTTTTCCTTGTCACCAGACTGTGTCTGCTTTTTCTGTCAATGTAGAAGATAAGGAAGCTGATTTCAGGACAACTGCCCTTTTTAATAATGATGATGAGATTTGGTTGAGTCACAGGCTACACTCACATTACCTCTAACTCCCCCAGGATTAATATTCATTGAAACTATATACACCGTCCTATGTTCATAGTGTAATTTTGTCATTTCTATACTTTGTGCCAGTTCCCATTCTGTATCTTAACAATTTCTGGAAGACACTCTCTACTTTCTTATTCAAAGCAAATATATTTAGGCAAAAAAACCCCTCAAAATATGAATGTAAGAAAATATTTGGGGGCTTGATTTTTTTTTTTTTTTTTTTTTTTTTGAGAGCTGGTTTAAACTGAGTTAACAGGTTTTGGTGAAATTGTTCTTTCTACACGTACAACAAAATTTGTTTTCATAAGTTTACTTAAAAGACACACAATCTTAAGGTGACATAAACCTTTCTTATTCCAAATTTACCCACAATTTGAACACAGGACTCTCAGTGTTATTTGCAGGCATTTTCACTGTCTTGCATTGCAATTGTGAACGTATTTTTGAATCTAAACTCTTCAGAATCTTTATTTTTGAAAAAGTTTCAGGCCTTAATCTTAGCAGTTGCGAAAACCATGTAAAATATTTTATCCTCTAAATTAATATATAGAGAAAATATAAACAAATAGTAGTGTGCATTCAGTACACTTATCATTAAGAATAGCAATAGCAACACTTCTGATTGCTAAAATTTAATGGAAAGGAATCATATATGTTTAGAATTTTAAAAAGATTGAACTTTAAAAAAACATGAAAATGTCAAAATTATATGGCCGTGGATTGTCTCATGCCAATTATTTTGAGAAATTTAGTTGGTGACTCTATCAAATGTTATTTTAACAAGAGGCATTTTTTTTAAGTAGCTATAGAGGGTCTCTAGTAAATGTTTGGTTACAAACAGAGTATTGAAGACTCCCTTAAATTGTATTTAAAAATACAATAGAGGATTAGTAAGAGCAGTGTAGTCATTCTTAGAAGAATAACTTGAGAGAGCACGGTGGGAAACAGATCAAGGATTTTATTTGTTTTGTTTAAAATTCGTAGAAGGCCTACTTTTCAACATCCCTTTTAGACTGTGATATTTTCAGCATCCAGGCTTGCAGCAGTGACCAGAATAGTATGTTTATCTGTATAGTACCTTTTCTCCTAAAACCTACATGCCTACAACTAAGACATTTATCTAGAAGAAGCCAAGATTAAATTAAATTAAATAACTTTTGGACAAAAGCTATAGACTATAAAGTGAAATTACGTATCATGGAGCCAAGTAGTTGTAGACAGACAACTGAGATAGTAAGAAAATAAAAAGTTCATTTGACTTTGAATTTTTGAAAGTAATTCTTCATGGCCTGAACTTCTAGATAATCTACTGCTTTCCCCCTTAACTTTTAGTTCTCAAAACCTTTATCTATATTCTTTCATTCCACACAATGAAGAAACTGAGGCACTTTTACAATGGGACTATTAAATCTCTGCCACTAATTTGACTGATTACCACTGGGGCTCTGAAGGCTAGGCTACTGGAGCTAATCATTATCACAAACATTTTATAATTCACTCAACAAGTATTTATGCAGTATTATGTGAATATCATCATCTGGTTGTTGAGATACATCAGGGAGGAAAAAAACACAAAAATTTTGTATCCTCATTGGATTTATATTCCAAAACAAAGATCAATATCAAAAAAAAAAATTGTCTTTATTAACATAGTCCTATGTTTCTCACAAATAAACAACATTAAATGAAAGGAGATAAGTTCATAACAGTTACAGTTCTCGAGCATGACCATATATGCCAAGTACTATATCAAATAATTTTCCATGCATTATTTCATTTAATTAATCTCATTTAATCTTATTCTTCAAAAAAAATCCCCATTATACTGATAAAGAAATGAGTATTTCAAAATAATATTAAAATATTTGCTAAGGTTATAGAGATAAAGGGAAGATTTAACACAGGCCTCTCTCACCTACAAGAATAGTCATTCCAGGCAAATCTTCTACTGAGGACTTAGTATTATTTACTCAGCAAATACTAATAGTGCCTAGTATGTGTCAGGCACTGTTTTAAACACAATATATTCATGAATCAAAGAGGACAAAGTCCTGTTTTATGCAGCATAAATCCTTATTATAGCAGACAGACAGTAAAAATAAATATAAAAAGTAAGCAAATATGTATTATGTTAGAAGGATAACATTAATTCACTGGGAATAGTAAGTCCAACTTTTTTTCTAATAACTTGAGTTTGAGTTCTTAAGTTAGAGGGAAAGAAGACTTTTTACCTCAATTTTAATAATTTTTTTTTAAAAAGAGCCCAGAGACCTGTGATCTAACAAAGCACCCCAAAGAATAACTGTTAGAGAAGAAGAGCACAAAATGTAAGAAAGAAGTGACTTCACACTGACCCAAACGGACACCTGTTTTCCACCACCTTGGAGAGCTGGACTTGTCATTTTGACCATGAGGAGCTTGCAGATAAAGGGCAAGGCAGGGCATCAGTAATTACCCATCTGGAGTACAACAAACACACGTAAATCACTAGAAAATCACGTGCGGTTTGGTGACATTTCTCTATTTTGGTTTCCGCTGACTGGCATGCCAAACCTCAGACACCAAAATGACTAAAGATGGGGAATAAATATCCATCATTAAATTTCCAGTAGTTTAATAATTATCCCTCTTCCGGAGGACATGATTAAACCTCATACAACAGCAAAACTCCAACAAGCTAAGTGGCTTGGCATCAGAGGTGAAGGGAAAGTAAATGTGAAAGAGAGGAAAAGGGTGAAAATAAAGAAAATTAAAGAAAGGAGAGGGAAGGAAAGGCATTGACAACAAATAGAGGAAAATCTCTTTGGTGGTTATTCTCAACCACCTTTTGGCTTAAGACTATCACCCACAGGCACCAAACAAAGTGATTTAGCAGCAGTTTGGATGTCTACCTCATTCCTACCATTCCAGGAGATGGAACAAGCTTACTCTACTGGTACCAAAAAGTGCAGAAACAGAAAACATAATACCGCCCTAATGTCAAGACTTCTTCTAGGGGCAAGGATAAGGTAGATCTTTTTAGCACAAAAAGGGTGAACTTTGTCTCTCCCTGCAGTACTAACTATATTTCATCAATATTGCTTCCTCAAGAGAGAAAAAAAATGGAATCTATCTCTTAATATTATGTTAAGTGGTCCCAGAGTTATATTTGGCTTAAATCACAGTCACAGTTCCTTAGGATGGCTGAAAACTCAAAATAGTTTTTTATCAATGGAGCATCCAGGTAGTCTCAGGAAAAACAAAATCTTGATTACTGACTGGGACTAAGAGAAGAAAATTGGCTATAAGATGATGAGAAATCTCATTTGTAATATGATCCAGGAATTACATATTAACTAAGGTCAAAGTCAATCCTCCTTAAATGGGTTCCTTCTCCATCTTTCCCATTTATAAACTGAAAATATCCTAGCAGGTCAACTCCAGAAACTATGTCTATATTCCTCACTATTATAACTCTAGGTCCTAGAACAATACCTAACAAATAATAGCACTTAATAAGTATTTGACCAGAAAAATCCAAATTAATAAAGTTATTAATATTATATTTTACCTCACAGGAGAATAGTGAGGTAAAATATATCTAAATTATATCATTTAGATATAATTACACATTTCCTTGAGTTCAGTAGGTACTCTGCAAAGGCAAAATGACTCTTAAATTCACTGTATTGTATGCTTCATTATTTACTTTTATATATAACTTTTTCTTTTTAAGCAAAAATATATGCTACTCTGGTCAACATATAAGTACAAGCAAAGTAATATTTATTGAATCACAAGGACTGGCATGTGCCACATGCCTGCATATGCACTATCTCATTTATTTTTCAGGGCACTCTAATAAAGTAAACATTAATAATCCCCTTTTTACAAAGAAAGAAACAAACTTATAGAGATTAACTAATTTGCTTAAGGTTACATAACCAGTAAGTGGCAAAGTTCAGATTTAAACCCACACCCTTCTGATTTCACATTCATACTCTTTCCCTCTATTATATCAAATTGGCAGAGAAAAACATATTCAAGCCACAAAACCAAGCATCCGTCTGTCAGATTAAAAAACTTCTTTTCCATATTGAGATATGTCTGAGCTAGCATGTTTGTATTTTCATGATGATAAACTCAGCAAAGGAGAAAAATGACAACTGAGTCCAAACACCAAAATATATTTTATTTAGAGATTTTATTTTATAATAATATGCTAAGAAATTGCTCTTCTTTCAAATGGGTGACTTTATTATAAATGTTTATTTCTTTTTGTTTTAGCTTGACTTATCTTTAGTCAGATCAATCAAAAGGAAAGAAACAATTTAAAGAAAATTACAGATGGAATAAAAAAGAATACAAAGAAAAGAGAATTGGAGAGATCCAGAGCAGCATCCTGGTAAATCCAGTGATGTCCACCAAGGAAGACATAAAAAACAAATCTTTCTTGATGAATACCAGTTTCCTGGAAGTAGGCAATTATGTTCTTCTCATCCAGAAAGTTACTTAGAAAAGCCAGCATGACCTTCACTTAAATCTCCTGTGAATAACCTCTGGAAAACATCCATGAAAGTGTAATCCTATATGAAATTGAACAATCCTGTAGTAATTAGATTGATTATAAATTTAAGTCTTAGGGGAAAAGGTCTTATGCTGATAAGTGAAGCAAAGATCATTGGTGTTTTAACTATTCATATCACCTGCACATAAATATTGCACACACCACTGAATAAATAATTACCAGAGTTGAAAACTAAAGGCAGAAGTCTTTAGTATGACACAGAAGTGCTAGTATGTCTGTGTGTGTCTTTCTTGGAAAGAAAAAAAAAATCCTTAGAAAAGGAAATGGCTCATTTTTAACTGTTCTATGTAAAACTCCTTATAATAAACATATGTTGAGTTAAAGAAGAAATTATTTAGTAAAATTTATAAAGATTTATTAAAATCATTTTAATAAACTTTTGGCAGCCTCAAACTATTTTAATGATCTGATCAAAGTCCAAGCATTGGTATTGGAAATCTTTATAAGTAAAACTCTGCCAAAAGCAGATATTAGGCCATGAACATAAATAATCAGAATTATTACCTACCAGAAAGTGGTCTAAGTTACCAGTCTGTACTGTGTCTCAGTCTTTCTCACCCTAAAATAGATTTTGTAAGCAATTCATTTCTAAAATAAGATATTATAAATCATATTTGTTCTACACATACACAATTACCACCTATGTGGTTTCTTTTGAGCAATAGAGTCCATGTGTCACAAATATCGCCTTTCTTACACACATACCGCTCTCAAACTAAGAAACTCACCAGTAATGATACTTCTTTGGTCTAAGATGTAGTATATGTTAACTGTCCATATAAATATCTATCCTTGCCTTTAAGAACATAGTTTGAGGGAAATTGAGACTATTTCAATATGGGAAAGAGAACAATTTTTAATATGCATAGAAAAAAATCAGATGACTAAATACCAGTTAAATAAGCAAAGATTCTAGACAGCATGACAGTAGCAAGTTAGAGTAAAGGTTAATTTTTCTTAAATAATAACATAATTAATCTAGCTCACCTTACTTAAGAAGTTTAATGCATGCAAAGTTCTCTGAACCCCTTGGAAAAAAAGCCACAGAAATAGAGTTAGTAATTATAGCTATATCTCCTAGTGCCTGAACAAGTTCTGGCTGAAAGCCCCATGAGCTCATTCAGATCACCAGACTACCATTTTAGTAAACCAAACGTAAAACTTCTCACATGCTAGTCAAGGAGCCAAAGAGTTAAATGCAACCTGCAAGGGATCTCATTCCAACCAGGATTCAACTTGGGTAGTATAAGAATCTGGTTCACATATTTTTAATGGGCATCTTTTAGACACTTAAAGGAGAAAAAGATTAACAAATTATCTCCAAACCCTACTCCTAATATGCAAAGAATGAAAAAACTGCCACCTGTCTAGGATTTGAGTTTCATAGGCATGTTTACTACATCAAAGCATCACGTGACAAGCTCTGAGCGAAGACAGTCAAGATCAAGAGACTTGCACATTTTAAATAAGATATTAAAATTACAACATAAAAAAGGATCAGAACCTCTCTTTATTCATGCACAATTCTGAGGGCCCTTAAGTGATTTAGGCTTAAATTTACTGTATGTCTAGGAAAAGGCTCATTGTGTCAAAGGAAAGTTAAGGGGTAACAAATGTATTTCATAGAGCTTTATAAATTAATAAAAGTCTTCTGCAAGGTGCTTTGAGATTCAAAGATTAAAGGCAACTGTGAAGCCACATAAAGCATTCACATTCCCTAATGCTGTGAGAATGTGAGAAACTTTCTCAGCTGTTGTCAAATATTTTTACCCATATTTGTTTTCTTCTGGTGCTATCTCTACCAATGAAAGCAGTAACACCTTACATTTAAATTAAGCTTTAAGGATTACAAAAAGACATAAATGTTACCTTTTTTGATCCTTATATATATTCTGAAGGTAGTTGTTTTTGTCTTAATGTAGACGAGACAATTAAGATAAAAAGAAATTTAGTGATTTGCTCAAGATTACATAGAGGTAAATAGCAGAACTAAGTGTCAAACCCATGTCTTTGGACTCCACGTCCATGACATTGTCCCCAGCCAACCTAGATTTATCTACCAGGTAATGATATGGACAACCTCCTGATTTCACAAGGAAAACATTCTAGTCAGAACTGTTAAAATACTTGATTTTACTATTAAGGCAAATTATAGTAATTTTCATCACTGATAGCACAGTGAAGGCGCAAACTACAACTCTTTTACATGATGCACACCAAGCAAATTGATTAGAGACTTCGTGTTGTTTCTTAATCTGCCTAAGTGTGGCCATCTTGCTTATGGAAGGTTTGTTGTTGTTGTTGTTGTTGAATTCCTGGGCCTGAACTTGTGAAACTGGGCTTCAGCAAATTTCAGGACCTGTTGATGCAATCCACATGTAGTGTGCATAGAACTCCATAGCCCCAGGGGGCAGATGGTTCCTTTGATCTTTATAGTTGTAAAGGAAACATTTGGTAATTAGACTTAAAAAGTACCCTGGAGAAAAACAGGAAGGCTTTCGTACAATGATGGTGAAACTCCTTTTTCTGCCTAAATCTCCTTCTTCCAGCAGTAACAGAGTCTGGATGAGAATTCTGAGGATAGAAGGTACTTGAGAGGTAATTGTTAGATTGGTTCTTGCAATAACAATAAAAATAGAGGTAAAAAAAAATCAAAAATAGCTATTTATATCATAGCTTACAACAAAAGCTTCCATAGTAGTATATTTCAGTCAGACTTTACTGGGTAACAAGCCACTCCCAAACCTAATGGCTTTAATAAAAATTGCTTTATTGCTTTTCACTATTCTGAGCGTTTGGCTGGGTGGTTCCTCTGCTGACCTCACCTGCACTTTGCATTTACTCATGTTCAGTGTTCTCCTGGAGGGTCAGCTATGGGGGCTATAGTCAGAGTGGGGAAATAGATTTCACCTGGTGATGGCAGAAGTCACATTGCATAAGCTAGTGGATACAAAAGGCATTTTTTTAAACATTCTATCATACCACAGGTACACAGAATCATCTATTTTGAAACAAAATACTAATAATGGGTCTCACTTCTAGAGGCTCATTTAAGTTGTCTAGGGTGAAGCTCAGTCATCAACACATTTTAAAAGCTCTCCAGGTGATAAAGATTAAGCCAGAATTAAGAAACCAGCTTTATATTTCAATGACTTAATTTCTGCAGTTGCAGAAGGAGTGAAAGTACTTTGCGGTAAGAATTTCATACAAATGTAAATGATAAAGGGTAACATAAAATGGAAAACAAAAATAGAAGACAGAAAAGTATTGAAACAAAGTAAAAAAAAACCAGGACAGAGACACTGTCTCAGCCAAAACTAGCTATATTTGTAGTTTGTTGTATTCATATATATATATATATAGATAGATAGATAGATATGCTTAAATATTTTATTATAAAATCCAGTACACAGTTCACTCATTGTGTTGTTTTAGTGTTTCTCAACTGATCCTTTGTGTTTTCCCTCTAGCACGTGGGTTCTCAACATGGGCTGAACCTAGGAAGTCTTTTAAATAATACTGATGGATGCGTAAACCCAAACTCAAGAATTCCGATTTAATTGTCCTGAAATGCAGGCCCAGTATCAATTCTTCAGGTGTTTCTATTGTGAAAACAACATTCAGAACTGTTGCTCTAAGATGTCGCGTTAAAGAAAACTTTTCAAGTATTCTTAAGGAGTGTTTGGCAATGACTCTGATAAATCAATACTATGTTCTCTCTTAGGCTTCTAAAATAGCTCTATGAGAGCAGAACTATATCTTGTTCAACTATGTATCTCCACATCCTGGCACAATAAGTGGCATAAGACATAAACCAGTAATTGATTTATTGAATTAGCACCCCAACCTACTACTGTTATGTGAATTTCAGTGGTGAGTGAATATGCAGCAGTTTCCAGAAATACCTTGAATTCATGAAAAACTTAGAGAAATCTACTGTTGGCAAAAGCTGTGCTGGTTGCTTCATATATATATATATTCATTGTATTTATGCCAAGCCATTGAAAAAATGCAATTGACAGTTACATTCAGGGTAAGCTAGTAACTGCAAAGTCTTGTATCGTTTGACTTCCCGAGTATTAACTGAAATAGTAGTCCCCATCAGACACAGGCAGAGTTTATATAGTGAAGCTACTTAAAACAGAGTTTATTAACAGCCAATATTCCTAAACTCCATAGCACTGGAGTGATCTGCCCAAGGACATGAGTCTCAGGCACCCTAGCCCAATGCTGAACAACTGTCGTTTTTACTCTTAGTTACATTTTACCTACCACATTTGCTCTTTACTCCTTACTGTGTTCCAGTATCTGTTGAATTCCTAAATCCTGTCTTAAACTTCTGTTCCTGACAATGTTTAGCTTTGGAATTTGGCTTCTCTAGTTTCAACCCTCCATCCTCTCTGGAATACAGCCTAAACTGATTCCCTGACTTTTTTACTTTCAGTCAATATCCAGAAAATGATGCCAGTGTACATCTAGACATGGGGCACTATCCATGATGTCCCACTGGCCTGTACCCCATGCAAGGTTTTCCCTCATCCCCAACCCACAAAGCTTCAGGTCGGGAAAAAAAATAGACTAAGCATTCAAGCTCAAAATCTTCAATATTTTCATGATTTATTTTCAACCCCTCTAGTCTCCCTACTCGAAGGACTGGAAGAGTAAATCAGGAACCCTTCACCTTGACTAAACAAATTTATAGACCAATAGTCTATAAAGTCCCTGTGTTAAGATCAAACTAGCAATATTTTGATGTACTTCCTCAACAAGCAGAAGCCTAATATCCTGGTGTACTTCAAGGATCAATATATTTTATTTATCTAGTCTCCTATACCACACACTGGGGCTGCCCCTTTCTGTATCAAGAGAGTATATGGAAGCAGGAGACTTCACAAATCAAGGTTTCCAACTAATATTGGGCATTCTCCTAAAAAAGAGAATAAATATAGGAATGCTGAATGTAGCAAAATCAAACTGATTTATTTAGTGGAGGTCTTCATAGAGCTTTTATATATACTGTGATTTTCTGGCACCAGGTGGCTCCTAATGCTGCAAAATCATTACTGATGATTTGAAGAATTCTGTGAATTCTCACTAACCATCCCAAATCTGGAGATGAGTAAACTGAAATTATATCCTTTTATCTCTTTTTATATCTCATGACTGGCTGGGAAAAGAAGGTAGGAGGTACAGGTGGAGAGGGATAGATTAGACACTGGGAAAATTGGAGAAATGTTTAAGGCTACTAAATAGAAACAAAGGCTGTGGGGCTCTTAATTGGGGGAGTTACAAAAGCCCTAGGTTATCTCCTCACCATGAGAATAGAATATATTTGTGATAAGGTAAAGTTAATTTTGATACAGTATATTTTATAAAATCTCAGGAGAGCAAAACTTCATACAACACTGGCTGAACTCTAATCAATTCCAGAAATCTTTCGATGCACTCTAACTGCAGAAAAGTGGATGTAAGACAAATCACCCAGCCCAAAAATTGAACTCAGAGAGGAAAATGAACTAAAATCAAGAAAAATTCATTTATAGCATATGTCTAGAAAAATGATAGCTTTGTTAAGCATAAGCAATATTTTGTGGAGGTAAATAACAGCTATAGATATTGTACTATAGAAGTAAAACAATAAGACAATAAGAGTAAAGAAGTAAAACAAAATGGAGGTCAATAGCCTTTTTAGAAACAAATGTAGCTCAGAAGGTAGGAAAAAATTCATTGAGTGCTATAGAAGAACATAATAAAATAGGAATAAAATGAGTTTTTCATCAACTCAAAAGATGAGATAAAATGGGAGATTGCAGACTAAGAAAAAAACATTTTTAGAGAATTATGAAATAAATTGGAGATATCAAGGAAAAATAGAATTACTAAAATAGAGGAAAATCTCAAGGTAATCAAGCAAATGTAAAAGAAAAAGCCAAAACATTAAAGCAATTTTAAAAAGATTATAGATATGAAGAACAGGCCAAGATAACAATGAAGATATAATAAATAATTCTGAACTATATAATTCCAAAAATAAAAAACAAAATATAACCAAAGATATAACACAAGACAACGTATGATAAATAAAGGAAAACTTAAATCTGTGTATCAAAAAGACAGTATTTTAGGTGAAAAAATACAATTATCAACAAAAAATATACTTTAGTTTTATTGAATTTCAAAAATAAGAATAACTTCAGGAATTCCCTTGCAAGAAAAAACAAGTCACAATAGCTTCAGACATCTCCACAGCATTGGTTGCCAAAAGATTTTAGAGCAATATCTATAAAGTTTTCAGAGACAGAATGTATACTGTATCCAGGTAAGACATTTTTCAATAATTTAAAAAATGCATATTTTTAAAAGTGTAAAACAGAAAATGTAGCAGTTATGAGCTACCTTAAAAGACCCAGTCAGGATCTAAATTATTAGTAGCTAAGTCAATCAAGAATTCAAGAATGAAGAAGCCATGGTAAAAGACAGAAGGCTAATTTAATGGTTATTAAATTTGATAATGAACAGTAAGATATGCAAAATGTGAGAGAGAAAGTATGAGCAAGCATAATATAGAATATGAAAATATGTTATATAAAACATTTTCTGTAATCGTTATTTGTAATGTTGGAGGAATTTTTTGTGAAATAATACTTCTTATCAAGCACAAATATGTATTTGAAGTTGAAGGGACTGCAACACATGATTGAAATTTGAAATATGCAGCTTTTTCATGACCTAACTCCAGGAGCAGCATTCATATTATAATCTCAACAATGAAATGTGGTCACCCTGGAGTTTCACTTCCATTTTTCTTCTATAAATTCAAATAAGACCATATTAAATAATTTATTTATAAAAACATGAAATTTATTAATACATTTATCAAAAATATTTCTACATGCATATAATATCCCTTTTCAGTAAATGTGCAAAGGGAGATATCTTAAGGTTTTCCTCCTCTTAAATATTATTTAATTATATATGGATTCAACTGTTTAATAACTAATTTTATGTAGATGTGTAACAATTTATAAGTGATGTTGGGTAGTGAGGAAAAACTATGGTATTGTTCTTGTCCTTTTCTTTAGTGAATCTGGTTATTTATCTGTCACTCATTTTATCCTTTTTAACATTCCACTCTATCCATATATGTCTGAATCCTAAAAAATGCTCAGCTTAGATGTGCTGAACATAATTTGTCCCACATACCTAATTCCTTCTTCTGGATTTAATTTCTCCCTCAGAGAGCCTGGAGAAAGCATTCCTATGTGCCATATGACCCTACCATCATGGCCACAGCTTTATTAAACAAGGTTAGACACCAGGTCCAAGACCAATTCTTTGGTTAGCCATGAATGAATGAGTAATGGGAATCAAAAAGAAATAGAGACTGTAGTTCTTGGTGACAGGATGTGAATTAGATCAGAGTGAGGACAGCCATGTTGAGCCATGTGAAACATGCGTAAAAGAAAAAGCTGGTTGCTAAAGAAAGGAAAGAATTAGGCACTGTTAGAGAAGAAGAAGAAAAAAAGGCCAGGCATGGTGGGACACACCTGTAGTTCCAACTACCCTGAAGGCTAAAGTGGGAGGATTACCTCCGGGTGTCAAGGCTGCAGTAAGCTATGATGGCACCACTGTATTCCAGCCTGTGTGACAGAGCAAGATACTGACTTATTTACTTACATACATACATACATAAATATAAATTAGACAGTATTAGATACCAAGGCAGTGAGAATTTGTGGGGCTAAAATTAAGAGAGATATGCCAAGAGAAAAGAGCCTAGAATTTGAAGCCACTTTTGCCTTGAGGTAAATGCTAGTACCAGATCAGAGGACAGTATCCGTGAGGCTAAGAGTTTGAAATGCTAATTAAAGCTTTCAACAGTCATAATTCAGAGGCACAAAATGCAAGAGTTCAAGGAATTCCAAGAAAGTAGGGCCATTAAAAACTTCTAGCATTTAATTAGGAATCTGAAGGGTTACTTGCTAAAGCGTAAGAAATAGAAGAACCCTCAGAACTGAAGCCCAGCTTTGAATCATCTCAGTCTTTGCTGAAATAAGGCGATCTCCTAATCTGATTGCTTGACAAAAGTAAAGGTAAATCCTCTCTGCAAGAAGAAAACACCATTTAAACTTAAAGTACAAATGCTCAGCACTTAAATAAAAATAACCAAGCATACAAAACAAAACAAGATTTGACTACAATGAGAAAAACAAATGAACAAAAAACAGAAACACACTTATAGGGTATCTAGATACTAGAGTTTTAGACACAGTTGTAAATTATTGATTAATACAGTCAAGCAATTCACTAACAAGGTAGAGAATTCTACAAGATCTATGAAAATTATATATGAAAATTCTAGAACAAAAAAATATATATTGAAATTTAAAATTCAATTATGGGTCTAAAACAGACTACATATATGTGAAGAAAGCATTTGAGTGACACTTTGCCATAAGAAAATATCCAGTCTGCAGCACAGATAGAAAAAAAGAGACATGAGATACAGTGTTTAATATACATATAACTTGAGCCTCAGGAGAGAGAGTGAGAATGCAAAAAGCAATATTTCCAGATAATAATGTTCAAGAGTTTTCCAAAATTGATGAAAGGTATCAAATTACAGATTTAAGAAGCAAGACAAACTCCATCCAGAATAAAGAAAACTACACCCAACCTATCTAAACACCAAACATCAAGAAAAAAATCTTTTTTGGGTTTTTGTTTGTTTTTGAGATAGTCTCATTCTGTTGCCCAGGTTGGAGTTCTATGGCATGATCTCTGCTCACTGCAGCATCTGCCTCCTGGGTTCAAGCAATTCTGCCTCTGCCACCCAAGTAGCTGGGATTACACGTGTGTGCACCACGCCAGGCTAATTTTTGTATTTTTAGTAGAGACAGGGTTTCACCATGTTGGCCAGGCTGGTCTTGAACTTCTGACCTCAAGTGATACTCGCCTTGGCCTCTGGGAGTGCTGGGATTACAAGGATGAGCCACCTGGCCTGGGCAAGAAAAAATCTTTAAGGCAGACAGGAAAAAATTTCATTACTTTAAAACAGAGCAATAATAAGGCACACAATGTAATTTTTGATAGAAATAATGAAAGCTAGAAGGATATGAAATAATATCTTCAAAGTATTGAGGGGGAAATACCACTAAAAAAAAAGAAAAAAAAAAACAATATAACAAAAGTGGAAAACTAATAAAAATGAATCAATCCAATTAATCCAAAAGACGGCAAGAGAGGAGAATGAACATAGGACAGGTTAAATAAATAAAAATATAAGCTTAAAGGTACTTTTCAATCCAAATATATCATTAATTACATTAAATATAAATGAATACCCCAATTATAAAAACAAAGATTATTAGACATAAAAAAATCTAATAACTATATAATGCTTATAAGAGACATAATGCTGCTTACAAGAAATAAATTTAAATATAGGCATGTGGAAAGCTTGAAAGTAAATATGGGAGAAATAAACCATCAAACACTAATTAAGATAAAGCTGGTTTACCTATACTAAAACTAGAAAGCTTAGATGTTACAGCAAAACAAACTCAGAAAAAAAATGATATTTCACAATGATAAAAGGGTTAATCTACCTTTTAGAATGTTAAAATTCTAAATTCTTAAGTACCTAATAACATAGCCTCAAAATATATGTAGCAAAATAAAAAGTACACAGAAATAGAGAAATCCATACATGAGACAGAATGGAGACCTGCAAGAAAGTTTTATGGGCCAGGCCTGGAAGTAGTATACATTACTTCTACCCACATTCCATTAATGTTAAGAGTTCTAATCAGTAGTGGTTCTCATATCAAGTAGGTGATTAAGATTTAAATTTGAGGATTAAATAAGGAAAAGTCAAACTCAGTTCTAGAGAAAGTGGCTAGCTGAGACCCAATGAGGAGATAAGAATCTCTAGCTTCTTGGCTAGGATTCAAGTTTAGACTTCATCTTCCATAGAAGCAGCAAGAGGAAAATGGATAGACTATCCTGGTACCAGAGCCATAAGAAGGATCAACTCAGCAAACTGGGCACATTTGGTGGAGGTTAACTAGGGAACTGAAGAAAGACAGTAGCCCCTAACACACTAATCACGCTCCAGGTCCTTAGACAACTATAGAAAGTCTGAAATAGTCTCTCCTCAGGTCTTGTTCACAACGAGTGAGAGAAAGAGACTCTAAATCATACAAGGCTATAATAGACTGTGATGACCCTGCAAGTAACATACATAATTATAGATCATGGATGCGAATAGGGTAGGCAGGTACTGATAAAAGAAGCATTTCTTCTGATCTAAGTTCAATGGGAAGAACTCTCTCCCACAACTCAAAATTATTTTTTCTTCCAAAGTGGCTTTATGTCTATTATTTTCTTTCTTTTTATTTTTAAAGATGGGTTTCACCATGATGGCCAGGCTGGTTTTGAATTCCCGACCTCAGGTGATCCACCCACCTCAGCCTCCCAAAGTGCTAGGATTACAGGCATGAGCTACCGTGCCCGGCTCATGTCTATTATTTTCAAAAGTTTTTTTAACCGCATCATCCCCAACTTTTCCACTGATAGCTGAAGTCTTTTCTCTTTCCATATTATTTAACCATATCGTTCCCACTTCACATAGGTTACAGAATTTGTATTAAAGCTGAGAACGGAAGAAAAAAATCCTGGGCAGACTCTAAGCAGAAGAACAGAGAGCCTAGAGTAAAACATAGGGATTAGCCATCAGAACAGGATAGAAAGGAAAATAGCAAGTGGCCACAATGTGATTAGATCATGAAAACCTGGACTACGAAAAGGTGACAGACACCTGAGATACAAGCACATCTCATAAGCTCTAAGAATTTAGCAACTGATGGTTTATTTTGGAAGAATTATCAGGATTAGAAAACAATGTGAAATTTGGCTGGATTTATTTCAGTAAGCCTAAGAATCAAGAACTTTTACATACTATTTAGAAATCCATGGTTATGTGGTCAGACAAATCTTAAAATACTACATGTCAGTCATGTGAAATCTTGGATAGACTTATGTTGTGGGTAGGGAATTTAAGTTCAAGCTGAACTTTCAAGAGAAAAAAATTGGCTGAATTTCTTTACCCTGGAGCCAAGAAGAACTTCAGATTTGCTAGTCACTGAGGTATTTGTCAAAAATATGAATCCATGGAATTTTAGCCCATCTTCATACGATAAAGGCCCAGACACGGCTTAGCTTAAGCAAAAAGGTAAGTTGAAGACTTTGTACTTTATAACCTATCAAATTTCTTTGTTTGTATATATATATATATATATCCTGACTCCCTTTCTTCTCTATCCTGGAGATCCTCATGCTTCAGCTCAAAGCTGAAAGCTGTAAAGGCCTGTATTCCTTCAGAGTGTCCTATATACTTAACTTATCTCTGCTTTACAGGTGAAAAGGGATGCTCAAGGTGTTTAAGTTTGGATAGCTCAATATAATACAGATTAAAAGTGGTAGAGCTCATTTGACTTATTTTCTTCCTTCAAGCATCCACTAATTCATTTATTCATTTTCTTAACGTATATTTACAAAGAGCATGTTATGCATAAAATGTCTAGCTTTTGCATGGAACCTCATAACTTTTTCAAATAAGCTTTTCTTTTAATCCCCACAATAACTCTCTAAGACAAGTTTCTAACATCATTTCACAGATAAAGTCTTTAAGTTTCAAAGAGGTTAAGTAATTAGTCTTAAGTCACTGGGTTTATTAACTGTCAGGGCTAGGACTTGAATCTGGGCCCTCTCGTGATAAATTTGGAAGAACTGCCCATTAAACAGTGCTAATGATGCAAAGAAGATAACATATTGTTCCTACCTTCAAAAATATCATCTAGTTAAAATAAAGACAGATTAAATATTAATAACTAACTAAAGCAATATAGATACTATCAAAACACAGTGTGAATTAAATTGGTTAGACAATAAGTATCAAGAATTCAGAGAGGAAAAGGATCACTGGTAACTGAGGAATCACAGCAAGTTTCATGAAAGGATCAGACATTAAGATGGCCTTTAGAAATTAAGAGGATGGTGGCCGGGGTGGCGGCTCACGCCTGTAATCTCAGCACTTTGGGAGGCCAAGGCAGGTGGATCACCTGAGGTCAGGAGTTTGAGACCAACCTGGCCAACATGGTGAAACCCAGTCTCTTGTGAAAACACAAAAATAATTAGCCAGGTGTGGTGGTATGCACCTATAATCCCAGCTACTCGAGAGGCTGAGGCAGGAGAATCACTTGAACCCAGGATGCAGAGGTTGCAGTGAGCCAAGATTGCACCATTGCATTCCTCCAGCCTGGGCAACAGAGCAAGACTCTGTCAGGAAAGAAAAGAAAACAAACAAAATAGAAGAAAGAGAATGAAAGAAAGAGAAAGAGAGAGAGAAAGAAGAAAGAAAAGAAAGAAAGAAAAAGAAAGAAAGAAAGAAAGAAAGAAAGAAAGAAAGAAAGAAAGAAAGAAAGAAAGAAAGAAAGAAAGAAAGAAAGAAAGAAAGAAAAAGAGAAAGGAAGGAAGGAAGGAAGGAGGGAAGGAAGGAAGGAAGGAAAGAAAGAAAGAAAAGAGAAAAGAAAAAGAAAGGAAAGAGAAAGAAAGAAGAAAGAAAGAAAAAAAGAAGAAAAAATGTAGGTAGAAAGGGAGGAAGGTCTTCAGTGCTTTAGTGGCATAGTGGATGATAGGAATAGTAGCAAAGAGGTAGAAATAAAAATACATGACATGTTTAAGGGACAGTAAATAGAATAATAATAATAACAGTTGCTGTTTATTGAAAGGAAACAGCTTAGTGATTAAAAGCATTGCCTCTGAAGACAGACTCTCTGGGTTTGAAACATGATTCTGGCCCTTGTTAGCTTTTAAGATGGTAAACTAATTAACTTTCCTATTTCTCAGTTTTGTCATCTATGAAGCTGGATAATATTACCTATTTCAGAGGGTTGTTATAATGATTAAATGAGCTTACACAGTATGTGAAACAGTGTGCAAACACTATGTAAGTTGAGTTATGATACAGTTTGGCTCTGTGTTCCCACCCAAATCTCATCTTGAGGGAGGAACGTGGTGGGAGGTGGTTGGATCATGGGATAAGTTTCCCTCATGCTGTTCTTGTGATCATGAAGGAATTCTCACAAGAGTTAATGGTTTTGAAGTGTAGTATTTCCTCACTCTTTCTCTCCTGCAGCCATGTAAGACATGCCTTGCTTCACCTTCTGCTATAAGTTCCCTGAGGCCTCTCCAGCCATGCAGAACCAGGCAATTAAATCTCTTTATAAATTAACTGGTCTCAGGTAGCATCTTTATAGCAGTGTGAAAATAGACAAATGCAAGTTAATTAAAATTTCTAAAAATATTATAAATATACTATACTCCAGGCATTGTACTAAGCACAATATTTCATTTAATCTTCTTCATCATAGCAGGTATGTATTATTTTCTCTATGTTACTAATGAGAAAATTAGAACTATGAGAGTTAAATTCCTTAAGATCACACAGCTGGTAATTTGAAAAGCTGGGTTCAAATACAAACGCAGACTGTGCTTCTAACCACTAAGCTATACTTTTTGAATATAGGAAGCAGTGGGAAAACAAAGAAAAGCAGATCGAGGCCAAATTATGGAGAACCTTGAAATCATCAAGCTAAGACATTTCGACCTCATACTACAGGCAATGAAAAGCCATTAAAGGTTTCCGGACAGTGACGTGTTTTACAGAAATTTATCTAGTCACAGAATTCTGAGTGAATTAGAAAGGCCTGGCCATAGAAATATCAAGGACACACAAGCATATCCAAAATGAACTTGAAGAATGTAGGGCTTTGTTGTTGTTGTTGTTGTTATTGTTGTTTCTTGAACTTACTCTTAAAGATTCATCCTTCTCTGTGACTCCATTTAGTCCCTAAGCCAAAATTTATAACTTCAATGCCAAATAACCATAATTAATAATAGTTTCAACACCAATAACCAAAGGAAATGTTAAGACATCCCTCTATTGGCTGATTCCTAAACCCACCCAAACCAAACCATCATGTACTCTTTAACTGCATAAATAAGGGTACAGAAATTCATGTATAATTATATCCTTTGTGGTATACAACTGAAAGGTATTTAGTGACATAAACTAGAATATGAATCAATGTGTGTAATTTCTCTTGATTTAATACCCCTACTCATCTACCAGATGTCATCCCCAATTATAAAGCATAGCTGGAGAAAGCCATTCAACCAGGGTTGACTTCTACAACTTTATGATCTTCAACCTCAGCTGGAACTCAAATACTGATACGCAGTGTTTCTTGGCAGCTGTGATCAGGTTTCTCTCCTCTTTCAGCAGCTATTTTAAATTTTCACCACTCTTAAGCCTTCTATAGCTCTTCCTCATCCCACCATCACTGATATCTCCTACTCCACACACACATATTCAACAGATGACCTTTCCTGTGTTTTACTAGAAAACTAAATTTAAATGCAATGAGGTAGGAATTTCTCAGCTCCTCACTTGCCACCATCATAAATTTATGTGTAAACCCATTTATTTTTCTGTCTTTGCTTCTTGGAGCAGTAAAAAGATGTCTGTCCCTATGTGCAAAGTTAATCTTTTCATCTGTACTCTGGATTCGCAACTCTATGATATCACTCAACCAATTAACTCCTCTCAATTTAAAATTTTCCATCTTTCTCTCCACTGCCTCTTTCCTTTTAGCATATTTTCTAAAAGAGCTCTACTAGTTAAAAGCCTCTTTTAACCAATCTCCCCTTCTCCATCTACTTCATTTATTCCTTTCAAAGTCTAGTTGCTTGAAAGAAGATCCTTATATTCCTTGGGCTTCTTCATCTCTTCATCTAGTCTTTTGCTTTTTCTAGTTCACAGAATTGGATTGCTTATAATCGTTGATTCATGGCACACTCACTGGTTCATGCATGGCCCACTTTTAAGTATTTCGTTAGTTGATCAGAAACTGCCTGCTCTCTCCCTCCTTCTCTCCTGCCTTACACTTTCCCTTACATATTTTTCCTGAAGAACACTCTCTTAATGAATTTCATAACCTAAATTCCTATCCTGTACTCTGCTTCTAGAAAAGCTAACCAAAGACATTAAAGCTGATAAAGCAGAAAGTTAAAAAAGAGCCTAAAACACTGGTGAAATCTTTAAACTACCACACTAATCCTGGACTGCCTAACTCTGGGCTTCTTGTTATGTAAGAAAAATACCCTCCTCTTTGATTAAGAACCTGTAGCTGGGTTTCCTGGACTTACATGAGAGCGTAGCCCCTATATACCAAAGCTATCTTTTCAAGCCCAGAGCCTTCTTCTAAATTCTATATACACAAATCTATGTACTTCAGTAACATCTCCATTTAGTGCTTCAAACCCAGCTTCCCAAAACTGAACTTATTTTCTCTCTAATATGCATTTTCTGTAACTCAAACAACAGTGAATGCCATCCCTAACTGTTCAATTGCCCCAAACAAAATTCCAAATTACAAACGAAACCCTGTATCTCTTCTTAGTAATTCCTTCCACACTTCTCCATATCACATTCCTCTTTATCATTGCTCCAGGTGTATTCAGTCACTAGATCCAGTCTCATGGACCCAATCACATAAATATACACCCCAAATATGTTATTTCCTTACCATTTCTACTACCACTGCCTCTGCCTTACTCCAAGCCCTCAGTATTTTGCTCTTTGATAACAGCCTCCTACCTGGTCTGCTTACCTGTTATCTTTATCTTCTCCAATTCATTCCTTACCTTCACTTGGATCAGACGGACTTTAGTTTGGCAGGAGACAAAAAGTATTCTTTTCTCTTGCAACAAGTATTCTGCATGGTAAAATAGGATAAATTTGATGTGGTTGTTTCCTGAAAAAGAAAAAAGAAAGAGAAAGAAAAGAACTAAATTAAACATCTTGTTTCACAGATATATGTTAAGGATATATACGAGATAAGATGGGGATCCATGAACTGCAGTAATACAGTAGAAGCAGAAACTTTGAGCCAGAAAGGACTAGGAAATCCAACAACTCCTTCTCTTCTCTACTTCTTCACCAAATCCCCAGAGAGGTGGGGAAGGACACAGGACTTCCATTACTTGTGGTTTAAACCTCAACAAATTTCATTCAACTTTCAGATATCTTCATACCTCTCTGACTGCTGAGCTACAACCCAAATCTAATATCATTTGTCTACTTAGAATTTTTCAACAATTTTCTGTCACCATCAGGAAAGATATTTAATGTCTTAGACTAACCATATGACCCAGCTGCAGCAAACCACCCTGCAAACCTAGACTACTGCTATGGTCTGAATGTTTGTGCCTCCCAGAATTCATATGTTGAAACTTAATCCCAATGTCATAGTATTTGGAGGTAGGATCTTTGGGAGATGATTAGGTCATGATGACAGCACATATGTGAATGAGATTTGCACCCTTATAAAAGAGATCCCAGAGAGCTAGCCCTCTGCTTCCACCATGAGAGGACACAGTGAGGAGGCACCATTCTCTAAACAAGGAAGTCGGTCCTCACCAGACACCAAATCTGCTGGGACTTTGGTCTTGAACTTCCTAGTCTCCAGAACTGTGAGAAATAAACTTTTATTGTTTATAAGCCACCCGGTCTATGACATTTTGCTATAGTGGTCAGAAAAGACTAAGACAATTACACTTCCCCAGTCACACTACCTCATGCCTCCACGCCTTTTTATGTGCTGTTGCCCTCTGACTAGCATATCATTTTGGTCTACCTTTCCTTCTTTATTGATAACTTCTATTTGCCCTAAAGATGCAGCTTAAGCCCCTCTTGACCTATAAAGTCTAAATACCCTTCAACTGAATTGCAATATTAAGCTAGGTAAACTTCTGTCAAACTATTTCTAAAGCTATATAGTATTTCAATGGACTGGACAGAGGGGGAATAAAAAAGCTATATGGCAATAGCTGTGAACATCTTGGAGGAAGAAAGTACAATTCTGTATTCTAAGAGTAGCTCTGTGCCTTATAAACAGTATGTATTCCTTCTCCAAAGTTTATTTAATAACTTTTTTTCACCATTTACTGTGGACTTACTACTATCTAGGTTCTGTACTAGCGGTTTTATATGTATTTTTTTCAATATTCACAAAAACTTTATGAATTAGATACTATTATTAATCTCTATTTTATAAATGATGAAACTGGGGCACAGAGAGGTTTAGTGATATATCCAAGCTCACACAGCTAGTAAGTGACTAGGCATGTGTCAATAATCAATATCAAGTTTAATAATAATAAACATTTATAAATGTTTTGAAGTATAAATGGACATATGAGAATAAATACAAGTAAGCCAAAAACCATTCATTCAAAAATATTTACTGAGGATATACTAAATGTTAGATACTTTTCTAGGTGCTTAGAATATAACTGTGAGCTAAAACAATACCTGCTTTCATAAAGATTACATTCTGCTTTGTGGAGACAGATGATAAGTATATAGAAATGATAGAGAGAGAGAGAGAGATTCATTAACTGCTATGAAGAAAAATAAAATAGGGTAGGAATATGAAGAATTGGAGATGGATACGTGAAGGAGGTCTATTTCTTATGGGATAGGAAGGGAAGGCCTTTCTGATAAAGTATTTTTTGAGAACAGACATGAATGAAATGAGTCTTGTAGATACCTGGAATAAGAATGTTACAGGCAGAAGACATAACATATTAAAGGCTCTGAGCAGGGAGCATGCTGGATGTGTCTTGGGGAACAGCAAGCTACAATGGCGTAAGCAAAGAGGAGAAAGGGATCATTCAACAGAACTCTGCATTTCTTTAAGTAAATGTCTCTGCCCTTTAAAATCTCTGAGTAAAACTAATTGAACCCTCTTTTTTGGCTGTAACTCTCAATTTTTAAAAAAAAAACAAGGCATGTTGCTTAATTTTATTTAGTTCTACCATGATTTTGCTCATTGTCTGGGTATGCAGGAGAGATACAATGTTCACATCTAAATTGAAGTGTTGTATAATTTTATTGGAGATCTGTTACTTTTCATTTATTCAAGGAAAACATATGATCATTGATGGAGAAAAGAGAAAACCAACAGAAAGTTCATCATGGATGAAATATCGGGAAAAATAAGTATAGTCATGTTAGTCTACCAATTAGAAGAGCTAGGATAAATTAAAAATAACAATAATTGTACTAATGTTAAAACCAGGTAAATTTCAAACTTCAGGACCCCAAAACTAACACTCAAAACAGCCCAATATCAACTGAAATGGATGTCCAGTCCAAATATACAGCAAAAAGTAGATGCATTCAAATAGCATTTAAGTCTAAAGCTGAGTGCTCATTTGCCAAGCAGACAGGCCATTAAAAACCTGTGGTTTTGGGTGTTTTCAACTGAACCTGAATTTTCAGATGTATAAATTAGTTTACCTCCTTGGAATGACATGATTTCCTGTTTTGAAGAGAAATGTAGGCTTCTAAAAGCTTACTTAAAAGGTTCAAAAGGCTACTTGGGCATCAAATAACTATTAAAAACAATATTTTGACTATTTAAGTGTAAACGAATCAGAAACATATGGATTAAATTTCCCTTAAATTGCACATGCACCAAACTTAAGAGTAAAAGCATGGGTGAAACCTGTTTTGGATTTCAGTGAGCCCAAAACATTTGAAAAATCATCTGAGATGATCAGTGAACTCAAAAGTATAGCTGGATTCATCCTTCCCTAATTCATCCCCATCCTGTGCTTCTTGTCTTAATATAAGGAAGAGTGTAAGTACACAAATAGCTTAGAGGTAAAATGTCTAGACCTAAATTTAAATGAGATTTTAACAGAGGGAGAGAAGAAGAAATTTTAAAATCTTTTTGAAACCTGTATTTAAAGAGAACGTCTTTATGTTAAAGAAAATCTGAAATATTATTTAGACTCCTTATATAATTTGCTTTTGAGTCTCTAATTAAAGATTGAATTCACCTGATTCTAGGATAAATAACAAACCAACTTTTTAAACATATATTACGTTCCAGTCACTGTGCTTGGCACTGTCACATTCATTATTTCTTCATTTAATCTCACTGAAAAATAGCTTTAGGTCTCTGTTAGACACAGAGGAGACAACATATTTGTAGTTTACTCAGTCTTACTCTTTTCACCTTGAGCTGTTTACAAGTAACAACCTGAATCAACTAACAAAAATATTATAATTTCCTCATCAAATTAAACTAACATTAAGAATTGAAGTCCTTAGCTATTACTAATAGAACTACACAGTACTTGGAGATGGTGTAGAAAGCAGTTAAGAGCTCAGGTTTTTGGAGAGCAAGTTGTTTAGTCTTTTTGTACCTATCTCCTTTGCATAATTGGAAAATGCTTGTCCCATAAGATCATTGTGAATATGAAATGAAAAGTTGTATGTAATATGCAAAGAGTAACTGCTCAATGAAAGAAAACTATTGCTTAAGAAATATGTGCAATTCATGTGCTCAATAATTATTTCTTCCAACAATGTCTCTGAACCAGAATGAATCACTTCCTGTAACTCTTCCGAGAATGGGCACCTCTCCTTTCTCTCCAGACTCCCTAGTGCTAACACTTCACCATGCACTGAATAGGTAATTAATGTTTTCCACACATCCTGAAAAGATTGCTTGGAACCACTTCTGTCACAGGTTACAACCATCCACTTTATGAACTGTATCCTGCAGGATACCATGCTGGCTACTTGAAGACGGAGGCTACTTCAGCACATATCAGGCTGTAAACTACCTGTGTCAACCAGTAGGGCTTGCCATGACCCATCTCCTGGTAACTGAGGTATAGAAGGAGCCCCCTGTTTCCCATTAAAATCTAGCTTGTATCCTCTTTCATCATTTTAGGGAGTGTACTGGGCTCTAAGAAACTATCCTCTCCAGGATACCTCTTAGCTTCTTCATTCTGTTCATCCACTTTCATAGTTGAGAACTAGGGCAGATATATTCAGGGTAGCTCCAAATTCAGATTCATTATCTCTGAAAAAATACACTAAAATATTGACTTCTCCCTCACTACCAACTACTCATGCTTTCTTATCTGGGGACCATTCCTCTATCTCCCCCTGGCCTCCAACTATTGCTCAAGGAAGGAGATGGAAATACAGTGTCTGAGAAGCGTTCCCAGAACCATGCTGTTACCTACAGAAAAAATAACACAGGACATCTTTTCTTAACTACTCCCTTCCCTTGAAAACACCTCCCTGTTTGTCCTTTTTCTTGGGAAAAGGTCTGATTTTCCAGAATGTCAGGCAGTCCATGAGTCTCATAAAGTTCCTGTGAAGTTTTTAAACTTCTAAGTTATATCTAACTTTGTCAAATTTGCTGGTTAATCAACTTTCCATTGCCTGTCAGCAGTGAAAACCTGACCAGAAGAGATGTTCTAGCCAGCAGGGATCTGTGAGTTACTTATCTCCATGAGGTTTTAATGAGGCACATTAACCCAACCACTCTAATAAATCTGTACCTAAGGTAATTGGTTATAACTGCCTAGTGAGAGGCTGCATGTGGAGTGAAGGTGTTGAATGTTATGTACTCACCACAGGTAAGAATTTTAAGAAGCAACTTAATGGTTTGAGAGCCATCTAATTATCATCAGGTTGTTCTTTGGTTGGTTTGCTCTTTGTTTCAAGTTTGCAGGACTAGAAACTAGCTTCAAATCAAAGCTTAAGAAGGTGAAAGTAACTGGTACTTAACAGAGAGCCCACTCTTCAACCATGTGCTCTCTTGGAGAGGGAGGAAGAGAAATAATAGGACACTATACCATTTCTGCAGCTCCAGTAATATTCAATTTTGGTTTATCTTTCAAAGGCAGGGTTAGAGCTGGCAAAGTAGAATTCTGAGTGCTGCTTAAACTTTCATACCCCATTATCCACAGTCTTATTTTTCAGGCCAGTCTGGAACAAATCCGCAGGATTGTTGGGTCATCATACAGGAGAAAAATCATTATTGGAGCTGTTGGCCTAATAACAGAAGGTAACCGAGTTAAGACATAGCCCAAAGTGGTGCCAAAAATCAGAAAGACCTTAAGCATAACACAACTGTCAAAACCCAGGGTATGTTTGCCAGACTGAGCATTGCAGAGCAGAATCTAGGTAGGAATTTATACTCAGTGTCCTAGTGTGTTGTAACTGTGATCCAAGGAATTATGTCCATGTCTAAAATATCTCCAGCCAATGGAGGTGGTGACAGTGGGCTTGTTTCTAGGGTAGAGTTCTAGCCCTCAAGGATACCGATGAAATATCAGAAATGTGCAGTAGGCTAACTTCAGAGCAAAGTTATTTATCTGAGATACCTGACTAGGATACTAGAAAGGGTAACTAAGTAGGCTACCAGGCAGAAAGTAAACATTTTCCAAGACTCCTCTTTTTCAAACATTTCTCCTTCTTGGCTATAGTCACAACATCCCACTCAATTGTCAAAGTCAGAAACATAGGCACTATACAAATTGTTTCCCTCTCTCATACCCTTCATATCCAAGTCAAACACTCATCTTTTCTTCTGTCTTTTTAAAAGACATCTTTTAATGTCTTTTAAATTTCTCTTTTCTTTCCATCCCCACAGTTATTACCTTAGTTAGAGATAGCATCATCAGTTGGATTACTACAGTAGCCTCCTAACTGTTCTGTCTCCTACCAACCTCCATTTTGGCCACTATACTCCTTACATTATATGCTCTAGTCCTAACCAATTCCTTGTAGTTTCCTAAATGTGCCATGCTCCCTTGCTTCTAGGGTTTACATATTTTCAGTTGGCTAAGTCTCACTCCTCCACTGGAAGAGGGCTTCCCAGATTTTCAAGACTAGGACTGGGACCACACACCCGTGCTACCAATTATCCTATAATAAAGGCTATATTGTGGCTCCCTCTTCTCTTGCCTTTATCTTTATGATCCACATTTTACTTCTGGGTCTTAGGGTACTGCGTGGACCACAATAGGCTCAACAATATTCAATTAATATTTGTGACTTGGAAGCTATACTCCTGACATATCAGATTTTGAATCTAAATAATATTTTTTAAAAAACGAGTTAGGGAACAAACTGGATCCTAGGAGTTGTGATTGTGCCTCCAGATTCTGAGTCTGAAGAGTGTGACTATACTCAATGCTATGGTCTGAGCATTTGTATCTCCCCCAAATTTTTGTTTTAAAATTTTAATCTCCTACGTGATGGTATTGGAAGGTAGAGCCTTCATCAGACACCAAACCTGCCAACAGCTTGATCTTGGATTTCGTAGCCTCCAGATGTGTGAGAAATATATTTCTGTTGTTTACAAGATATCCAGTTCATGGTATTTTGCTACAGCAGCCTGAAGATACCCAATGAAGAGACTAAGTTTCTATCAAGTTTGGCTTAGTGAGTGGTAGAGGACCAAGATTGGTATTTCAGTGATCAAGCAGTGAATAACTGAAGAAGGCAAAAGAAAAACACAAAATAAAACAATACAAAAATAAAACAAAACACCAGGCAGAGGTAACAACGCGTCCTCATCAAAATGGACCTCCTTTAATGGTAGGGGTGGCAGAAGACATTAATGATATTTGAAACTCTAATTCTATGTTATAAATCTATTCAGACACTTCTTTTGGAGATTCCTATTTTCAGAAAAATCATCCAGTCACCCATTACAACACTGAGTCTAGACCAATATTTGTTCCAAGCTGATCATAAATTCTCTCTGCCTTCCCACTCCTACATGTAACTCTATCCACTGTAAATCAAGGCTATCAGGCACAAGTAAAACCAAGACCTAACCTTCATAACTAGTAGTAAAATGTTAGTTAGCTAGAATGAAAGTAAACCTTTTTTGTATACTCCTTTTAATATAGAGAGCTGAACAAGTTGAAATGAAACAAGTTAAAATCAGTTATTTTACATGATAATGTGAGAAAAAAAGTGAGGATCACAGTACATATTAATGTTGCATTTAGGATTAGTCAGAAAGCAAAGCTTCTTAATTCTGTTTGCATTAATTAAACAAACACTTTCTATAAATGTATTTGACACCTCATGTGTTGAGATTTGCCAAAATATGCTAATCGTGGTCAATCCTCATGTATGATGTGAAGGCCGGGCTGCTATCTTGTATGATCATGCAGGTGGCTCACCACATATAGTTGCCTACCCATAATGATGATGGGAGGCTAGAGCCAGCCTGCCCTCTGCTCGGTAAGCTTCAGGCCCTGTCATGGGGCTTTCATCACCCAGTGGACAGGACATCTTTTTCTAATCTACACAAAGGTACCATATGGGTAGCATGGGTCCTGTTTGAAAGGGTTAAGATTCAGACACCGTCTTAGTTCTCAAGTAACCCTAGAAGATCTAACTTCTGAATTACATATTCCAGAAATCCCACAGGCCCTCATCAATCTGAGAATATACCATTCTGCCCTCTAATCATCATGACTTTGAATCTGAACTATTAAATTAACTTAGCCCCTGACAATCAGAATTTGTGCTCAGAGTGGAGACTGCCAGACCTCTATACTATACAGGAACAAAAAAGCTATGTAAGTCTGCTAGAGGAAAGAGGCTAAGCAAAATTCAGCTTTTTGTTTATACCTCAGACCTGCTTGGTTATAAATTCTTTGACCACACTTCTGTCTTTGGTTGGTAGTAACTAGATATCAACTTTTTGAAAACCATCTTTTCTGGGACTTAGTCCCTCAAATATCAATTGTCTTACTGACTTACCAGATCTAGTTTCGTTGTCATGCCTGAGTCTCTACTCACACCCCTCCAAAGCTGACTACCGTTTCCACTAGTGATAAATCTGATCCCAGGCTCAACATACAGGCCAATGTAGGAGAAGGTCTGATATGGACCAAGTCATGAGGCTGAAGCTGGCAATATAGTATATTTTATGGACTCCAAAATGCTAAGCTTCACAAAAGTGTTTTTCTATTCAAGTATTATTTGTTTCCCTTAAATGCTTGTTACTAATACCTAATGAACCCAAAAGAGCTCTCATGTCATTATCTTTATTAATAAGAACAGCAACAACAAATATCCAATCTGGTAAAGACCATCAAGCTAATTTCTAGAGATCAAAGATTTATGAAATTCAGGCCCCACCCATGATAGTTGCCTCAAAAATACTGTATTATTTCTCAAAACGGCTATCACTGGGGGAAGGCTTGGCCATAACCAGGATTCCAGACGCACTTGAGGAGGGCAACAAGACAAAGCAGGCCTAGGCTTCAAGGTACTTGAGAGCAGGATAGTAAACTAAGTCTTTAGCCCTCAGTTTTTCTTAAGGCTGACCCTGTTGCAGAGTATTCTCCCTTCCTTAGGTCACTCCTTAGAAAACCCAATCTCCTCTTTACTGTCTGCAAGTCTACCTTACCCCCAGCATCTCTCCATATTTTCCCTTAAATGCCAAATTTGGTTTCTGTGCCAGTCTTTTTAACTGAGATCCTGACATTCTTCCTTAAGACCCAGAGTCATTTCTTACTTTGTCCAGGAATCAGCCTCTAACATCTCTTCAAGTTTTTCCAGAACTTTTTAATAAATTAACTAAGAATATTTTTAGAGATGATTACTGAATATTCACAGATTTCCAATTGTCACTACAGTCTTGCACTCTCTGGTAGGGCCCAGGAAGGCCTAAGTTTTCCTGCTACTTCAGCCCTGCTATCCTTACAAGTGGCCCTAGACTGATGGTAATGTGTCTCTGGAGATCAAAATCCACATTCATATCACTTACTTTTCTTAACATTACTACTTTGGGCTGCATTGATTACTGTTATTGACATGTTGATAACATTCGTCTTGCCCTTCTATGGTTCTAGGGGTTCTCATAACTCAGTTACAGTTTTTGTTATTGTCTGAAAGAGGAAAATGAAAAATTAGCCTTAGGATGGATGGAGTTGATGCAATAGATAGCAAAGAGAAAAGAAGGAAAGAACCTGAGTCCTTGATGATATTTTTATTGTGGTTAAAAAAAAAACATAAAATTTGCCATTTTAATCATTTTAAGTGTTTAGTTTAGTGGCATTAATTACATTCACAATGTTATACAACCATCACCACTATGTGTTTCCAAACTTTCACTGCTCCAAAGAAAACCTTTGTGTCCATTAAACAGCAGCTCCCATTCCATTCTCCCCAGCTTCCAATAACCTCAAATTTACTATCTGTCTTTAGAAATCTGCCAATTCTAGATATTTCATACAAATGGAATCATACAAAATTTGCTCTTTTGTATCTGGCTATTTTACTTACATTTAGCATATTTTCAAGGTTCATCCGTGTTTAAAAACATATCAAAACTTCCTTTATTTTTTAAGGCTGAAAAATATTCCACTGTACATATATACAGCATTTGTTTATCCATTCATCTATTGATAAACATGTGAGTTATTTGTACCTTTTGGCTATTGTGAATAAAGCTGGGATGAATACTAGCATATGAATATCTGTTTGAGTCTTTCCTTTCCCTTCTTTTGGTTATATACCTAGGAGTGAAATTACTGGCTCATCTATGTCTAGCCTTTTAAAGAATGCCCAAATAGTTTTCCACAGCAGCTGTACCATTTACATTTCCATCAGCAATGCATGAGGATTCCAATTTCTCTGCATCCTTGCCAACACCTATTTTCCTTTTATAAATATAACTATATATATATATATATATATATATATATATATATAACCATCCTAGCAACTATGAAATGTGATATCTCATGGTTTTAATAGACGTTTCCCTAATGACTAATGATGTTCAGCATCTTTTAATGTGCTTATTTGCTATTTGCGTACCCTCTTGGAAGAAATGTTTATTCACATCCTCGCCTTTATTTTAATTGGGTTGTTTGTGTTTTTCTTATTGAGTTGTAGGAATTCTTTATACAGTCTAAATAGAAACTTCTATTAGAGATGTGGTCTTTCCTTTCATTCTGCAGGTTGTCTTTTTAGTTTCTTGACGATGTTGTTTTATGCACAAATGTTTTTGTTTTGATGCGGTCCAGTTTATCTATTTTTGTTGTTGTTGTTCTTGCTTCCAGTGTCATATGTAAGACCCAATTGCCAAGTTCAAGGTCTTAAAGATGACCTCTATAGTTTCTTCTAAGAGTTTTATGGTTTTAGTTCACATGTAGGTTTGGGCCTGCTTGTCATGGCTATAATCCCAGCACTTTGGGAGGTCAACATGGGTGGTTTGCTTGAGCTCAGGAGTTTGAGATTAGCCTGGGCAATATGGTGAAACCCCATCTCTACAAAAAAAATACAAAAACTCCCTGGGCTTGGCAGCACATGCCTGTAATCCCAGCCACTAGAGAGGCCAAGGTGGCAAGACCTCTGCTTGAACCCAGGAAGCAGAGGTTGCAGTGAACCAAGATTGTGCCACTGCACTCCAGCCTAGGCGACAAAATAAGACTCTGTCTCAAAAAGGCAAAAAACAAGCAAAAAACCAAAAATTAATTGGTCATAGATCTATAGGTCTACTTCTGGAATCTCAATTTTATTCCTTTGATCTATATGCCATTTTTTCACACTCCTGAGTTGCTGAATTAACAAACCCTGAAGTCTACTACATTCATTTTCTGATGCTATGGCTTCTGGGCCCTTTGGCTAAGATTAATTGCATTTTTTATTGCTACAATTGTTAATAATTGTTTTTGTTTGTTTAAAGCCACCATTTGTAATTTATCTATAAATTTTGTAATTTTTTTTGTTTAAAGCCACCATTTGTAATTTATCTATAAATTTCCTCACCATTCTTATAAATTACAAATGGTGGCTTTAAACAAACAAAAACAATTATTATCTTACAGTTCTGGAGATTAGAGGTTCAAATGGGTTTCACTTAGTTAAAATCAAAGTGGCAGCACGGCTGCATTTCTTTCTGGAAAATCCAGGTTAACTCCCTATGTTAAGGCCAACTGATTAGCAACCCTAATTTCATCTGCAACCTTAATTCCCCTTTGCCATGCAACAACATGTTCATAGGTTTCTGGAAGTAGGACATGAACATCTCTGGGAGCTATTATATTGCCTACCATAGCCTCTCTAGCTCTGGACTCAGTCATTTGATACAACAAATGTCTCTATGTTTAAAGCTTACATAACTTAAAGCTGAGTCTTACTTATTCACCATAGTGTCCCTAACACTACTCAGCATAATGCCTGGAGTATAGTCTATGCTTGATAAATACTGTTGAAAAGTTCACGCATTGATACCCTCAGTGCTTAGGTAGTTTAGACAAGTATTTTTAAAACCAGATCCCACAGAGGCCTAAGGTTTCCTTGTTATGCCTGAAGGACCACACGAGGTGAGGAGGGGAAACTGCTGAAGAGGAGGCTAAGCTGGGACCCACTCCTAGCCTAGCTTCAAGGAAAGCAGTTTGCCTATACTATTTTTTTCATATTTTGAGATTCTATGTTAAATTTTATTCATAAAAAAGGGTTTCTGCTACTAAAGAAAATTTGAAAATCACTGAGAATAGATCATTGACAACACAGCACAATTTCAAAATGTCTGCTTCACAAAGATGTTGATTTTATAAGATAAACTGAACTAGCTGTCAAGGTAAGTTACCCTTGCAATAGGAAGGAGGTGCTTCACGTGGTGCCCAGCTGAAATTGGGTTGAGTAGACCTAAAGCATGAAATAGTCTCTTTACAAAGCAGCATTCTAAATACAGTTTCCCGTTCAATTCCCAAATATTTCTTTCCACTCAAGCAATCCCTATGGCCCTGTGAGTTTTACAAAGCTCATTGGAATTCAGTTGGAAATGAAGAACTGCCTTTTCTAAGCTAGTGAGAAAAGAAAAACAACAGTGAGCATTGTTAAGTGCTTACTCTGTGCCAGGCACCATACTCAGCAATTGACACACATTATCTCTTATGTGTATGTCATCCTTGCCAAAGTCCTGCAAAGTACATCATATCTCCACTTTGCTGTTAAGAAAACTGGACTAATACACATTAAATAACCTGCCTGAGGCCACAAACCTTGTTAAGAAATCTTTCAATATTTCTTATGATATAGTTTGGATATTTGTCTCCTCCAAATCTCATGTTGAAATTTGATCCCCAATGTTGAAGGTGGGGCCTACTGGGAGGTGTTTGGGTCACAAGGGTGGAACTCTCCTGAATTTCTTGGTGCCATTCTCATGGGAGTGAGTGAAATCTCACTCTTAATTCCTATTATAATTGATTTGGCTGTTAATAAGATCCTAGCACCTTCCTCTCTCACTCTCCTCCTTCTCCTCACTCTCTTCTTCTCCCTTGCTCATTCTCTCTCTTGCCTGTGACACACCTGCTTCCCCTTTTCCTTCCACTGTGATTGGAAGCTCCTAGGTTCCTTACCAGAAGCAGATGCCAGTCCCATGCTTCTTGTATAGCCTGCAGAATTGTGAGCCAAATAAACTTCTTTTCTTTATAAATTACCCAGCCTCAGGTATTCCTTTACAGTAACGCAAAATGAAATGGCACCCCCCCCCCCCCCCCATACAGTGCTCTTGTCACTGGTAGAATGAATTCTTTGCCTATTTTGTATTGGTTTCAAAAAAGGAATACCCAATTAGAACAAAAGGCAAGCAGGGTTTCTTTCCAGCCAGAAACAGACAAGGATTGAGCTTACCCTCTAAAGACCACTTACCCCTGAACAATAGAAGGCATGAGGTTTTTTTGGACTGCATTATGAGGAGGGAAAGGAATGTGTTAGCGTATACAGGGTGGGACCCCAGACACAGGCTCAATTCATAAATGTACATCTTCATGCAGCCAATGTACATAAAATGACAGGCATTTTTTTTGGAGAGGAAATTCTAGCATTATAATAACATGCTCATAGTCTAAAGACAACTAGGGGTCATCTGTTCCAGTTTGGGCCTGCTTGGGGGTCTTATCTCCCTCTTGTATCTCATCAAGTGTCAGGAAGCTCTGGGGCCATTCTGGGCTGTCTGGTTTCTTTATAGCTGTGTCTACAAATACGTGACTAAAGAATAATTGTTAAAAAAAAAAAAAAAGAAAGAAAAATAGCACATCTATTTCATCAGGCTGCTCAGGTAACAGTCTCAAAGATACCCATAAGACTAGGTGAACCATCTGTCTTCCTATCCTAAAATGATCCTTTCATTTCTATCATCCTGTCCAGTGGCGTTCACAGATATTCCAGATTTATAGCTATGTTTATGTGAAAAGTAAGTGATATGGAATGAGGCATCTGAGTAAAGACCACACCTTCACTAACACATAAAATATTTGGTTGATTTTGAAATAACTAGGAAGGTATTTGTTGAAATCCCCCCAAAAGGTCTAAAACCCTGCCTAACTGAAATACAGTAAGCAGTTTATCTGAGGCAACTTAGCAGACGTTAATAGTCTACACTAAGGCAGCCAAACTTGGGTTTGGCAATTCTTAATTCTGCTAAGTTTATATGTTTTCATATGTAAAACGGGGGTAGTAATAGACATTAAGAGAATAAAGCAATGTTAAGACAATTGGAGGTGTTTGAAATAGTCCCTGTCATATAGTAAATGCTCAATAAATATTGATTACTAGTATAATTGATTGATTTGTAAGGTTTTTGGATATGAATCTTAAATTTCAATTCTCATTGCACATTAGCAATTATAATTAGTAGCAATAATAATAAATCAATAAAATTATAAAAGTTGCTCCCTCTCTTTCCTGATCATCTTGTTTTCTCTACTGAAATGTTCCCTTCAACATCAAGTTAGCTATAACATGCTTCATCTTAAAAAGCAACCTCTTGTGCATGTTGTCCCCTAGCTATCATCCACATTTTATGTTTTCCACTAAAACAAAAATCTTCAAAATCCTGCTTATCTTGTTTGTACTTACCATTCCCACTTCGTCTCCTCCATTCCTTCTTGAAACACACTGAGGAGGTTTTCATTCCAATACCTCTTTTGCCAAGATCACCCATGACCCTCTCATTGCCAAATCCAGTCCTCATCTTAATTGTTGATCAGCAACGTTTGACATCGTTGATCACCCCTTCCCGTTTTTTCTTTTTTTTTTTTTTCAGGCTGGCCTCTAACCCCTGTGCTCAGGCAATCCTCCTGCCTCAGCCTCTCAAGTGGCTGGGACTACAGACATACACCATCTCTCCCAGCCTTTTCCCTTTATTGTACCATAATAAGACATAAATGTTTGTTCTTTGTTCCTGGTTCCTGAGACAAAGTTCCTAAAACTCTTGTGATATCTAAGTGACAGGGTAATAGGAGTCTCTTTTCTAATATTTCATCTTTGTTCCAGTTCCTGACACAAAGCTCCTAAATCCCCTGGAATTTTCTGAATGATCGAAGCAACTTTTGTTGTAATCTGGTGACCCTTGATAGGCCCTTAGGTAGTTTTGGAATGAGTGCTGTCCACCAGAAAGACCAAGACATGATTAGAGGTTTGGACCTTTCTGCCTCCTCCCCTTCAACCTCAGGGGAGGGAAGAAGGGCTAAAGATTGAGTCAGTCACTAATAATCAATGATTAAATCAATCATGCCTATGTAATGAATCCTCCATAGAACTCTTAAATGCTGGGGGTCACAAAGCTTCTGGGTCAGTAAACACATCAAATTACTGGGAGGGTGATAAGCCAGAAGGGGGTATGGAAGTCCCAGGCAATCTTCCCATATATTGCCCTATCCATCTCCTCTGTTTGGTTGTCCCTGAGCTGTACCTTTATAATAAACTAGTAAGCATAAGAGTGTTCTTGAGTTCCATGAGCCATTCTAGCAAATTACTGAACCTGAGGAGAGGGTCTTTGACCTCCCAATTTGTAGCCGGTTGGTCAGAAGTACAGGAGGCCTGGGACTTGTGACTAGCATCTGAAACTGGGGACGTGGTCTTGTGGCACTGAGTATTTAATGTCTGGGGTGGCAGAATTGAGCTGAATTGTGGAACACCCTGTTAGTATTGAAGAACTTGTTAGTGAGATAAAATACTCACATATTTGGTGTCAGAAATGCTGTGACAATTCTGTGAATTGTGAAATTCACAATTTCCTGTGAACATGACAGCAGTTTCTTAGTTCTTCTTTTCCGTCCTCTCTATTGGTTCCTACTCATCTTCTGGAGCTCCTTTACTTGAATGCCCCAAGCCCACATACCTTTGGCCTTTAGCTGAACTCACTCTCTAGGTGATTTTGTTTGGTTCCATACTTTAAATACCATCTACAGACTAACAGATCTTAAATATATATCTCTAACCCCAACTTTTCCCTTAAATCCCAGATTTGTTTATCCAACTGATGTCTCCTTTTGGATGCCTACTAAGCATCTCAAATATAACATGAATATAGCAACCGGAACATATGTTTTCCTGTTTCTACTTCCGCCCCCACCTCCACTCTTCCTTATCTTTATAAATGGCAATTCCATTTTAAGTTTCTCAGGTCAAAAACTTATTTGAGACTGTCTCCCACCAATTTCAGCCACATCCAGTTCACAAGCAAGTCCTATTAATTGTACTTCAATCTGTCTTCAGTCTACTTCAGCAACCAGAGTGCTCCTTATTTTAAAATTTTCATCAGATAGTGCCATGCCTCTGCTTAAAAATCCTATAATAGCTTCCCATCTGATTCAGAATAAAATCCTAGTATTTTCCCCTAAGTCATTCCACTCCAACCAGACAGATTTCCTTCATGTTCCTTGAATACTCCAGGGCTTTGCACTTATTTGCCCCCTCTGCTTGGAACATTCTTTCTACTTATTTCTTGGTAACTTGCTCCCATACTTTATTCAGGTATTTGTTCAAATGTCGCTTTGTCAGGAAAACCTTGAAATAGTCATCCCATCTTCAATATCTATTCCCTATGCGACCTCATTTTTCTGCAAACAGTGCTCACTGCCTAGAATATTTATTTTTAAAAGTTATCTGTCTTCCTCATTATACTATAAATTTCACAATTATGTGGATTTTGTCTTTATTTTTTATTATTCACTGCTGTAGCCTAAATACATAGAACAGTACATGGCACACAGCATAAGCATCTAAAATTTTTACTGAATTAGTAAGTCATTTGTTAAGCTCCTACTATATATCCAATATCTTAGTTAGTCCTTATAACCAGCAGGGTTAAGTGCTTGGACATTAGTATCAGAATAACATGAGTCTGATGCTAACACTTTTACTGGTTGTATCAAGTTAGGCAAATTACCCTCTCTAAACCTGTTTCCTCATCTGTATAACAGGATATAATATCTATGTTATGGCATTATATTGAAGATTAAAAGGGCTAATGCATGAAAAACTTTGAAGAATACCTGAAAGTATCTTAGTATGAATACAGATAAGAAAATTAAGAATCAGAAAGGTTAATAACCCAAAGTCAGACAGGGGTTATAAAAATAGTAGATTAAGCTAGATAAGAAATACAGAATTCTAATGCTGGAAAACTTGTGTTTGATTGTTCTTGAAGCTGCATCAAGACAAGCAGCTTTTTTCCACCATTTGTTTCTATATCTAATAGATCCTTTGTTTCCAAGTTTTATGAAAGCTTGTATATGTGTCCTGTTTACTGGAATGGGTACTATTACTTTTCTGTTTTCATTTATACACAACAAACATATGACTAGGAGCTTATAGTTTACTTAGGAACATAAGCCGTGAGCTTTGGTGGCAAGAAAGAAGAAGAACTGAAATTCACACAAGAGTGTCACGCCTTTATTTCTGTGTAGGTGAGAACTTTCTCCTATTCCCTTCTCCAATTCTATTCCATATGGCAGCTTCTTTGTAAAGCCCTTGCTATTAGAAACACAAGTACCTGAGAATGACTGACGTATATTAACTTTTCTCCTATGTATTAAGCATTCTTGCTTATGGCTCTAACTTCAATTTTTCAAAAGAAAAATGCATAGATAATCTTTTGGGGGGTAAACCAGAGTACTTACTATTCATCTCATGTGGTTTGCACACTCTTAAGTGGTGCCTCTGGGTACACCATGAAAAGAGCTTTAATTAAGAGCAAACCCACTTAAGTTTTACTTATCCTGGGCCCAATAATCAGACTAAAGAGTTCATGAAGCGGGGGAAAAGCAAACACTTTTCCAAACCTTTTTGTCTACTTCTGCAGTTATAAAAAACAAAGCCACATATATTGTGTAAGATTATTTACAACCTCTGGAGAGAACTAATATGCAGCCTTAGTGTGCATGGATATTGTCATGTGTTAAAAGAAACACACTTGTGATGGGCTTGTAACTACAGAATTTTGAGGTTGAATTTCAGGATTTATTGCATAAGGGAGCGATTCATAGGGATGTTGATATTTTAGCATTTTCTTTTCAACATGGGAATTCAGGGGTTATCCTATCCTAGGAAAAATGAAAGCAAAAGCTATATGTCTCAACTGTAATTTTTAATAAGGGTAAATTTGCTGGGATGTCAAAATTGGATGGTCTATTTGCCAAATATCTATTTTACACACTCACTTTTTTTTTTTTTTAACCATATTATTCCTCTCAAAAAGGTGTTGCCAAGAGTCATTCCTGTCATGGTGTTTAGTGCCAGCACTGTTCAAATAAGAAGTTGCTCATTGTTAGAAAGAACTAGTTTCAGAGGCACAGATGCTACATTAGTGTTGGAAACATTCCTGTGTTGGAAACCTTTGTGTTTCACACTGAATAAAACTGTGTGATATTTACCACTACTTCACCCAGAAACCCTCCTCTTTCTATTTATGGTAACTTCAATGTGTGTTTGTCTTTTTTTTAACTACATCTGGACTGCAAACATAAAAAATAAATTAGTTATAAGGAGGTTTGTGACAGTCAGACAAAATCCTTTCCTTTGCTGCTTTCACTCAAAGGCCTGGAACTCATGTTTATGATTCTATTTCATAAAGTTAAGGCCCTCGGCAAAACTCCCTAAGCCTCAGCATCCACATTGGAAAATTAGGAATTATATCTACCACCAAAAAATGTTGTCAGGATTTAAAGCTATAACCTTCATATATCATTTTGCACATACAGCAAAGGCAAAATAAACACCCAGTAAATGCTAGGTGGAATGCAAGTTGAGTGTTAGTTTCTGTGCTGATCTTCACCTTATAAACTGTGTTATTTTGACCACATAATTTTTCAGTTTCCTCCTCTTTACATTAAAATAATATATTACTTATATGGTTTGGATATGTGTACCCACCCAAATCTCATATTCAATTATAATCCCCAATGTTGGAAGTGGGACCCGGTGGGAGGTGGTTAGATCATGGGAGCTCTGCCCCATCTAGGCCAACCTCCTGAACTAGTTCCTCTGACTCCTTGTTCAACACCACTCTGGATCCCAACTTTCTTGTCTCCTTTTGCTAGAGCTAGGCTTTTGGCCTTTAGTTCCCCTGGAATCCAGTTATTCTATCTTGTAGTCAATGTTTGCATTCCTATATCTAGTTAACTCTAAATAAAAAATTATATATGTATACATACACAAACCATCATTAACACAAGTACACAGAAGATACACCTACCCAAAAGATCTGATGCATGCAGTCAAAGCAATTGGAGAAAAGCTACTATGAAGATGCAGTTAGAAAGACAAAACTTTCAGCACCAAAAGGGTTTCTGGTTGTCCACATGTTCACTAAAGAATATGGCATTCTGAAAGCCAAAAAAAATCTACTTTGTGATAGGTTGGTATATGAGAACAATTCAGAAATATTTAAGTTCTGAAAATAAAGGCACTTGATTCACTAATTCTTGTTTTCTATAAATGTGTGGAAAGAAAGAATAATGGCTAATGTTTACTGAACATTTTCTATCTGTCAGACATCATTCTAAGCACTAAAAAAATAACTATCATAGGAAGACAATGCTCTTAAGGTTTCTAGTTCACTAAGTAAACTGAGATGCAGACAGATTAAATAATTTATCCGATGTCACATGCCTAGTACATGACAAAACTGGGTACTTTCCACATATAAGGCACTTTGCAGAGGGTGAGGATATAAAAGTAACAAGATCTAGTCTTCGCCTTCATGAAGATTAAATTCAAGTGAAAAGTCAGGCAAAAAGAATAAACTAATAAAATAGTTTCAACTAAGTAATATACAGGCATATAAAATGAGATGAAGCATTCTGGAGAAACTACTTTCATAAGGTGGTTGTTATGAGCTGAACTTTGTCCCACAAAATCCTTAATTGAACCCCCAGTACCTGAGAATGTGACTGTATTGCCAAAAGGGCCTTTAAAGAGGTATCTAAGTTAAACTGAGGTCATATTAGTAGAGCCCTAATCTAATAACTGATGTCCTTATAAGAAGAGGAGAATAGAACACAGATATAGAAAGAACCTATGTCTGAAGAAGATGACTATCTAAAAGCCAAGGAGAGAGGACTTCAAAAGAAACCAAGCCTACCAACACCTCGATCTCAGATTTCTAGGCTCTACAAATGTGAGAAAATAAATTTCTGTTGTTTAAGCCACCCAGTCCGAGGTACTTTGTCATAGCAGCCCTAGCAAACTAACACAATGGTCAAGAGAGGCCTCTCTCTAAAGTGAAGACATTTAAAATTAGGACTTGCAGAATAAAAAGAGTAGAAGAGAGATCCAGGCAGAGAGAAAAGCAAGAGCAGAGCCCTTGAGGTGAGAATTAAAGGCTTTATGTATTCTTCTGGTTTCAGAAATCATCATAGCCCCTTCACTGAGTCATTACTGACAAAACACTTTACATTTAGGAAAGTATTTTACAGGATTATTCTCAGATAGGAACAAATGCACCAGAGATTTTAAGTGATTAGTCTAAGATCACACAGTAACACAAGAGCTAGAACTTGCATCTAGTTCCCGGTTGTCAAAGCGAAAGCCAACATTCTTTTCATTATACCAAAATTTCCTCCTAACCAAGGACATTCTAACGTTTCATATAGGGCTCCAGGAATCTTATGTTATCCTAAGAATTTTATAAGAAAAATCTTATGTCATAGATTAAATTTTATATCATAAAGAACTTTATGACCATGTCTACGCAGGGAAAGTGAGATCAAGAGTTGAGAAATTGTAATCAGGATAGAAAGTTCTTCTGGACAGCTCAGTTTTTTATTTCTTCATATGCTTCATCTCCCTACTAATGTACTCTCCTCTTCTTGTCCTTTATAATGATGGTATTATGGATTATACTTTTTTTAAATATTTTCATAAATAATATATTTACATAAATAATATATTTAATTAATTCCCCCTTCATTTTAACTAGATAGGCCTATCTATAACCTAGAAACCCAAGAATTCTCTTCAAAATGGCTTTGAGTTTAACTATAGCCTTTGCAAAATGGAACCTCAACAACTACCTACTGTGCTTGCCAGCAGGGCATGAGGAAATAGTGCAGGCAAGGGAGATTTCCATATAACACATGTGTTCTAAGTACAAAATTACAATAATTAGAGATGGCAAAGACAGAGCAGTTTATCTCCAGGAAGGCCAGTGAAAGATTATAAAATGTTTAGTCTAGGCCTGATTCCATTCTTCTGAGGCCACATAAAGTGAACAAACCGTAATATGCCTTCTCTAGCAGACAATTACATTATCTAATCAAATGTAGTTTTAACATATTTGTACAATGTCATGACCCACAACTATCATATTTCACAATCAGTTTTTCCCTCTGAAGTATGTGAAGATATGAATGTATACAGAAATCACTGATTATTAAGTTATTCAACATATATTTTGAGAGTTTATTATGGAGAAGCACATTATTAGTGCTGTGATGTTTATAAAAATAGTTAAGAATAAAGCTAGCCCTCAAAATAAATGTAAAGGTCTAACAGAAAGATATCATCTATAGCTATACCTGTAATTCAAGGGAGAATTTGGTAAATTGCGGAAAAAGAATTGAAACATGAAAAGGAGAATTCACATCTAATTACCATCTTTAGGGAGGCTTTTGCAGAAGAGAATGTGCTTAAGCTGGGCTATGAAAGGTAATTGGGATTTCAACTGGTAGGACTGCAACTGGTGGAAATGATGAAGGGCTGACTTTGAGATAAAGAGAAAAAGAGGTGAGCGAAAGAAAAAGTGAAGCATTTCTAGGGGACAATTTAATGAGAGATTACGCATCAGGCTGGGAAGCAACTAACTCTTATTTTATAAATAATACAGAGCCCTGGAGATTCTTAAATAAGTGAAAGCCTAATGAATGCCTACCATATACCAGGCTCCAAGATTGTCCTATTACATATGAGTTTATATTTTAATTATTACAATCCAAATATCTTCAACACTCTAAAATGAGAAAACTGAGGCTTAGGAAGATTAAATACAAAACCAGTAAGGGTATAGCATCATTTGAATTATGGTCCAGGAGATGTGTCTAGTAACGATGTAGCAAGAACATTCATTTATTATCAGAAACAAGGAAGTGAGGAAAAGATGATTTAGGATCAGAATAATGACATGCTAAGTTATAAGTGAATAAAATGCAGCTAAGTGGAGATTCCCAAATAGTAATTTTAAAGGTAAGAATGGAATTGGTAAAAGAAGTCACAGCTAAATATGAATATGAGATGATATGGTAAGTTATGTGAAATGCAAGATGCAGAGAACAAATCAAGAGAAGACAGTGGAAGACAAACCTTAAAAAACAAGAGAGCAAAAATGGAAGAATGAAAGAAATACTGAGGTAAACAATAGCAAAGTTCAAATTTCCATTATATAATAATCCCAAATATATATACAAATTGAAGAGGAAGATGAAGAGAATGAAGGAAGATGAGAATAGAAATCTTGAGAAAACCACAAAACTGTTGTGGGGAATGCTGCTCCAAAGCAGTAATGAAGTCCAGCTAACATTAAAGCAAGGATTTGTGGTGAAGTGAGAGAGAGGAATAGTGACTTTCTCCAGGAATACTGATAGCCTACGAACATAACAAAACAGGAAGTGAAAACAACTAGTCAAGGAGAAAAGAGAATAGAGTTGTTGAACCCATCTTTGAGTCCAGATTGAGAAGAGGGGCAAGGGGATTCTGCTTTTCCCATTGGCTCTGGCAATCCTTAGTGTGGCTGAATTGATTGTTTTAAAAAAGCAAAGATAAAGAATTATGTCATCTGCAAACAAAGATAGTTTGACTTTCTCTCTTCCTGTGTGAATACCTTTATTTCTTTCTCTTGCTTGATTGCCCTGGCCAGAATTTCTAATACTGTGTTAGATGGGAGGGGCCAGAGAAGGTATTCTTGTCTTACACCAGTTTCCAAGGGGAATTTTTCCAGCTTTTGCCCATTCAGTGTGTTGTCTATGGGTTTGTCATGTATGGGTTTTATTATTTTCACATAACGTTCCTTCAATAACTAGTTTATTGAGAGTTTTTAACATGAAGGGTTGTTGAGTTTTATCAAAAGCTTTTTCTGCATCTGTAAAGATAATCATGTGGTTTTTGTCTTTAGTTCTGTTTATGTGATGAATCACATTTATTGATTTGTATATGTTGAACCAAACTTGCATCCCCAGGATGCAGCCTACTTGATCATGGTATATAAGCTTTTTGATGTGTTGCTGAATTCGGTTTGCCAGTATTTTATTGAGAATTTTTGCATTGATGTTCATCAAAGATATTGGCCTGAAGTTCTCTTTTTTTGTTGTGTCTCTGCTAGGTTTTGGTATCAGAATGACGCTGGCCTCATAGAATGAGTTAGGGAAGAGTCCTTCCTTTTCAATTTTTTGGAATAGTTTCAGAAGGAATGGTACCAGCCCCTTTTTGTACCCCTCGTAGAATTCAACTGTGAATCTGTCTGGTCCTGGGTTTTCTTTGAATGGTTGGTAGGATATTTTTTACTGCCTCAATTTCAGAACTCATTATTGATCTATTCTGGGATTCAGTCTCTTCTTGGTTCAGTTTTTGGAGGGTGTATCTGTCCAGAAAATTATTTATTTCTTCTAGATGTTCTAGTTAATGTGCATAGAGGTGTTTATATAGTATTCACTGATTTTTTTTTTTAATTTCTGTGAGATCAGTAGTGATAATCCCCTTATCATGTCTGATTGTGTTTATTTGATTCTTCTTTCTTTTCTTCTTTATTAGTTTAGCTGGTGGTCTATCTATTTTATTAATTTTTTTTCAAAAACACAATCTATGGATTTGTTGATTTTTTTGAAGGTTTTTTTGTGTCTCTATCTCCTTCGGTTCATCTCTGATCTTGGCTATTTCTTGTCTTCTGCTAGGTTTGAAGTTTGCTTGCTCTTAGTTCTCTAGTTCTTTTAGTTGTGATGTTAGGATGTGAACTTGAGATCATTCTAGCTTTTTGATGTGGACATTTAGTGCTATAAATTTCCCTCTTAACACTGATTTAGCTGTGTCCAAAAGACTCTGGTAAATTGTATCTTTGTTCTTATTATTTTTTCATTGTTCTTCATTATTTACTCAACAGTCATTCAAGAGTGGGCTGTTCAATTTCCATGTATTAATAGTTGTGTGGTTTTGAGTGAATTTCTTGTTCTGGAGTTCTCACTTGACTGTGCTGTGGTCTGAGAGACCATGTGTTATTTCAGTTCTTTTGCATTGGCTGAGAAAGCTTCTGAAGCTGATAAACAACTTCAGCGAAGTCTCAGGATACAAAGTCAATGTGCAAAAACCACAAACATTCCTGTACACCAACAACAGGCAAGCCAAAAGCCAAATTATGAATGAATTTCCATTTACAATTACCACAAAAAGAATAAACTATCTAGGAATGCAGCTAACAAAGGAAGTGAAAGATCTCTTCAAGGAGAACTACAAACTATTGATCAAAGAAATAAGACATAACACAAACAAATAGAAAAACCTTCCATGCTCATTGATATGAAGAATCAGTATCATAGAAATGGCCATACTATCCAAAGCAATTCATAGATTCAATGCTATTCTCATTAAGGTACAATTTACATTCTTTACAGAATTAGAAAAAAAATTATTTTAAAATTCATATGGAAGCAAAAAAGACAATCCTAAGCAAAAAGAACAAGGCTGGGGGCATCACGCTACCTGACTTCAAACTATGCTACAAGGATACAGTAATCAAAACAACATGGTACTGGCGAAAAAAAGTAGACACATAGAACATTGTAACAGAGTAGAGAACCCAGAAATAAGACCACATATCTGCAACCATCAGATCTTTGACAAACTTGACTAAAGCCGCAAGGAATGGATTCCTACTTAATAAATGATGTAGGGGGAAAACTGGCTAGCCATATTAAGAAAATTGAAACTGTACCCATTCCTTACACCATATACAAAAATAAACTCAAGATATTTTAAGACTTAAATGTGAAACCCAAAACTATAAAAACCCAAGAAGAAAATCTAGGTAATACTATTCAGGAAGGACATAGGCACAAGCAAAGATTTCATGATAAGGATGCTAAAACAATTGCAACAAAAGAAAAAATTGACAAATGGGATCTAATTAAACTAAAGAGCTTCTGCACAGCAAAAGAAACTACTATAAGAGTGAACAGACAACCTAGAGAACGGGAGAAAATATTTGAAATCTATTCATCTGACAAAAGTCTAACATCTAGCATCTATCTACAAGGAATTTAAACAAATTTACATGAAAAAAATAACTGCATTAAAAAGTGGGCAAAGAACATGAATAGACACCTCTTGAAAGAAGACATTTATGTGACCAACAAACATATTTTAAAAAGCTATGTCACTGATCATTAGAGACATGCAAATCAAAACCACCATGAGATACCATCTCACACCAGTCAGAATGGCTATTACTAAAAATCAAAAAACAACAGATGCTGGAGAGGTTGCAGAGAAAAAACACTTTTACACTGTTAGTGAGAGTGTAAAGTAGTTCAATCATTGTGAAAGACAGTGTGGTGATTCCTCAAAGACCTACAGGCAGAAATACCATTTAATCCAGAAATCTCATTACTGCTTATATACCCAAAGGAATATATATAATTCTATTATAAAGATACATGCAGTACTATTTACTATAGAAAAGACATAGAATGGCGATCATTAAAAAATCTGGAGACAATAGATGCTGGAGAGGATGTGGAGAAATAGGAACACTTTTACACTGTTGGTGGGAGTGTAAATTAGTTCAATCATTGTGGAAGACAGTGTTGTGATTCCTCAATGGCCTAGAAATAGAAATTCCATTTGACCCAGGATTCCCATTACTGGGTATATATCCAAAGGATTATAAATCGTTCTATTATAAAGACACACACACACGAATGTTCATTGTAGCACTGTTTACAACAGCAAAGACATGGAACCAATCCAAATGCCCCTCAGTGACAGACTGGACAAGGAAAATGTGGCAATATACACTGTGGAATACTATGCAGCCATAAAAAACGATGAGTTCGTGTCCTTGGTAGGGACATGATGAACCTGGAAACCAACATTCTCAGCAAACTGACATAAGAACAGACCGCATGTTCTTCAAACACCACATGTTCTCACTCATAGGTGGGTGTTGAACAATGAGAACACATGGACACCGGGAGGGGAGCATCACACACTGGGGTCTGTTAAGGGAGAATAGGGGAGGGACGGTGGGGCGGGGGTAGGGAGTGGGGAGTGATAACATGGGGAGAAATGCCAGATATAGGTAACAGGGGGATGGAGGCAGCAAACCACATTGCAATGTATGTACCTATGCAACAATCCTGTATGTTCTGCACATGTATCCCAGAACCTAAAGTGCAATAAAATATATATACTTACAAAATAATAATAAATAAATAAAAGCTAACTGTTGGGTACTGTGCTCAGAACCAGGGTGATGGGATCATTTGTACCCCAAACCTCAGCATTATTCAATATACCCAGCTAATAAATCTGCACATGCACCCCCTGAATCTAAAATAAAAGTTGAAATTATCTTAAAAATTAAAAAAAAAAAAGAAAAGGCATGAGACCATTGTAAACATCCATAAATGATAGACTGGATAAAGAAAATGTGGTACATATATACCATGGAATACTATGCAGTCATAAAAAAGAATGAGATAATGTTCTTTGCTGGGACATGGATAGAGTTGGAAGCCATTATCCTCAGCAAACTAACACAGGAACAGAAAACCAAATACATGTTCTCACTTATAAGTGGGAGCCGAATGATGAAAACACATGGACACATGAGAGGGAACAACACACACTGGGCCTGTCCTCTGACAGGTAGGGGGTGGGAGGTGTGAGAACATCAGGAAGAATAGCTAATGGATGTTGGGCTTAATACCTAGATGATGGTATGATCTGTACAGCAAAGCACCATGGCACATGTTTACTCATGTAACAAACCTGCACATCCTGCACATATAACCCCGAAACTAAAATAAAGGTTGGGAAAATAAACTAAAATAAAAGTTGGGAAAAGAAAGAGCAAAGATCAACAGTAATCAAACTTTAAAAATTCAGAATAAGCTTCCAAACCTACTTTGTTTTCCTAAGGAAAATAGGCATATCAGCCATGACTAAATAAATAAAATGTGTACGTTGTTCAATATCATTCATTTTGGCCAAGTTTTCCTCCATAATTACCAGCCAAGAACCAAATTCTGACTTTACATAAGTACTGCTGGCCTTCCCATAAATAACTGTTTCAAAAGGTATGCAGGAGATAGGTGATATAGGAAAACTTATTGGAGAAAGTGACATCTAATGTAAGTGCTTAATAGATGTTCCCTCCTCCTCCCACACAAATGTATAGATAGGACCTTGAAAGCCTAAAGAACACTCTTTCCAAAAGGTCATTTTAGGAGCAGGTGGATGGGTTGGGGGGAGAAGTTGCTAAAACTTAGATTATGATCTCAAGTACTTTCCCCTTCCTTATTCTCTTCTAGAATTCTAGAATTTTAAAACTGGAAAAGGCCATAGAGATCCCAATCTAAATTTTATAAGTGAGAAAAATCAAATCCAGAGAGTGTCAGCAATATGTTTATCCATGATCACACAGCTGGAAAACCTGGGCCAAAACTAAAATCTCTCTTATTCCTTTTCCATAAACCCAGAACCAAACACCAAAAAGATCTCTAGAAATGCTTTAGGCCCAGAATGATAATGATCTTTAGAGATAACACTACTCCTCTCTATCCAAGGGTAGACTAGGACTTCCTTTTACTATAATCTTACTACAGTTCATTCACAGAGACATTATCATCCACTCTGAACTCTTTCCTTCCTCTGTCACTTGTCCCTAAGTTTCCTGAAAATATTAAATAGTAGTGACAGGAAATAATAAATTATCAGTCTTTATTAATACTGATGACTACGGTCTTCAAATTATTTTGGCATTTTTTATATACCCTAAACAGTTCCAGGCAGTTTAGCAAATGGCCTAGGTAATGCCTTGGCCTGTAACTAACATACAGGCAATGGACAATGAAAGTATTTTCCATATAATGTTCATACATCTTTAAACTACAAAAATGTGCAGGATCCACTTGGATTTTGAAGCCTGACACATCATGAAAGGAGACATTTCTGTGAATTGTTTGATCTCTGAGATACCTAACTCGTTAAAATCCAGGATTCTTTGATGATCATATTGGCTGAATGAAAAATTACCCATGGCACTATTAGGGAACTATTATGAGCCAAGAATGTTTTTTATTTTGTCTTTAAACTTTCCTTTTTGGATATGCAAAATATGTTTCTTAAAATCTTACTACTTTCATCTTCCTTAAGCACAGACTTTAATGAGACTAGGAAAATGCTTATTTTGATTCTGAAAAGAGAACTGAAAAAATCAGGTAATAAAACTCTAGAATTTTAATTTAATTAAAGCTAAATTAAGTGTTTACTTTTTTGCTTGTTTATATGGCTGAATGTTTTTGTTTGTGTTTTTGTTTTTGGCCTAGGATTTTCATTGCCTGCAAACCCCAAATTTACTAGATACTTGCTAACTCTACAGTTCATTCCAAGTCAGAAATACTTAGCTAAAAACATACACATAAGTCTTCTGATTTTGCATGATACATGTCTTTATGGACAGTGTAGGTTCATGGCTAGGGGAAAAAAAAAAAGAAAGAAAAAAATCTTGTGTTCAAATTGGTTAATAGTTCTTCCATCTTTCTATAAAGGAGGCCTGAAAATCTGTTCTACTTTTTACTTATCTCAAGAGTTATTTTAGAATAGCTATTTACAAATTCCCTACAATGAGGAAAATACAAAATTTTCTATATTCAAAAGGGATTTAAAAGATAAGAAAATATTTTCATTCATCTCTTACATGTATGCAAATGTTCTTTCACAATTGTGTAGGTTAAATGGTATTCAATGGTTAAGAAAATGTACTCTTGGTCTATTTTACAGAAGGTAATAGCTGTTCCCCATATCCTGGTTGTCACCAACCTCCCCATTGGTTTCCTATTTAATTATTCATAGAAAAAAATTGAGTAAAAAATAATATGCTGTCCATTTTCTTAAAATAGGAGCTACATTATCAAGAATGATGAACTATGGCTAAAAGAAAGTAAATGCAAATATCCTTTATTAGTACAATGGAAGAATTTCCTCAAAATAAAGTGGACGATCAGCTACAACCTATACTGAGTAATTCAGGGCTGTTTGAACTTTTTGGTTCTTTCTCATCCTACTTCTGGAAAAGGATCTATTCATAGTGGAGGATAAAGGTTACATAGTAAGACTATTACAGGAGGTATATAATTTACAGTCATTATATCCTACATGTATATAATTTCTATGACTGTTTAGCATAAATAGTAGAAAACACTTCAGTATGTTGGCTCTGTATGTTTCCCCATTATACTATTTGTAAGTTACAATCATTCATTGTTAGCTTAAACTTTTCTTTGTATATGGTATTAAAATCCACAGTCAAGTTAGATCAAATTGGGATATACTTTATGTAAGGGTCATCTAGAAGCTTAAGTATACAAAAACAACCAACCCTAAGAGCTAACTCATGTAATTATCTCTTTTGCAGCTTCCATAACTTGTTACTAGCATGCTATTTCTTATCTTAAAATTCTTGGTAAACATCATTTGGTTAGAGACAAAAAAAAAAAAATCAAACACGTTTTGTTCTGTCAGTGTATTTTTCACAGTCCCATATCTTGAAAAGAAATCTACAACAGATGAAGCTTAAGTACAATATAAAAAGTCTAGCAGTAGGCTGGGCACAGTGGCTCATGCCTGTAATCCCAGCACTTTGGGAGTTCCAGGCACGTGAATCACCTGAGGTCGAGACTTCGAGGCCAGCCTGACCAACATGGAGAAACCCTGTCTCTACTAAAAATATAAAATTAGCCGGGCATGTTGGTACATGCCAGTAATCCCAGATACTAAGGAAACTGAGGCAGAAGAATCACTTGAATCTGGGAGATGGAGGTTGTAGTGAGCTGAAATCACACCATTGCACTCCAGCCAGGGCAACAAAAGCAAAACTCCTTCTCAAAAAAATAGAAAGTAATAAATAAATAAATACAAAGTCTGGCAGTGTGAAATGTGATTTGCCGTCATTACATAACACATGCAAGACAAGTTGACTACATTGTGAATTTTTCATCAGCCAAGCAAAAGACTAATTGAAAGAATAGTTCAAGTTTTAACAGTTTACTGCTAATATATGTGTTTATCAGGCATATTCTGAATATAACATAACTAACAGAGCATGACCTGGATATCAGACTTTACTGGATTGGGTTATATAACGCAAAGAGAATTGCACCTGCAGTTAAAATAATTAGGTTTGAGTCCTTCTTCATTGATGTGCTGTGTGATCTAAAGCAAGTCTTTACCTCTCCGTGCCCCCATTTTCCATGTATTTTTTCATTATCAAATAAAACTCATTTGCAAATAAGTTAAGAAGGTGGAAAGCATTTGAAAAACTTAGAAGTTCCATATAAACACAGATAATTACTATTGTTGCTATCCAGGCATTCTAAGAAAAGGATTCTTGGCTTGTGTTCCCTCTCCTGAGACCAGTCTACACAGCACGAAACAGGGTGGACCATTTCTACATGGAAATCTCTATAAAGCCAAACTCAAGCTAGGCAAGAAAAGCCTCACTATCAATTAACAATCTCTTTTAAATCTTTAGTTTGTGTATCATTCCTTCAAGTTTCTCACTGGTTTAGGAAACCCAGTCATCATTGATCTAGTAGTTCTCATTCATTCATTCATTACTGAAAGTTTGGCTATCATCTTCCAGTTAAATTGTAGTCATAAAACAATAACAAAAAAAACCCTGAAAATCAAAGTTTATAAAAATTGAGTAATTTCTCAGAACAAGAGAAACATCTAGAGACTGTGTCCTCTTCTTCCTGCTCCTAACATTGCACATTTGCCAAATGTTTAAAACCTGTATCTGGTCATACTCCAACATCCAACCTTATCCAGCAGAGAAAACAGCTGTTGTGGCTTCAGAAATACAATAGGAAGGAAAACTAAGGGATTGCCACTAGCCAGAACATTTTATTAGAAACAGAAAATACATTGATATACCAGAAGGTACTTTACTGCTTTTCAATGCAAAATAAACCACAGCGATATCCCTATAGAGTTAGGTATGTAATTCAGTCAGTGTGGTTCTTGCCATGTATAAGATTATCAGTAGAGCTTCAGTGGAACCTCTATATATGATTAAAATACCAAAGAAGTATGCTGCCTCAAGCTCAGTGTAATACTGAGTATTGTTCCAAATTCCAAGACCAAAAGAATGCTAGAAGTAAGCTAAACTGGCTTTTCATACAAAGCTAAAAAGCTATTACAACCACTTTTAGGACAAGAACAAAGCTTTCTGCTTCTTTTGTGTGCCACCTAATATCTAATCTGAAAATACAGAAATTTAATACATGGCTGGTGTTTGACTAAAGGTACCATAAGTAAGAGTTCGAAAACTGTAATTTATATATTAATGTAGTCTGAAATACACTATTCTGATTAATCAGTGACCCAGATAATAAATGATGTGAATCCCATACAGTTAAGACCATTTAAATCATTAGAATATGTTAGAATTTTCTGGAACTAAATTGAACTATTTTTCAGTGTTTCAGTAAGCCAACCAAAATATCATGAGTCTTAAAAATAAAGAAAATTTTACTGTTTGCCAAACTATGTTAAACCATTTATATGTATTAACTAGCTTTAACCATTTTACAATTTGTGAGGAAGACATTATTTTCCCCATTTCACAGATGAGAAAACTAGTCACACAGCTTATAGATATGGAAAACAGAACAAAATCCAGATTGGCTTACCTCCAAAGCTGGTACAGTAATCTTAACCATTACGCTACCACACTTTCCTCTTTTGGGGCTCACAGCTCTGTATAACAATTATTATGGTTTAAAATGCACAGCAGAAAATGCCCTGCAATTGACAGAATTCTTCCAAGGTCCATGCCACCAGGGTTCAAAGACTAGTGGAACAGCAGAAGAAAAAAATCTCTGGTTAAATTTGGCTAAATGAGGCAAAGCCTGAAGAACATTGCAGGGCTGCAAATCAGAAAATGCTGATCCAATAACCTGCCTAACTAAAGCAGCTAATCCTCCAGCAGGATTAGTTGACTGCAACTCTTAAGAGAAGCAACTGTGTACGATTGCTTCTGCATAGCCAGATTTCTATTATTTCCCATTTATGGAGGGACACCATAAACTGCACCACACTCCAAGGTCAGACGCAGTTCTCATAGCCTTTTCTAGCTGCTTCCAGGGCAACTGGTTGAGGACACATGACTAAGGTATAAGCTAAGCAACTTGAGCACTGGCTTAAGAGCTGAAGTTTGTTTCTTGCAAGACTTCATACCCACCAAACTTCCAGAACAGATGTGCCAGCACACAGCCAGACTACCGAAACTAATTTTCTATGCTGTGTGGTGGTCAGGCAGAAAAGTATGGTTGCCAGCAATAAACCAGCTACCACAGGTGGAACATCCAGCAACCCTAATCTGAAGAAATATTTCAGAACTTTTATTTCACAGTTTTGTCCTTTTCTACTAGATATTTAGGAGCCTCTTAGCTAAACCCTAACAGATGTCTCCTTAAAGTGTTACTAATGGCAAACTGAAAGTGACCTTAATCTCTATAGAATTAATGTTATTTTTCCTGCAAGTGAAAGAAAAATCAAGAACATAAGAAGGAAAAGAAATTCAATTCAGAATGCTACTGCTTAAAATATTAAATACCACTACATAACATCAATGCCCTCATTAAGGAAGAAAATATGTTTGCTTTTATGTTTAAACCATATGAATGTATGCATATCATATAACTAGAAATAAAATGTGAGCATATATCTTTTACTTTCCTGAGTTTGGCAAATAGATTTCAGTTGATGACTTCTCTATATAAATGTTTTATTTCTTTAAAATGACTAAAAAGAATATATGTACACAAATATTTGATATGACTACTAGAGTGCAGTATTTTTACCCCCAAAATTAAAATATGGTTGCATTTAACACTATAATTCCAAGTTAAGAAATCTGCAATTATAGCATTACTAACAAAATCATAATTTTCTTGGGAAAGATAAACTAATTTTTAGAACCTTTATATGACAAAATTAGAAAAATATACTTTCTTGATGTTTTAATTGCCTATAAGTATTCCCTATAACAACCCTACAAAATATTTTTCATTTATTTATCTAGCATATTAACTATTATGTAAAAGGCATTTAATTGGCATTTTAATTCTATTTATCCAAAAATTATTATAATTAATTCTGCATAACAGAAATATAGTTGGCCCTTGAACAACATGAGGGTTTGGGGTACTGACACTCCATGCATTCAAAAATCCACATCTAACTTTGACCCCCTCTGAAATTTAACTACTAATAGCCTATTATTGACCAAAAGCCTTACCATAATATAAAGTCAACCCAGATGTTTTATACATATTATACATTCTTAAAGTAAGCTAGAGAAAAGAAAATGTTATTTTAAAAATTATAAGTTAGGAAAAAATATATGTACTATTCATTAAAGGAATTAGATCATCATAAAGGACTTCATCCTCATGGTCTTCACATTGAGTAGGCTGAGGAGGATGACAAAAAGTAGTAAATGGTCTTGCTGTCTCAAGGTTGGCAGAGGCAGAAAAAGTAGAGGAGGTGGAAGAGGAGGCAGTCAAAATTTGGCGTAACTTTAAAAAAAAATCTGCTTATAATTGGGCCCACACAGTTCAAACCTGTGTTGTTCAAAGGTCGACTATACCCTAAGTTACAATATCCCAACTTTATTTTCATATCTAAAATAATTTAGTTATTATATTTGAGATGTAATTCCATAGTATCTATGATTTCTCTAAATAACAAAGTAGCCCCAAAGATTTCTCACAGCAACACTAAGGGAAATAATCTGCAGAGGTAAAGAAGAACATATATTAATACTGCCAAGAATGTCTCTATCAGGAGAGTCCTGTAATCTTAGTTTAGTCTGCCTCCACATTCAAGACGCTACTATTTCTCCAAATCTCTGTGAGGTAGAGATCAGCGGAATGCAATATTACCCATGTTGTCTCTCAAGTGAGACTTCCTGTGTGTGAATATTAGCTTTGCTACTTATTAACCAGGTAATCCTGGACAAGTTACTTGACCTTTCGAACTTCAATTACATTTAGATTTTATTATCATATCTATGACATCATCCAGGAGAGCTGAAGAAGGTATATTTACATTAGTGAGCAGTAGAACCAATGGCAGAAACAAAGTTCTGTCACCCAGTCTAATGTTGTTTCTAATGATATACATTAAATATTCCTGAGTAATGCCATTAAAAAATGAATTCAAAATAAAATTCTCTTTCCACAAGAAGAGAATCTGAAGTTAAATTCCAGACTTCAATAGCATTGCTCAATAAAAGCATTTCAGGAGGATACAGATAGGGATCTTCAGGAGGAATATATTTTTTTCATTAGTGTAAGCCAAAGTAAATAGAGAATAATGCAAGAAGATACACTATAGGGATGGCAAGATAAAGACTTCATATAATAATAAAGTAAAGACCTCAGAAAAGCCACTCCTCCAAAAAAGCAATGTGAACACTGGAAAGAATTGCCTAAATCAACCGTTTTCAGAACTTTGCAAATTAACTTAAGACTTGCAACAATTCAAGGGGTGTTTCTTTTAAAAGAAAAAAGACTGGATCTCACTGACCACTAAGCCAAATAAACAGAGACTTAAATGGCCACCCACAATCAGAAAACAGACTTTACAGAATTAATACTGGAAAGTAACTTGACAAAAACAAACAACAGGAAAAAAAAAAAAAGAGAGAGAGAAGGAAAATATGATTTCAAAAGTTGCTCCATTATATTGTTTTAAATGTCTAGTTTTCAGCAAAATATTATAAGACATACAAAGAAAAAATAAAGTATGGCCCATACCCAGCAGGGGAAAGCACATCAATAGAAACTGTGACTGAAGATATCCAGATGTTGGACTTACTGGACAAAGATTTTGAACATCAATTTGTTCAAAGAACCAAACGAATACTGTCTAAAGAAGTAAAAAGAAATAAGAGAATAGTGTTTCACCAAATAAATAATACCAGTAAAATGACAGAAATTATTTTAAAGTTGCTAATAGAAATCCTGGAGCTATAAAGTATAATTAAATTTTGTTAAACTAATGGAAGTTCTCAAGAGAAGAATGAGTAGATTAACAAAATAATGAATTAGCAAACTTGAAAACAGGCCACCGTCAATTGTAATCATTCAGTCTGAATATAAGAATAAAAATAAAAGTAAAATGAACACAGCTTCAGATACCTAGAAAATAACATCAACCGTACCAAGATATGCATAATGGGAGAAGAAAGATAAAGGGATTAGAAGAATATTTGAAGAAAAACAGCCACAACTTCCCAATTTGGTGAAAAACATTAATCTATACACTCAAGAAGCTCAAGAAACTCCAAATAAGATAAACTCAAAAAAATTAACACTTAGACACATCATAGTCAATATGTTGAAAACCAAAGACAAAGAGAGACTACTGAAAACAACAAGAGGCAACAACTTACCACATTTAAGGGATCCTCAATAAAAATAGCAGCTAATTTCTCATCTGAAACCACGGAGCCAAGTAGGTAATAAAAGAATATATTCAAGGTGCAAAAAAAAAAAGTGAATGTCAACCAAGAATTCCAAAACTATTATTCAGATATGAAAAAGAAATTAAAACACCCATATTTTAAAAATAAAAGAGACAAATGAAAAGAAAAAACAGATAATTTATCACTAACAAATCTTCCCTATAAGGAATACTAAAAGAAGTCATTTTATCTAAAATAAATGGTCACTACACAATAACTCAGATCCACACAAAGAAATAAAGAGCACCAGAAAATGTAACTGTATGCGTTAAAAAAAAAAAAGACCATAAAAATGTTTGTAATTCTTTTTTTTATCTAATATAAAAGACAACTGCATAAAACAATAATTATAGGTCAATGGGCTTAAATATATAAAATGTAATTTATATAACAGAAATAATGCAATATTACAGCAAAGTTTTTATATGCTATTTAAATTAAGTTGCTATTAATCTAAACTAGATTATAGTAAGGTAAGATGGAAATTGTAATCCTCAGGGTGACAAGTAAGAAAATCGCTCAAAAAATACATTAAAAGAAGCAAAGAGAAAAGTAAACTAGCATATTATGAAATATCTATTTGACACAAAAGAAGGCACAAATGAAAAAATAGAAAAATTAAAAGAACATAAGATCTATGTAACACAAATAGCAAAATGTCAGGCATAAATCTTACTTTATCATACATTACATCAAACATAAATTGATTAAACATCCTAATCAAAAGGCGAATCTGGTGTAATGGTTATTTTAAAAGGATCCAAATAAATGCTGCCTAAAATACACATACTTTAAATTCACCGACACAAATAAGTCATATGTAAAAGAACTGAAAATGATATACAATGCAAACAGTAAACAAAAGAGAGCTGGGATGACTAGCAGCAGACAAAATACACTTTAAGATAAAAATGTGTGTTAGATACAAAGAAGAAAATTTAATAGTAATAAAATCATCAATCCACCAGGAAGACAAAAGAATTATAAACACATATGTACCTAACAATAGAATCTCAAAATACATAAAAGAAAAAGTCATAGAATTGATGGGAAAAATAGATACATTAACAACAATAGCTGAGCTTCAATATCCTACTTGTAAAATAAGTATAGAACAATTAGACAGAGAGTCAGAAAACAGAAGACTTGAAGACTACTAGACCTGTAAGACAGCTGTAGAACATGTCACTAATCAACAAGAGAATACACATTAACATTCTTGTCAAGTGTACATGGGATATTCTCCAGAAAAAAAACAAATGTTAGGCAATGAAACATGTTTTAATAAATTTCAAATAATTAAATTCATATGAAGTATGTTTTCTATCACAACACAATGAAGTTAGAAAGCAGTAACCAAAGGAAATTTGGGAAAATCACAAGTACTTGAAATTTAAACACACATCCTAATATCTAATGGGTAAAAGAAGAAATCAAGTGGGAAATTAGAAAATATTTTGAGATGAATTAAAAAAAAATCCAATGTACCAAAACTGATGGGATGCAGCTAAAGCAATGATTAAAGAGCAATTCAAAACTGTAAACACCTATAAAAGAAACTGGCCTGGTGTGGTGGCTCACACCTGTAATCCCAGCACTTTGAGAGGCTGAGGTGTTGGATCACTTGAGGTCAGGAGTTCAAGACTAGCCTGGCCAAAATGATGAAACCTCATCTCTACCAAAAATACAAAAATTAGCTGGGCATGGTGACACACACCTGTAATCCCAGCTACTTGGGAGGCTAAGGCAGGAGAATCACTTGAAGCTGGGAGATGGAGGTTGCAGTGAGCAGAGATAGTGCCACTGCACTCCAGCCTGAGTGACAGAGTAAGACCCTGTCTCAAAGAAAAAAAAAGTGGAAAACTATAAATACCTGAAAAAAAAAATGGAATAATAAGTAAAAAAGAAATAAAGAAAATCAACAAAACCAAAAATATATTCTTTGAAAAATCAAAAATACTGGTAAGCTTTTAAAGACTGATCAGGGAGAAGAAAAAATGATAAATCAGAAATGAAAAAGGGGACAATGGAATACTAGAAACAACTGTATAACAAGAAATTAGATAACCTAGATAAAATGAAAAAAATCCTAGAAAGACAAACTAGTAAAACTGACTCAAAATGAAATAGAAAGTTTGAATGAAGCTATACTAAATAAAGAGACTAAATTCATAATTTTACAATTTCCTACAAAATAAAGCTCAGGCCTGGATGGCTTCACTGGCAAATTCTACTAAACTTTTCAAGAAAATTTAATGCAAATTCTTGAAAAATTCTTCAAAAAAAAATAAAAATAAGAGCAGAATACTTTCCAAGCTATTTTATAAGGTTAGTGTTACCCTGATACCAAAACCAAAGACATCATAAGAAAAAAATAATAATAAACTACAGGCCAATATACTTAATGAATAAGGAGGCCAAGTACCTTAACAAAATACTAGCAAAAAAAAAAAAAAAAAAAAAAGATCCAGTAACATGTAGAAAGAATTACATAACACAATCAAGTGGGATTTGTTTCAGGAATGCATGTTGGTTTAATCAATCAAGGTAACACACCATAATAATAGAATAAAGGAGCAAAATTATAATCTCAACATATACAGAAAAGAAGTACTTTTTGTGGGAAAACACACTCAACAAACTAAGAATATATGGAAATGTTCACAATGTGATAAAAGAGATCTATTTTTTAAAAAAATCCACAGCTAACATCAGACTTAATGGTGAAAGCACAGTACTTCCCACTTAAGATCAGAAATAAGTTATGGGCTTCTGCCTATAATCCTACCTACTCTACAGACTGAGGCAGTAGGATTGCTTGATCCCAGAGTTTGAAACTACAGTCAGCTATGACTGCTGCTGCACTCTAGCCAGGGTGACAGAGTGAGACCCTGTCTCTTAAAAATAATAATAATAAAAGAAGACAAGGATGCAAGGATATCTGCTCTTACCACCCCTATTCAACATTGCCCTGAATAAGGCAAGGCAAGTAGATAAGAAAAATAAGTAAAAGGCATGCATGTACAATAGGAAGAATGTATCTCTGTGCAGATTTTGTTACACAAAAAATTACTAGGAATGCACAAAAATAACTTTTAGAATTAATAAAATATTTCAGTAAGATACTAGGATACAAGGTCAATGTAGAAAAACTATTGTCTTTCTATACAATGGCAATGAAGAATCCAAAACTGAAATTAAGAAAGTAATTTTATATATAATAGCATTTAAAAATAAAATATTTAAGAATAAATTTTACTAAAGAATTGCAAGACAAATACTGAAAACCACAAAACATAACTGAAAGAAAATCTAAATAAATGGACAGCTATTCTACATTCCTGGATCTATATAATTAGCATTTTTCAGATGGTGATGCTAACTATAATTTATAGATCTACAGATCCAAAATGATTCCTATCAAAATCTCAGCTGCTTTTTTGAAAAAATTAACAAACTTATCCTAAAGTTTATACAAAAATGAAAGGGAATGAAAGCAACCAAAACAACTTGGAAAATAATCCAAGTTGAAGAATTTATACAACTTAGTTATAAAACATATCAAAAGGCTACAGAAATCAAGACAGAATAGCACTGGCATAAGAATCAACAATAGATTAATAGAATAGAATTGAGAGTCCATAAGCAAATCCAAACTGTATTGTCAATTAATTTTTAACCAGAAAGAACAGTCTTCAATAAATCATGCTAAGGCAACTGGTTATCCACATGCTAAAGAATGAATTTGACATTTTACTACACATCAACTCAAGATGGATGAGAGAACTAAATTTAATACCTAGATGTAAGAGCTAAAACTATAAAACTGTTAGAAGAAAACATAAAACTATATCCTCAGGACTTTGCATTAGGCATTAGTTTCCTAGACAAGAAATAATAGATAAATTAGATGAAATTAAAAATTTTTAACTTTCTTCAAAGGACACTACCAAAAAAATAAAAAGACAGTCCACAGACTGAAAGAAAATGTTTGCAAACTGTAAATTATGTAAGGGACTTGTATCAAGAATATATAAAGAACTCTCACAAATCAATAACATAAAAACAAACAACCCAAGTAAAAAAATGGACAAAGAATTTAAATAGATATTTCTCCAAAGAAGACAAAACAAATGTTCAAAAACCCATGAAAAAATGTACAACACCATTAGTCATTTGGAAAACGAAAGTCCAAATCACAATGAGATAGTACTTCACAGCAACTAAAATGGCTACAATAAAAAAGAAATACAGTAACAGGTACTTAAATTAATTGTGGAAATATTAAAACCCTGTGTATTGATGATGAAATTGTAAAATGCTTCAGGCTCTTTGGAAAAGTTGGACAATTCTTCAAAACTTTAAACATAGAGTTACTATGACACAGGAATTCCACTCCTAGGTAATATACCCGAAGAAATGAAAAGACACGTCCACACAAATCCCTGTACATAAATGCTCATAGTCAAAACAATGGAGACAACCTAAATGCTCATCAACTCATAAATGGACAGACAATGTGGTATATCCAAACACTGGAATATTATGCAGCAATAAAAGGAGTACATGCTACAAAATACATGCTATAACATGATACAGCATGCAACACACATGCTACAACATGAATGAAATTTGGAAACATATAAAATGAAATAAGTCACAAAATAAAAAAATATTTGTACGCTTCCATTTATATCAAATAATCATAATAGGTTAATCCATAGAAACAATTAGATTAGTACTTGCCATTGGCTGGGGAAGGGACTTAGGAAGTGACTACTAATACTCACGTGTCATCATTCCACGGGATTCCTTTTTGCAGTAATGAAAATATTCCAAATTCAATAGGGGTAATGGTTGCACAATACCATATTAGTGAATATACTAAAGCCACTGAACTGTACCCTTTAAGAGAGCAAATGTTGTACTGTGTGAATTATGTCTTAACAAAGCTATTATAAAAATAATAAAACAAAGAAATGCAGCTGTCATAATGAGTGATTTTAAAAAGCCAATAGGTACAAATAAATGAAAAGGTATTCCAAGCTTATGAATTGGAAAAAAAAAATACTGTTAAAATGTCCATACCACCCAAAGCAATCTATAGATTCAGTGCAATCCCAATCAAAACTCCATTGCCCTTTTTCACAGAAATGGAAATAAAAGAATCCTAAAGCTAAAAGTTATGTTATCACTAAAGACCCCAAATAGCCATAGCAATTTTGAGCAGAGTGAACAAAATCTAGAGGTATTATTTTATCTGATTTCAAAATATACTACAATGCTATAGTAATCAAAACAGCATGGTACTGGCATAACAACAGACATATAGACCAATGAAGAGAATCAAATGCAGAAATAAATTTACACACCTACAGTCAATTGATCTTTGGTAAAGACAAAAACACACAATGGAAAAAGGACAAGTTCTTCAATAAATTATGTTTGGAAAACAGGATATGCACATGCAGAAGAATAACATTGGACTCTTATCTCACACTATATATAAAAATAAATTTTAAAATACATTAGAATTAAATGTAAGACCTGGGACTGTAAAACTACTGGAAGGAAACATAGGAGAAACACTTCTTGACTTTGAGCAATAATTTTTTTGATGTGACCCCAAAAGCACAAGCAACAAAAGCAAAAATAAACAAATGGTATTATATCAAACTAAGCAGGTTTTGCAAAGCAAAGAAGCAAGCAACAAAATGAAAAGGCAACCTATAGAATAGGAGAAATACTTGCAAATCATACATTTGATAAGGGTTTAATATCCAAAAGATATAAAGAACTTAAACGATTAAAGAGAAAACAACCTAATTAAAACATTGGCAAAGGAATTAAAAAGACATTTCTCAAATGAACACATATAAATGGCAAAAAGGTATATGAAAAAATGTGCATCACTAATCATCAAACATATGCAAATTGAAACCACAGTGAGGTATCACACTTCAGGCTTATCAGAATTGTTACTATTAAATATCAAAAGAGGAGAGAGGCAGAGCAAGACAGCAGAACAGAAAGCTCCACAGATCATCCCCCTCTCAAGGACACCAAGTTAACAACTATCTACACTGAAAAAAAAAAAAAACACATAAGCAGCAAAATTCAGGTGAACACTCATAATATCTGGTTTTAACTTCATATCGCTTAAAGAGGCATTGAAGAGATAGAAAAAACAGTACTGAATCATCAACATGATCTTGCCCCCAGGCCTGGCAGCAGCAGCAGGGTGCTGAAAGCATCTCTGGGCACCATGAGGACAGAGAGAACACAGAAACTGTGTGGCACTGACCTTAGTGCTATTGTGTTACAGCAGAAAGGAAAATCAAAACAAACTCAGCTGATGCCTTGTATTAATCCATTTTCACACTATTATAAAGAACTACCTGAGACTGGATGATTTATAAAGAAAAGAAGTTTAATGGACTCACAGTTTCACATGGCTTAGAGGCCTCAAAAAACTAAAATTCATGGTGGAAGGTGAAAGAGAAGCAAGGTACATCTAACATGGTGGCAGGAGAGAGACAGCAAGGTGGGGAAGTGTCACACTTTTAAACCATCATAACTCATGAGCACTCACTTGCACAAGAACACCATAGGGGAAATTCTCCTCTATGATCCAATCACCTCCCACCAGATTCCTTCCATGACATTTGGGGATTAAAATTCCACATGAGATTAGGGTGGGACACAAAGCCAAACCATATCACACCCACCCACAGAGAGAGCCAGCCAGAGCAAGGAGGGAATCACCAAATCCAGTGGTTCAAACTTGAGTGCCTAAAAACTTTTGATCTCTAAGTAAACTTGAAAGGTATTCTAGGCCATAGGGACTGCAACTCTTAAGCGAGTCACAGGGATGAACTAGGCCCAGAGAGAATAGACTGGGGCCAAGCAGGCTGGGGAGGAAAAGCACGTTACATACTGAGACACCAGCTGTGACAGCCAAGAGAGTACTAACATCATCCCTCCCCTAATCCCAGGCTGCACAGTTTATGGTTCCAAAAGAAATACTTCCTTCTGTTTGAAGAGAGAAGAGTGGGGAAGACTTTATCTTGCAACCTGGACACCAGTGCAGCCATAGCAGGATAGGGCACCAGTCAAAGTCATGAGGCCCCTGTTCCAGACCCTATAGCACCCAAATGACCTTTCTAGACACACCCTGGGCTAGAAGGAAATCTGCTGCCTTGAAGGAAAGAACCCAGTTCTTCCAGCATTCATCCCCTGCTAACTAAAGAGCCCTTGGGCCCTGAATAACAAGCAACCATATCCAAATACTACATTGATGGCCATGGATGAGCCTCTGAGACTTGCTGGCTTCAGGTGAGACTCAGAACATTATCAGCTATTCTGGCTATGGGGCACTTCTTCTGCTTGAGAAAAGCAGAGGGGAAAGTAAAGGGGGCTTTGTCTTGCACCTTAGGTATCAGCATGCCCACAGGGGTGTAGAGCACCAAGCAGGCACTTGAGGTCCCTGATGCCAGGACTTGATGGTTGCATGGCATTTCTGGGCCTGCCTTGGGCCAGAGGTGAGCCCACTGCTCTGAAGTGTGAGTCTTAGACCAGGCAGCATTCACCAGAAACTGACTTAAGAGACCTTGAGCCTTAAGGGGACATTGGTGGGTCTGACAGTACTTCTCATGGCCAGGGGTAGTGGAGGCCACAGGGTGAAGCTCCTCTGCCTTTAGAAAAGGGAGAGAAGAGTAGGAGGGACTACATCTTGTGGTTTGAGTACCAGCTCAGCTGTGTAATACAATAGAATACCAGGTAGACTTCTAAGATTTTTGACTCTAGTCCCTGACTCCCAGATGGACAGCGCACCTGGGGCTTGGAGGGCCTCGCCACCCTGAAGAGAATGATACAGGCCTAGCTGGCTTTGCTACTTGCTGATTGTAGAGCCCTAAGGCCTTGAGCTAACATAGGTGGTAGCAAGGGGGTGGCTACAGCAGGCCTTGGGTGAGACCCAGAACTGTGCTGGCTTCATGTCTGACCCAGTGCAGTTACAGTGGTAGTGGCCAGGAGTACCTGTGTCACTCCATCCTCATTTTAGGTGGAGAGAGAGAGAGAGAGAGACTGAAACTCTCAGAAGGTGGGGGGGGGGGAAGATAATTAGTCTATGCCTGGTAATCCAGATCTTATCCAAGACCATCAAAGTGGTGTCTCTATAAGTCTGCAAGAACCACAGTGTCACAGGGCTTGTCATGCCTCTTAAATCAGAAACAGCTTATATCACAGCACTCAAATCCTTTCAAATATTTGGAAAGTCCTCCCAAGAAGGATAGCTATGAAGAAGCCTAGACACTGAAGATGATAATAAATACCTAACTCTTCAATGCACACCACCAAAGAACATTTACTAGCAACAACACCATCAAGGGAAACATGACCTCAACAAGTCAACTAAATAAGGCACCAGAGACCAATTCCTGGGAGAAACAGAGATATGTGACCTTTCACATGGGGCATTCAAAATAGCTCTAAGAAATTCAAGATAACACAAAGAAGGAATTCCAAATTATATCAGATAAATTTAACAAAAAAATTGAAATAAAGGGAATCAAGCAGAAAGTCAGAAGCTGAAAAATGCAATTGGTATACTAAATAATGCATCAGGCTGGCAAGATGGCAGAATAGGAACAGCTCCGGTCTGTAGCTCCCAGACAAACCAACACAGAAGGCAGGTAATTTTTGCATTTCCAACGGAAGCACCTGGTTCATTTCACTGGGACTGGTTAGACAATGGGTGCAGCCCACGGAGGGTGAGCAGAAGCACGGTGCAGCACTGCCTCACCTGGGAAGTGCAAGGGAATGGGGAACTCCCTCCCCTAGCTAAGGGAAGCTGTGAAGGGCTATGCTGTGAGAGACTATGCTATCCAGTCCAGATACTATGCTTTTCCCATGATTTTTTTTCCAACCTGCAGACCAGGAGATTCCCTCATGTGCCTACACCACAAGGGTTCTGGGTTTCAAGCACAAAACTGGGCAGCTGTTTGGGCAGACACCAAGCTAGCCACAGGAGTGTTTGTTTGTTGTTTGTTTGTTGAGACAGAGTTTGGCTCTGTTACCAGGCTGGATTGCAGTGGCATGATCTTGACTCACTGCAACCTCCACCTCCTGGGTTCAAGCAATTCTCCTGCCTCAGCCTCCTAAGTAGCTGGGACTACAGGTGTGCACCACCATGCCTGGCTAATTTTTTGCATTTTTAGTAGAGACAAGGTTTCACACCATGTTGGCCAGGATGGTCTTGATCTCCTGACCTTGTGATCCACCTGCCTCAGCTTCCCAAAGTGTTGGGATTACACGCATGAACCACTGTGCTGGGCCACCACAGGAGTTTTTTTTTTCATACCCTAGTGGTACCTGGAGACACCATTCACTCCTCTAGAAAGGGGGCTGAAGCCAGGGAGCCAAGTAATCTCACTCAGCAGGTCCCACTTCCATGGAGCCCAGCAAGTTAAGGACCACTGGTTTGAAATTCTTATTGCCAGCACAGCAGTCTGAAGTCAACCTGGGGTGATGGAGCTTGGTAGGGAGAGGGATGTCCACCATTACTGAAGCTTGAGTAGATGGTTTTCCCCTGATAGTGCTGAGGCCTGGAAGCTCAGACTGAGCTGAACTCAACACATCATGGCAATGTGGCTATGGCCAGATGGCCTCTCTAGATTCCTGTTCACTGGGAAGGGCACCTCTGAAAGAAAGGCAGCAGGCTCAGTCAGGAACTTTTACATAAAACTTTCATCTCCCTGGGACAGAGCACCTGGGGGAAGGGGTGACTGTGGGCACAGTTGCAGTGGACTTAAACCTTCCTGCCTACTGGCTCTAGAGAGCAGCAAATCCTATGACAAGGAGGATTCTCCCAGCACAGTGCGCCAGCTCTGCTAAGGAACAGGCTGCCTTCTCAAGTGGGTCCATGACCCTTGTGCCTCCTGCCTGAGAGAGATCTCCCAAAAAGGGTTGACAGACACCTCAGACAGGAGAGCTCCAATGCATCAGGTTGGTGCCCATCTGGGATAAAGCTTCCAGAGGAAGGGGCTGGCAGCAACCTGATGTTCTGCAGCTTCCACTGGTGATACCCAGGCAAATAGGGCCTGAAGAAGACCTCCAGCAAATGGCAGCAAACCTGCAGAAGAGGGGCCTGTTAGAAGAAAAACTAACAAACAGAAAGCAGTAACATCGACATCAACAAAAAAGACCCTATCCACAGAAAAACCCCATCCAAAATAAATCCACAAAGATAAGAAAAAACCAGCACGAAAATGCTAAAAATTTCAAAAACCAGAATGTCTCTTCTCTTCCAAATGATCACAACTCCTCTCCAGAAAGGGCACAAAACTGGATGGAGAATGAATTTGATGAATTGACAGAAGTAGGCTTCAGAAGGTGGATAATAACAAAGTCCTCTGAGCTAAAGGAGCATGTTCTAACCCAGTGCAAGGAAGCTAAGAACCTCGACAAAAGGTTACAGGAACTGTTAAGTGGAATAGCCACTTTAGAGAAGAACATAAACAACCTAATGGAGCTGAAAAACACAGACAAGAACTTCATGAAGCATAGACAAGTATCAATAGCTGAATCAATCAAGTAGAAGAAAGGATATCAGAGATTAAAATCAACTTACTAAAATAAGGCATGAAGACAAGATTAGAGAAAAAAGAATGAAAATAAATGAACAAAGCATCCAAGAAATATGGGACTCTGTGAAAAGACCAAACCTATGATTGATTGGTGTGCCTGAAAGTGAAAGGGAGAATGAAAACAAGTTAGAAAACACACTTCAGCATATTATCCAGGAGAACTTCCCCAACCTGGTAAGACAGGCCAACATTCAATTTCAGGAAATACAGAGAACACCACTAAGATACTCCTCGAGAAGATAAACACCAAAACACATAATTGTCAGATTCTCCAAAGTGGCAATGAAAGAAAAAAATATTAAGGGCAGCCAGAGAGAAAGGTTAGGTTACCTACAAAGGGAAGCCAATCGGACTAACAGCAGATCTCTCTGCAGAAATCCTACTAGCCAGAATAGAGGAGGGGCCAATATTCAACATTCTTAAATAAAAGCATTTTCAACCCAGAATTTTATATCCAGCCACACTAAGCTTCATAAGTGAAGGAGAAATAAAATCCCTTAAAGACAAGCAAATGCTGTGAGATTTTGTCACCACCAGGCCTGAATTACAAGAACTCCTAAAGAAAGTACTAAATATGGACAGGAAAAACCAGTACCAGCCACTGCAAAAATAAACCAAAATATAATGACCAACAACACCATGAAGAAACTGCATCAACTAATGAGCAAAATAATCAGCTAGCATCATGATGACAGGATCAAATTCACACATAACAATATTAACCTAAATGTAAATGGGCTAAATGCCCCAATTAAAAGACACAGACTGGGAATCCCAGCACTTTGGGAAGCTAAGGCGGGTGGGTCATGAGGTCAGGAGTTCAAGACCAGCCTGGCCAACAGAGTGAAACCCAATCTCTACTAAAAATACAAAAAATCAGCTGGGCGTGGTGGAAGACACCTGTAATCCCAGCTATTCAGGAGGCTGAGGAAGGAAAATTGCTTGAACCCAGGAGACAGAGGTTGCAGAAATTGCTTGAACCCAGGAGAGCAGAGATCATGCCACTGCACTCCAGCCTGGGTGACAGTGTTAGACTCTGTCTCAAAAGAAACAGACACTTTACAAAGGAAGACATATATGAGGCCAAACAAACATATGAAAAAATACTCATCATCACTGGTCATAAGAGAAATGCAAATCAAAACTATGCTGAGATACCATCTCACACCAGTTAGAATGGTGATCATTAAAAAACCTGGAGACAAAACATGCTGGAGAGAATGTGGAGAAATAGGAACACTTTTACACTGTTGGTGGGAGTGTAAATTAGTTCAACCATTGTGGAAGACAGTGTGGTGATTCCTCAAGGACCTAGAAATAGAAATTCCATTTGACCCAGCAATCCCATTACTGGGTATATATCCAAAGGATTATAAATCGTTCTACTATAAGGACACATGCACACGAATATTCACTGCAGCACTGTTTACAATAGCAAAGACCTGGAACCAACCCAAATGCCCTTCAATGATAGACTGGACATGGAAAATGTGGCACATATACACCATGGAATACTATGCAGCCATAAAAAACGATGAGTTCATGTCCTTTGTAGGGACATGGTTGAACCTGGAAACCATCATTCTCAGCAAACTGACACAAGAGCAGAAAATCAAACACCGCATGTTCTCACTCATGGGTGGGTGTTGAACAATGAGAACACATGGACATAGGGAAGGGAGCATCACACACTGGGGTCTGTTGGGGGGAAATAAGGGAGGGACAGTGGGGGGTGGGGAGTTGGGGAGAGATAGCATGGGCAGAAATGCCAGATATAAGTGATGGGGAGGAAGGCAGAAAATCACACTGCCATGTGCGTACCTATGCAACAATCTTGCATGTTCTTCACATGTACCCCAAAACCTAAAATGCAATAAAAAATAAATTAAATTAAAAGAAAAAGAAGGAAAAAATTAAAGACACACGCTGGCAAATTGGATAAAGAGTCAAGACCCAGCATTGTGCTATAATTAGGAGATCCATCTCACATGCATGCAAGATACACACAGACTCAAAATAAAGGGATGGAGGAATACTTACCAAGCAAATGGAAAGAAAAAAAAAAAAAAGCAGAGGTTGCAATCCTAGCCTCTGACAAAACAAACTTTAACCCAACAAAGATCAAAATAGATAAAGGAAGGCATTACATAATGGTGAAAAGGTCAATGCAACAAGAGTTAACTATCCTAAATATATATGCACCAATACAGGAGCACCCAGATTCATAAAACATGTTCTTAGAGATTTAGACTCTCACACAATAATAGTGGGAGACTTTAACATCCCACTGTCAATATTAGATCAACAAGACAGAAAATTAACAAGGAAAAAAAAAAGAAGAAGAAGAAAAGAAAATTATCAAGGATATAGAACTCAGCGCTGGACCAAATGAACCCAATAGTCATCTACAGAGCTCTCCACTCTAAATCAACAGAATATACATTCTTCTCAGCACCACATAGCACTTATTCTAAAATTGACCACATAGTAGGAAGTAAAACATTCATCAGCAAATGCAAAAGAACGGAAATTATAACAAACAGTCTCTCAGACCACAGTGCAATCAAACTAGAACTCAAGATTAAAAAACACACTCAAAACTGCACAACTGCATCAAAACCAACCAACCTGCTCCTGAATGACTACTGGGTAAATAAAGAAATTAAGGCAAAAATAATAAAGTTCTCTGAAACCAATGAAAACAAAAACACAACTTACCAGAATCTCTGGGACACATTTAAAGCAGTGTCTAGGGGGAAATTTTTAGCACTAAATGCCCACATCAGAAAGCAGGAAATATCGGAAATCAGCACGCTAACATCACAATAAAAAGAACTAGAGAAGCAAGAGCAAACAAATTCAAAATCTAGCAGAAACAAGAAATAACTAAAATCAGAGAAGAACTGAAGAAGACAAAGACACACACACAAAAAAACACTTCAAAACATCAGTGACTCCAGTAGCCGGTTTTTTGAAAAGATTAACAAAATAGATCACTAGCCAGACTAATAAAGAAGGAAAGAGAGGAATCAAATAGACAACAGACTGATAAAGGATATATCAGCACTGATCCCACAAAACTGCTACCATCAGAGAACACTATAAACATCTCTATGCAAATAAACTAGAAAATCTAGAAGAAATGGATGAATTCCTGGACACATACACTCTCCCAAGGCTAAATCAGGAAGAAGTTGCAGTAACTAATAGCCTACCAACCAAAAAAAGACCAGGACCGGATGGATTTACAGACAAATTCTAGCAGAGGTTCAAACAGGAGCTGGTATCATTTCTTCTAAAAATATCCCAAACAATAGAAAAAGAACACCATCCTGATACCAAAACCTAGCAGAGACACAACAAAAAAGGAAAATTTCAGGCCAATATCCTTGATGACTATCAATGTGAAAATTCTCAATAAATACAGCAAACCAAATCCAACAACACATCAAAAAGCTTATCCACTGACATTGCTGAGGAGATAAGTATGTGTGCAGAGGTGAAGAGATGTGAGAATTTTTATTATTTTGTACTTTTTATGTCTTTACAGTGATTATTTATTTACTATTAAATAAGTGATTTGTATAATTAAATAAATAGACAGTGGGATTCCAAGATGGCCAAATAAGAAGCAGCTCCAGAAGGCATCTTCCAGTGAGAGAGATGTAGAAATCGAGTGGTCTCTACAATTCAAAATGAGGTACCAGGTTCATTTTGGGGTCTGGTTGGACAGCGGGTATAAATGAAATAGGGCAAGTTGACGCAGGGCGGGGCACTACCCCACCCAGGAGGTGTGTGCAACTGACCAAAGGACCAGGGGATCTCCCCCTCTGGGACTTCAATTCAGATACAGTGCTCCACCCAAGCCTTCTACAACACACAGAACAGGAGATCTTCGCTGGGCTGAAAAGCCTCAGTGAGCTACCTGAACAGGGCAGAAGAGCAACTTTGGCTAGAGCTGGGGCTTTCAGCATAGATCTAGGCAGAAGCACTGGCTGACACAAAAGCCAGAAACCCAGCTGGGTGGATCTACCCTCCCACCAGAGGGAAGGGGAAGGGAAAACAGGGAAACAGCCCATATGGCAGGACGGGTCCCCCTGCCTGACCCCGCCACCCCTAGCACAAAGCACAGCAGACTCAAAAAACTCTCAGGCCAGAGTTTCACACCTAGAGAGTGACCAGGAATGATCCAGCTCGGCGAGGGGAGGGGGAGCTGCCATTGCAGAAGCTGGCCTAATTTTCCTGAGTAAATAAAAGACGCAGCAGCTCCACTGAACCCATGACAGCCCAGCAGCGCCTCTGCAGGCAGACGAAGGAAAGGCTGCCTCCCCAGGCAGCTACATGAGATCAAAACTATATAAATCCAGTGAGATGGGGAAAAACCAGTGCAAGAAGGATGAAACCATCAAAAACCAAAATGCTTCTCCTCCACCATGAGATCAAAACTTCTTGCCAGCAAGGGAACAAAGCTGGACGGAGAATGAATTTGACAAATTGACAGAAGTAGGCTTCAGAAGATGGGTAATAAACTTCTCAGAGCTAAAAGAACATGTTCTAACCCAATACAAAGAAACTAAAAACCTTGAAAAAAGGTTAGATGAAATGCCAGCTAGAATCGCCAGCTGACAGAAGAACGTAAATGACTTGATGGAGCTGAAAAACACAGCACAAGAACTTCATGAAGCATATACAAGTTTCAATAGCTGAATAGATCAAGCAGAAGACAGGATATCAGAGATTGAAGATCAACTCAATGAAACAAAACGAGAAGGCAAGAAAAGAGAACAAAGAGTTAAAAGAAATGAACAAAGCCTTTAAGAAATATGGGATTATGTGAAATGACCCAATCTACACTCAATCAGTGTACTGGAAGATGACAGGGAGAATGAATCCAAGCTGGAAAACACTCTTCAGATATTATCCAGGAGAACTTCCCCAACCTTGCAAGTCAGGCCAACATTCAAATACAGGAAATACAGAGAACACCACAACAATACTCCTCTAGAAGAGCAACCCCAACACACATAATCGTCAGATTCACCAGGGTTGAAATGAAGAAAAAATACTAAGGGCAGCCAGAGAGAAACATTGGGTCACCCGCAAAGGGAAGCACATCAGACTCACAGCAGATCTCTTGGCAGAAACCCTACAAGCAAGAAGAGAGTGGGGGCCAATATTCAACATCCTTAAAGGAAAGAAATTTCAACCCAGAATTTCACATCCAGCAAAACTAAGCTTCATAAGTGACGGAGAAATAAAATCCATTATAGACAAGCAATTGCTCAGAGATTTTGTCACCACCAGACCTGCCCTACAACAGCTCCTGAGGAAAGCACTAAACACAGAAAGGAAAAACCAGTACCAGTCACTGCAAAATACAACCAAATGGTAAAGACCAACAATGATATGAAGAAATTATGCCAACCAAAGGGCAAAACAACAAACCAGTAATAAAATAGCAGGATCAAATTCACGCATAATAATATTAACATTAAGTGTAAACGGACTAAATGTCCCAATCATAAGACACTGACTGGCAAATTGGATAAAAAGCCAAGAGCCATCACTGTGCTGTATTCAGGAGATCCATTTCAAGTACAAGGACACATATAGGCTCAAAATAAAGGGATGGAAGAAGATTTATGAAGCAAATGGATAACAAAAAAAGCAGGGGTGGCAATCCTAGTCTCTGATAAAATGGACTTTAAACCAACAAAAATCAAAAGAGACAAAGAAGGGCATGACATAATAGTAAAAGGATCAATACAACAAGAACTATCTACCCTAAATATATATGCACCTAATACAGGAGCACCCAGATACATAAAGCAAGTCCTTAATGACCTACAAAGAGACTTAGACTCCCACACAATAATCATGGGAGACTTTAACACTCCACTGTCAATATTAGACAGTTCAACAAGACAGAAAATCAACAAGGAAATCCAGGACTTGAACACAGATCTGAACCAAGTGAACTTAATAGACATTTACAGAACTCTCAACCCCAAATCCACAAAATATACATTCTTCTTAGCACCAAATCACACTTACTCTAAAATTGACCACATAATTGGAAGTAAATAACTCCTCAGCAAATGCAAAATAATAGAAATCATAACAAACAGTCTCTCAGACCACAGTGCAATCAAATTAGAAGTCAGGATTAAGAAACAAACTCAAAACCGCACAGCCTCATGGCAACTGAACAACTGGCTCCTGAATGTTGACTGGATAAACGATGAAATGAAGGCAGAAATAAAGATGTTATTCAAAACCAATGAGAATGAAGATACAACATACCAGAATATCTGGGACACATTTAAAGCAGTGTCTAGAGGGAAATTCATAGCAATAAATGCCCAGTGAGGAGCAAGGAAAGATCTTAAATCGACACCCTATCATTAAAATTGAAAGAGTTAGAGAAGCAAGTCAAGAAAACTCAAAAGCTAGCAGAAAACAAGAAATAACTAAGATCAGAACAGAACTGAAGGAGATAGTGACACAAAAAACCCTTCAAAAAATCAACAAATCCAGGAGCTGGTCTTCTGAAAAGATCAACAAAATAGATAAACCACTAACCAGACTAATAAAAAAGAAAACAGACAAGAATCAAATAGATGCAACAAAAAACGATAAAGGGGATATCACCACCAATTCCACAGAAACACAAATTACCATGAGAGATTACAACAAACAACTCTATGCACACAAACCAGTAATTCTGGAAGAAATGAATAAATTCCTGGACACTCGCTCTCTCCCAAGACTAAACCAGGAAGAAGTTGAATCCCTGACTAGACCAATAACAAGGGCTGAAGTTGAGGCAGCAATTAATAGACTACCAACTAAAAAAAGCCCAGGTCCAGATGGGTTTACAGCCAAATTCTACCAGACATACAAAGAGGAGCTGGTACCATTCCTTCTGAAAATATTCCAAACAATACAAAAAGAGGGAATCCCCCCCAACTCATTTTATGAGACTAAAATCATCCTAATACCAAAACTAGACAGAGAAGCAACTAAAAAAGAAAACTTCAGGCCAATATCCATGATGAACATCAACGCAAAATCTTCAATATAATACTAGCAAACAGAATGCAACAGCAAATCAAAAAGCTTATTCATCATGATCAAGTGGGCTTCATCCCAGGGATGAAAGGCTGGTTCAACATACGCAAGTCTACAAATGTAATCCATCACATAAACAGAACCAAAGACAAAAACCACATGATTTTCTCAATAGATACAGAGAAGGCCTGTGACAAAATTCAACAGCTCTTTATGTTAAAAACCCTCAATAAACTAGGTATCAATGGAACATATCATAAAATAATAAAAAGCTATTTATGCCAAACCCACAGACAATATCATACTGAACAGGAAAAAACTGGAAGCATTCTCTTTGAAATCTGGCACGAGACAAAGATGCCCTCTCTCATCACTCCCATTCAATATAGTATTGGAAGTTCTAGCCAGAGCAATCAGGCAAGAAAAAGAAATAAAGATTATTCAATTAGGAAAAGAGGAAGCCAAATTGTCTCTATTTGCAGATGACATGATTGTATATTTAGAAGACCCTATCGTCTCAGCCCAAAATCTCCTGAAACTGATAAGCAACTTCAGCAAAATCTCAGGATAGAAAATCAATGTGCAGACATCACAAGCATTTCTGTACACCAATAACAGACAAACAGAGAGCAAAATCAAAAGTGAACTCCCATTCACAATAGGTACAAAGAGAATAAAATACCTAGGAATACAACTAACAAAGGATGTAAAGGACGTCTTCAAGGAGAACTACAAACCATTGCTCAATGAAATAAGAGAGGATACAAACAGATGGAAAAACATTCCATGCTCATGGTTGGGAAGAATCAATACCATGAAAATGGCCATACTGCCCAAAGTAATTTATAGATTCAATGCTATCCCCATCACGCTTCCAATGACCTTCTTCACAGAACCGGAAAAAACCACTTCAAATTTCATACGGAACCAAAAGAGAGCCCACATAGCCAAAACAATCTGAAGCAAAAAGAAAAAAGCTGGAGGCACCATGCTGCCTGACTTCAAACTATATTACAAGTTTACAGTAATCAAAACAGCACAATACTGGTATCAAAACAGATATAGCCAAATGGAACAGAACAGAGGTCTCGGAGGCAACACAACATATCTACAATCATCTGACCTTTGACAAACCTGAGAAAAACCAGCAATGGGGAAAGGATTCCTTGTTTAATAAATGGTGTTGGGAAAACTGGCTAGCAATGTGCAGAAAGCAGAAACCGGACCCCTTCCTGACACCTTACACTAAAATTAACTCCAGATGGATTAACGATCTAAACATAAGAACTAACACCATATAAACCCGAGAAGAAAATCTAGGCAAAACCATCAGGACATAGGCATAGGCAAGGACTTCATGGCTAAAACACCAAAAGCAATGGCAACAAAAGCCAAAATAGCAAATAGGATCTAATTAAACTCCAGAGCTTCTGTACAGCAAAGGAAACAATCATTAGAGTGAACTGGCAACCAACAGAATGGGAAAAAATTTTTGCAGTTTATCCATCTGACGAAGTGCTAATATCCAGAATCTACAAAGAACTAAAACAGATTTACAAGAGAAAAACAGACAAGCCCATTCAAAAGTAAGTGAAGGATATGAACAGACACTTTACAAAGGAAGACATACATGAGGCCAACAAACATATGAAAAAATGCTCATCATCACTGGTCATTAGGGAAATGCAAATCAAAACCACATTGAGATGCCATCTCACTCCAGTTAGAATAGCGGTCATTAAAAAATCTGGAGACAAAACATGCTGGAGAGAATGTGGAGAAATAGGAACACTTTTACACTGTTGGTGGGAGTGCAAATTAGTGCAAACATTGTGGAAGACAGTGTGGCAATTCCTCAAGGGCCTAGAAATAGAAATTCCATTTCACCCAGTATTCCCATTACTGGGTATATATCGAAAGGATTAAAAATCATTCTATTATAAGGACATATGCACATGTATGTTCATTGCAGCACTGTTTACAATAGCAAAGAACCTGAATCCAACCCATATGTCCATTAATAATAAACTGGATAAAGAAAATGTGGCACATATACACCACGGAATACTACGCAGCCATAAAGAACTGAGTTCGTGTTCTTCATAGGGACATACATGAATGTGGAAACCATCATTCTCAGCAAACTGACACAAGAGCAGAATATCAAACACCACACGGTATCACTCATAGGTGGGTGTTGAACAATTAGAACACGTGGACACAGGGAGGGGAGCATCACACACTGTGGTCAGTTGGGTGAGACTAAGTGGGGGACAGTGGGGGGTGGGGAGGGTTGGGAGGGATAACGTGGAAAGAAATACCAGATATAGGTGATGGGAGAAGGAAGGCAGCAAACCACCTTGCCATGTATGTATCTATGCAACAATCCTGCATGATCTGTACATGTACCCCAGAACCTAAAGTACAATTAAAAAAAAAAAAAAAAGCTTATCCACCACGATCAAGTTGGCTTCATCCCTGGAACGCAAGCCTGGTTCAACAAATGCAAATCAATAAATATAATCCAACAGATAAACAGAACCAATGACAAAATCCACATGATTATCTCAATAAATGGAGAAAAGGCCTTTGATAAAATTCAACACCCCTTCATGCAAAAAACTGTCAATAAACTAGGTATTGATGTAACATATCTCAAAATAATAAGAACTATATGTGACATACCCACAGTCAGTATGATACTGAATGGGCAGAAACTGGAAGCATTCCCTCTGAAAACCAGCACAAGACAAGGATGCCTGCTGTCGCCACTACTATTCAACATAGTACTGGAAGTACTGGCCAGGGCAATTAGGCAAGAGAAAGAAATAAAAAGTATTCAAATAGGTAGAGAGGAGATTGTCTTGTTTGCCGACAACAAGATTGTATATTTAGAAAACCCCATCATCTCAGCCCAGAAACTTTTTAAGCTCATAAACAACTTCAGCAAAGTCTCAGGACAAAAAATCAATGTGCAAAAATTGCAAGCATTCCTATACACCAATAATAGAAAAGTAGAGAGCCAAATCATGAGTGAACTCCCATTCACAATTGCTACAAAGAAAATAAAATACGGAGGAGAAGATCCAAGATGGCCATTTAGGAACAGCTCAGGATTGCAGCTCCCAGTGAAAGCGCAGAGGGTGAGTGGACTCTGCATTTCCAGATGGATTTTTATGGCCACAGACCAGGAGATTCCCAGGCAAAGGAGCCCCACGGGTTGCCAGCGTGGCTGTTTTGGCCAGTGTGGCTGTTTTGGCTGACACAACTGCTTTGCTCGGCTCAGCTGCTTTGCCAGCGCCCCAGCACAGCAGTTGTCCATACAAAATACACTGGTCTGGGTGGCCTTTTAGCTAGTGATTGGAGCCCCGGGAAGTTGCCCATTCATCTGATTAAAAAGGGGACTGAACATGAAGGCAGGCCAGGAGATTCCGGGGCAAAAAAAGCGCCACGAATCTCAGCATCACTGTTTAAGCCGGCACAGTGAGTCACCGCATGGGAAACCACACAGATGCCGGCACCTTTTCAACAGGTGACTGGAACACCTGGGAGAGAGTCAACTGTTCAACTAAAAAAAAAAAAGGGAGCCAGAGATCAGGCTCAGCTGGTCCCACCCCCACAAAATAACATCAATCAGAAACTCTCTGGATTGAGAATTTCACAGCAAGCACAGCTAAACCCTGGATGGTTCAGCTCTGTGGGGAAGGGGCGTCTGCCATTACTGAGGCATTCCACCACTACGGAGGTACTCCGCCATTGCTGAGGCAGCCTGATGTTGCTGAGGCAATCCGCTGTTGCCAAGGCAACCTGCCATTACAGAGAGAGTCCACCAATACAGAGGCGGGCCACCATTGCCTAGGCAGTTCTAACTACACCCGTATAAACAGGACTGCAGGGAAGTTCACACAACAGCTAGGCAGAGCCCACAGCAGCTAAGCAAAGCCTCTGCAGGCAGACAGTGACTAGCCGGCCTCCTTGATGGGCAGGGCAGCCCTGAAAAAATGGCAGCAGCACAACAGAAACTCATAAATAAAGCTCTAACTCCCTGGGACAGAGCACCTGGGAACAAAAAGCAGTTCATGAGTTCTGCTGCAGCAGACCTAAACGTACCTTCCCAGCAGCTCTGAATGAACAACAGAGCTCACAGCTCAGCACTTGAGCTCCTATAAAGGACAGACTGTCTCCTCAAGCAGCACGCTGACCCACGTATATCCAAAGAGTCACCTCATAAAGGAGAGATCAGACTGACATTTGGTGGGTACCCTTTGGGGACAAAGATAAAAGAAGAAACTGATAGCGACCCTTACTGTTCTGCAGCTGCTTCAGGGTATCTCCAGGCAAGCAGGGCCTGGAGTGGACCTCTGCAGTCCTACAGCAGAGGGGCCAGACTGTTAGAAGGAAAACTAAGAAACAGAAATAACTTCATCATCAACAAACAGAACGTCCACTCAGAGACCCAATCTGAAAATCAGCAACTACAAAGACGACAGGTGGATAAATCCACAAAGACAGGAAGAAACCAGTGCAAAAAGGATGAAAACACCCGAAACCAGAATACCTCTCCTCCTCCAAGGGATCACAGCTCCTCACCAGCAAGGGAACAAGGCTGGATGGAGAATGAGTGTGATGAAATGACAGAATCAGGCTACAGAAGGTGGGTAATAAGAAACTTCTGTGAGATAAAAGAACATGTTCTAACCCAATACAAAGAAACTAAGAACCTTGAAAAACGATTTGATGAAATGCTAATGAGAATGGACAACTTAGAAAGGAATATAAGTGAATTGATGGAGCTGAAAACACACAACATGAGAACTTCGCGAAGCATGCACAAGTTTCAACAGCCGAATTGACCAAGCAGAAGAAAGGGTATCAGAGGTCGAAGATCAACTCAATGAAATAAAACAAGAAGGCAAGATTAGAGAAAAAAGAGAAACAAGGAATGAACAAAGTTTCCAAGAAATGTGGGACTATGTGAAAAGACCTAATCTACATTTGATAGGTGTACCTGAATATGAGGAAGAGAATGAACCCAAGTTGGAAAATATTCTTCAGGATATTATCCAGGAAAATTTTCCCAACCTAGCAAGGCAGGCCAATATTCAAGTCCAGGAAATACAGAGAACACCACAAAGATATTCCTCAAGAAGAGCAACCCCAAGGCACATAATCGTCAGATTCACCAGGGTTGAAACGAAGGAGAAAATGCTAAGGGAAGCCAGAGAGAAAGGTCAGGTTACCCACAAAGGGAAGCCCTTCAGACTCACAGCAGATGTCTCAGCAGAAATCCTACAAGCCAGAATAGAGTGGGGGCCAATATTCGACATCCTTAAAGAAAAGAACTTTCAACCCAGAGTTTCATATCCAGCCAATCTAAGCTTCAGAAGTGAAGGAAAAATAAAATCCTTTGCGAACAAGCAAGTACTCAGAGATTTCATCACCACCAGGCCTGCTTTACAAGAGCTCCTGAAAGACGCTCTACACATAGAAAGGAACAACCAGTACCAGCCACTCCAAAAACATACCAAATGGTAAAGGGCATCAACACAATCAAGAATGTAAATCAACTAACGGGCAAAAGAGCCAGCTAGCATCAAAATGGCAGTAACAAATTTACACATAACAATATTAACCCTAAATGTAAATGGACTAAATGCCCCAATCAAAAGACACGGACTGGCAAATTGGATAAAAAGCCAAAACCCATCTGTGTGCTGTATCCAAGAAACCGATCTCACATGCAAGAAAACACAAAGGCTCAAAATAAAGGGATGGAGGAAGATTTACCAAGCAAATGGAGAACAAAAAAACAAGCAGGAGTTGCAATTCTCATCTCTGATAAATTAGACTTTAAAGCAACAAAGATCAAAAGAGACAAAGAAGGGCATTACATAATGGTAAAAGGATCAATGCAACAAGAAGAGTTAACAATCCTAAATATATATGGACCCAATACAGGAGCACCCAGATACATAAGGCAAGTTTAATGACTTACAAAGAGACTTAGACTCCCACACAATAATAGTGGGAGACTTTAACACCGCATTGTCAATATTAGACAGATCAACCAGACAGGAAATTAACAAGGATATCCAGGGCTTGAACTCAGACCTGGAACAAGGAAACCTAATAGACATTTACAGAACTCTCCACCCCCAATCCACAGAATATACATTCTTCTCAGCACCACATCACACCTACTCTAAAATTGACCACATAATTGGAAGTAAATCACTCCTCAGCACATGCAAAAGAATGGAAATCATAAAAAACACTCTCTGAGACCACAGTGCAATCAAGTTAGAACTCAGAATTCAAAAACTAACTCAGAACCGCACAGCTTCATGGAAACAGAGCAACTGGCTACTGACTGTTGACTGGATAAACAATGAAGTGAAGGCAGAAATAAAGATGTTCTTTGAAACTAATGAGAACAAAGACACAACATACCAAAATCTCTGGGACACACTTAAAGCAGTCTCTAGAGGAAAATATATAGGAATAAGTGCCCACATGAGAAGAAAGGTGAGATCTAACGTTGACACCCTATCATCAAATTTGAAAGAGCTAGAGGAGCAAGATCAAAAAAAAAAAAACTCAAAACCTAGCAGAAGACAAGAAATACCTAAGATGAGAGCAGAACTGAAGGAGATAGAGACACAAAAAAACCATTAAAAAGTCAATAAATCCAGGAGCTGGTTTTTCAAAAAGATCAACAAAATAGACAGACCACTAGCCAGATTAATGAAAAAGAAAAGAGAGAATAACCAAATTGATGCAATAAAAAACGATAAAGGGGATATCACCACAGATTCCACAGAAATTCAAACCATAATCAGAGATTATTACAAACAACTCTATGCACATAAATTAGTAAACCTGGAAGAAATGGATACATTCCTGGACACTTGTCTCCTCTAGCCTAAACCAGGAAGAAGCCAAAACCCTGAATAGACCAATAACAAGGTCTGAAGTTGGGGCAGGAATTAAGAGCCTACCACCCAAAAAAAAGCCCAGGTCCAGGTGGGTTCACGGCCGAATTCTACCAAATATACAAAGAGGAGCTGGTACCATTCCTTCTGAAACTATTCCAAATAATCCAAAATGAGGGAATCCTTCACAAATCATTTTATAAGACCAACATCATCCTAATACCAAAACCCGGCAGAGACTTAACAAGAAAAGAAAACTTCAGGCCAATATCCATGATGAACATAGATGCAAAAATCTTCAATAAAATACTGGCAAGCCAATTGCAATGGCATAGCAAAAAGCTTATTCACCATGATCAAGTAGGCTTCATCCCAGGGATACAAGCCTGGTTCAACATATGCAAGTCTATAAACGTAATTCACCACATAAACAGAACCAAAGACAAAAACCACATGATTATCTCAATTGATGCAGAGAAGGCCTTTAACAAAATTCAACAGCCCTTTATGCTAAAAACCCTCAATATAGTAGGTATTAATGGAATGTATCTCAAAATAATAAGAGCTATTTACAACAAACCAACAGCCAATATCATACTGAATGAGCAAAAATTGGAAGCATTCCCTTTGAAATCTGGCACTAGACAAGGATGCCCTCTCTCACCACTCCTATTCAATATAGTACTGGACGTTCTAGCCAGAGGACTCAGGCAAGAAAAAGAAATAAAGGGCATTGAAATAGGAAAGGAGGAAGTCAAACTGTCTCTACTTGCAGAAGACATGGTTATATATCTAGAAGACCCCATCATCTCAGCCCCAAATCTCCTGAAACTGATAAGCAACTTCAGCAAAGTCTCAGGATACAAAATCAATGTGCAAAAATCACAAGCATTCCTAAACACCAATAACAGATTTAAAGAGAGCCAAATCAAGAATGAACTGCCATTCACAATTGCTACAAAGAGAATAAAATGCCTAGGAATACAACTAACAAGGAACGTAAAGGACCTCTTCAAGGAGAGCTACAAACCACTGCTCAACGAAATAAGAGAGGACACAAACAGATGGAAAAACATTCCATGTTCATGGTTAGGAAGAATCAACATCGTGAAAATGGCCATACTGCCCAAAGTAATTTACAGATTCAACCTATTCCCATCAAGCTACCAATGACGTTCTTCACAGAACTGGAAAAAAACACCTTAAACTTCATATGGAACCAAAAGAGAGCCCGCATAGCTAAGTCAATTCTAAGCAAAAAGAACAAAGTGGGAAGCATCATACTACCGGACTTCAAACTATACTACAAGGCTACAGTAATGAAAACAGCATGGTACTGGTACCAAAACAGAGATACAGCCAAATGGAACAGAACAGAGGCCTTGGAGGCAACACAACATATCTACAACTATCTGATCTTTGATAAACCAGACAAAAACAAGCAATGGGGAAAGGATTCCCTATTTAAAAAATGATGTTGGGAAAACTGGCTAGCCAAGTGCAGAAAGCAGAAACTGGACCCCTTCCTGACACCTTACACTAAAATTAACTCCAGATGGATTAAAGACTTAAAAATAAGAACTAACACCATAAACACCCTAGAAGAAAATCTAGGCAAAAACATTGAGGACATATGCATAGGCAAGGACTTCATGACAAAAACACCAAAAGAATTGGCAACAAAAGCCAAAATAGACAAATGGGAACTAATCAAACTCTACAGCTTCTGCACGGCAAAAGAAACAGTCATTAGAGTGAATTGGCAACCAACAGAATGGGAAAAAATTTTTGCAGTTTACCCATCTGACAAAGGGCTAATATCCAGAATTTACAAAGAGCTAAAACAGATTTACCAGAAAAAAACAAACAAGCCCATTCAAAAGTGGGCAAAGGGTATGAACAGACACTTTACAAAAGAAGACATATATGAGGCCAACAAACATATGAAAAAATGCTCATCATCACTGGCCATTAAAGAAATGCAAATCAAAACCACATTGAGATACCATCTCACACCAGTTAGAATGGAGATCATTAAAAAATCTGGAGACAACACATGCTGGAGAGGATGTGGAGAAATAGGAACACTAATTTACACTGTTGGTGGGAGTGTAAATTGGTTCAACCATTGTGGAAAACTGTGGCAATTCCTGAAGGACCTAGAAATAGAAATTCCATTTGACCCAGCAATCCCGTTACTGGGTATATATCCAAAGGATTATAAATCGTTCTACTATAAGGACATGTGCACACGAATGTTCATTGCAGCACTGCATACAATAGCAAAGACCTGGAACCAACCCAAATGCCCTTCAATGATAGACTGGACAGGGAAAATGTGGCACATATATACCATGGAATACTATGCAGCCATAAAAAACAATGAGTTCGTGTCCTTTGTAGGGACATGGTTGAACCTGGAAATCATCATTCTCAGCAAACTGACACAAGAGCAGAAAATCAAACACCGCATGTTCTCACTCATGGGTGGGTGTTGAACAATGAGAACACATGGACATAGGGAAGGGGGCATCACACACTGGGGTCTGTTGGGGGAAATAAGGGAGGGACAGTGGGGGGTGGGGAGTTGGGGAGAGATGGCATGGGGAGAAATGCCAGATATAGGTGATGGGGAGGAAGGCAGCAAATCATACTGCCATGTGCGTACCTATGCAACAATCTTGCATGTTGTTCACATGTACCCCAAAACCTATAATGCAATTAAAAAATAGAAATAAAAATTAAAAATAAAGAAAATAAAATACCTCAGAATAAAACTTACAAAGGATGGGAGGGACCTCTTCAAGGAGAGCTACGTACCACTGCTCAAAGAAATACTAGAAGACACCAACAGATGGAAAAACATTCCATGCTCATGAATAGGTAGAATCAGTATTGTCAAAATGGCCATACTGCTCAAAATAATTTGTAGATTCAATGCTATTCCCATCAAGCTACCATTGACTTTCTTCACAGAACCAGAAAAAACTACTTTAAATTTCATATGGAGCAAAAAAATAGCCAAGAAAATCCTAAACACAAAGAACAAAGCTGTAGGCATCATGCTACCTGACTTCAAACTATAGTATAAGGCTACAGGAATCAAAACAGCATAGTATTTGTGCCAAAATAGATATAGAGACCAATGGAACAAAAAAGAGGCCTCAGAAATAACACCACACATCTACAACCATTTGATCTTCCACAAACCTGACAAAAACAAGAAATGGGGAAAGAATTCCATATTTAATACCTGGTACTGGGAAAAGTGGCTAGCCATGAGCGGAAAACTGAAACTGGACCCATTTCTTACACCTTCAACAAAAAATAGCTCAAGATGAATTAAAAGCATAAATATGATAGAGACACAAAAAACCCTTCAAAAAATCAACAAATCCAGGAGCTGGTCTTCTGAAAAGATCAACAAAATAGACAACTAGCGAGATAAGTAAAAAAGAAAAGAGAGAATAACCAAATTGATGCAATAAAAAACGATAAAGGGGATATCACCACAGATTCCACAGAAATTCAAATCATAATCAGAGATTATTACAAACAACTCTATGCACATAAACTAGTAAACCTGGAAGAAATGGATAAATTTCTGGACACTTGGCTCCTCCCAAGCCTAAACGAGGAAGAAGCCGAAAGCATGAACAGACCCATAACAAGGTCTGAAGTTGAGGCAGCAATTAAGAGCTTACCACCCAAAAAAAGCCCAGGTCCAGATGGGTTCACAGCCGAATTCTACCAGACATAAAAAGAGGAACTGGTACCATTCCTTCTGAAACTATTCCAAACAATACAAAAAGAGGGAATTCTTCCCAAATCATTTTATGAGACCGTCATCCTGATACCAAAACCCGGCAGAGACCCAACAAGAAAAGAAAACTTCAGGCCAATATCCATGATGAACATAGATGCAAAAATCTTCAATAAAATAGTAGCAAGCCGACTGCAACAGCACAGCAAAAAGCTTATCCACCATGATCAAGTAGGCTTCATCCTGGGGATGCAAGCCTGGTTCAACATACGCAAGTCTATAAACGTAATTCACCACATAAATAGAACCAAAGACAAAAACCACATGATTATCTCAATTGATGCAGAGAAGGCCTTTAACAGAATTCAACAGCCCTTTATGCTAAAAACCCTCAATATAGTAGGTATTGACAGAACGTATCTCAAAATAATAAAAGCTATTTACAACAAACCAACAGCCAATATCATACTGAATGAGCAAAAACTGGAAGCATTCCCTTTGAAATCTGGCAGTAGACAAGGATGCCCTCTCGCACCACTCCTATTCAATATAGTACTGGAAGTTCTTGCCAGAGCAATCAGGCAAGAAAAAGAAATAAAGGGTATTGAAATAGGAAAGGAGGAAGTCAAATTGTCTCTATTTGCAGACGACATGATTGTATATCTAGAAGACCCCATCGTCTCAGCCCAAAATCTCCTGAAACTGATAAGCAACTTCGGCAAAGTCTCAGGATACAAAATCAATGTGCAAAAATCACATGCATTCCTATACACCAATAACAGATTTAAAGAGAGCCAAATCAAGAATGAACTGCCATTCACAATTGCCACAAAGAGAATAAAATACCTAGGAATACAACTAACAAGGAACGTAAAGGACTTCTTCAAGGAGAACTACAAGCCACTGCTCAACGAAATCAGAGAGGATACAAACAGATGGAGAAACATTCCATGTTCCTGGTTAGGAAGAATCAATATCGTGAAAATGGCCATACTGCCCAAAGTAATTTACAGATTCAACGCTATCCCCATCAAACTACCAATGACCTCCTTCACAGAACTGGAAAAAAACACCTTAAATTTCACACGGAACCAAAAGAGAGCTCGCATAGCCAAGTCAATTCTAAGCAAAAAGACCAAAGCAGGAGGCATCACACTACCGGACTTCAAACTATAATACAAGTCTATAGTAATCAAAACAGCATGGTACCAGTACTAACACAGAGATATAGACCAATGGAACAGAACAGAGGTCTCGGAGGCAACACAACATATCTACCACCATCTGATCTTTGACAAACCAGACAAAAACAAGCAATGGGGAAAGAATTCCTTGTTTAATAAATGGTGTTGGGAAAACTGGCTAGCCAAGTGCAGAAAGCAGAAACTGGACCCCTTCCTGACACCTTACACTAAAATTAACTCCAGATGGATTAAAGACTTAAACATAAGACCTAACACCATAAAAACCCTAGAAGAAAATCTAGGCAAAAGCATTCAGGACATAGGCATAGGCAAGGACTTCATGACCAAAACACCAAAAGCATTGGCAACAAAAGCCAAAATAGACAAATGGGAACTAATCAAACTCCACAGCTTCTGCATGGCAAAAGAAATAGTCATTAGAGTGAAACGGCAACCAAGAGAATGGGAAAAAATTTTTGCAGTTTACCCATCTGACAAAGGGCTGATATCCAGAATTTACAAAGAACTAAAACAGATTTACAAGAAAAAAACAAACAAGCCCATTCAAAAGTGGGTGAAGGATATGAATAGACACTTTACAAAAGAAGACATACATGAGGCCAACAAACATATGAAAAAATACTCATCATCACTGGTCATCAGAGAAATGCAAATCAAAACTACCTTGAGATGCCATCTCACAGCAGTTGGAATGGCGATCATTAAAAAATCTAGAGACAACAGATGCTGGAGAGGATGTGGAGAAACAGGAACACTTTTACACTGTTGGTGGGAGTGTAAATTAGTTCAACCATTGTGGAAGACAGTGTGGCGATTCCTCAAGGACCTAGAAATAGAAATTTCATTTGACCCAGCAATCCCGTTACTGGGTATATATCCAAAGGATTATAAATCGTTCTACTATAAGGACATGTGCACACGAATGTTCATTGCAGCACTGCTTACAATAGCAAAGACCTGGAACCAACCCAAATGCCCATCGATGATAGACTGGACAGGGAAAATGTGGCACATACACACCATGGAATATTATGCAGCCATCAAAAACGATGAGTTTGTGTCCTTTGTAGGGACATGGATGAATTTGGAAACCATTATTCTCAGCAAACTAACAGAAGAGCAGAAGATCAAACACCACATGTTCTCACTCATAGGTGGGTATTGAACAATGAGAACACATGGACACAGGGAGAGGAGCACTACACACTGGGGTCTGTTGGGGGGAAATAGGGTAGGGACGGTGGGGGGTGGGAAGCTGGGGAGAGATAGCAAGGGGAGAAATGCCAGATGTAGGTGATGGGGAGGAAGGCAGCAAATCACACTGCCATGTGTGTGCCTATGCAACAACCTTGCATGTTCTTCACATGTACCCCAAAACCTAAAATGCAATAAATTTAAAAAAAAAAAGTGAGCAAAGGGTATGAATAAACGCTTCCCAAAGGAAGACGTTTATGTGGCCAACAAACATAAAAAAAAAAAAGCTCATAATCACTGGTCATTAGAGAAATGCAAATCAAAACCATATTGAGATATTGTCTCACGCTAGTTAGAATGGCGATCAATTAAAAGTCAGGAAACAACAGACACTGTAGAGGATACGAAGAAATAGGAATGCTTTTACACTGTTGGTGGGAGTATAAATTAGTACAACCATTGTGGAAGACAGTGAGGCAATTCCTCAAGGATCTAAAACAGAAATATTATTTGACCCAGTAATCCCATTACTGGGTATATACCACAGGATTATAAATCATTCTACTATAAAGACCCATGCACATATATGTTTATTGCAGCACTATTCACAATAGCAAAGCCCATCAAGGATAGACTGGATATGGAAAATATGTAACACATACACCATGGAATACTATGCAACCATAAAAAATAATGAGTTCATGTCCTTTGCAGGGACACAAATGAAGGTGGAAAGCATCATTCTCAGCAAACTAACACAGGAACAGAAAACCAAATACTGCGTGTTCTCACTCATAAGTGGGAATTGAGTAATGAGAATAAATGGACACAAGGAGGGGACTATCAAACACTGGGGCCTGTCAGGGAGTGGGAGGCAAGGGGAGGGAGAGCATTAGGGCAAATACCTAATGCATATGGGGCTTAAAACCTAATTGGAGGGTTTATGGGTGCAGCAAACCACCATGACACATGTATACCTATGTAACAAATCTGCAGGTTCTGTACCTGTTTCCCAGGACTTAAAGTATAATAAAACAAAATGCATCAGAGTTTTTAAATAACAGAATAGATCAAGCAGAAGAAAGAATCTGTGAGACCAAATACAGGCTATTTAAAATTACAGAGTAGGAGTAGACAAAAGAAAAAAAGAATAAAATCAATGAAGCATGTCTACGGATCTAGAAAACTGCCTCAAAAAGGTAAATCTAAGGGTTATTGGCAGTTAAAAAGAGGTAGAGAAAGAGATAGGGTTAGAAAGTTTATTGAAAAGGATACTAACAGAGAACTTCCTAAACCTAAAGAAAGATATGAATATCCAAGTACAAGAAGGCTGTAGAACACCAAGGATATTTAACCCAAAAAAGATTATCTCAAGGCATTTAATAAGCAAACTCCCAAAGATCAATGATAAAGGATCCTAAAAGCAGCAAAATAAAAGAAACAAATAACATACAATTGAGCTCCAATACATCTGGCAGCAGACTTTTCAGTGGAAACCTTATAGGCCAGGTGAGAGTGGCATGACATGCTTAAAGGCTGAAGGAAAAATCTTTTACTCTAGAATAATACATCAACCACAAGTATCCTTCAAACATGAAGAAGAAATAAACACTCCCTCAGAAAAGCAAAAGCTGAGGGATTTAATCAATTTAATTCAATCAATTTAATCAATTTTGTACCTGTCTCACAAGAAATTCTAAAGGAAGTATTATAATCAGAATGAAAAGAACATTAAGGAGCAATAAATAATCAACTGAAGGTACAAAATTTACTGGTAATAGTAAGTACATAGCAAAAGACAGTATTTTATAACATGGTAACTGTGGTCTGTAAACTCTTATTTTAAGCAGAAAAATTAAATGAATAACAAATCAAAAATAATTACAAGATACAGTACAATAAGATATAAATAAAAACAAAAATTTAAAAAGTTAAAGGACAAAGTTAAAGCAACTTCCCATTAGTCTTTGTTTGTCTATGCAAATAGTGTTAAGGTAATAGAAGATTAAAATAATGGGTTATAAAGCAGTATTTGCAAGCCTCATGATAACCTCAAACCAAAAAAACATACAATGGATGCACAAAAAATAAAAAGCAAGAAACTAAATTGTATTGCCAGAGAAAATTACCTTCACTAAAAGAAAAACAAGAAGGAAAGAAACAAGGAAGAAAAGACCACAAAACAACCAGAAAACAAATAACAAAATGGCAGGAGTAAGACCTTACTTATTATTGATAATAACATGGAATGTAAATGAACTAAATTCTCTCAAGTACACAGATTGGCTGAATGGATGTAGGGTTAAAAGAAGCAATAATCTTTTGCCTACAGGAAACACGTTTCACCACAAAGACTCACAGGCTGAAAATAAAGGCATGGGATAAGATAATCCATGCCAATGGAACCAATAAAAGAGCAGGAGTCACTATATTAGACAAAATAGATTTCAAGAAAGAAAGCTATAAGAAAAGACAAAGGTTAGTGCATAATGATAAAGATGTCAATTCGGCGAGAGGATATAACAATTTTAAATATGTATGTGCCCAACAATGGAGCACCCAGATACATAAAATAAATATTATCAGAGCTAGAGAGATAGGCCCTGATGCCATAATAGCTGGAAGCTTCAACACCCCACTTTCTGCATTAGAGGGATCTTCCAGACAGAAAATCAACAAAGAAACATCAGAATTAATCTGTCCTATAGACCAAATGGATCTAATAGATATTTACAGAACATTTTATCCAAGAGCTACAGAATACACATTTTTTTCCCTCAGCAAATGGATTATACTGAAGGATACACCACATTTTACATCACAAAATAAGTCTGAAAACAACTTTAAAAAATGAAATAATATCAAGCATCTTTCTGACCAAAATGGAATAAAACTAGAAATTAATAACAAGGGGAGTTTTCAAACAATACAAATACATGGAAATCAAAAAATATGCTTAATTGTTTTTCTTAATTTCTTCATTAACCAGTGAGTCAATGAAGAAATTAAGAAAACAATTGAAAAAATTATTGAAACAAATGATAATGAAAATACAACATACTAAAACCTGTGGAATACAGCAAAAGCAGTACTAAGAGGGAATTTTATAGCTGTAAGTGCCTACATGAAAAAAAGGAAAAAACTACAAATAAACAATCTAATGATACATCTTAAGGAATTAGGAAAGCAGGAGCAAACCAAACCCAAAATTAGTAGAAGAAAAATAATAGAGATGTGAGCAGAGGCTTGGCATAGTGGCACACATCTGGAATCCAAACACTTTGGGAGGCCTAAGCGGGTAGATTACTTGAGCTCAGGAGTTTGAGACCAGTCTGGGAAACATGGTGAAACTCCATCTGTACTAAAAATACCAAAGTACCTGGGCATGGTAACACATGCCTGTAGTCAGCCGCTCAAGAGGCTGAGGTGGGAGGATCACTTGAGCCCAGGAGGTTGAGGCTACAGTGAGTCATGAACACACTACAGCACTCCAGCCTGGATGACAAAAGTGAGGCCCCATCTTACAAAAAAAAAAAAAAAAAAAAAGAGAAAAAAACTGAAATTCAAAAAAATACAACAGATCAATGAACAAAAGTTAGTTTGTTGAAAAGTTAAAAAAAACTGACCAACCTTTAGCTAGACTAAGAAAAAAAGAAAGACTATACAAATACATAAAACCAGAAATGAAAAAGGAGACACTACAATTGATACTGCAGAAATTCAAAAGATTATTAGTGGCGACTTTAAGAAACGACATGCCAATAAATTGGAAAATCTAAAAGAAATTGACAAATTCCCAGAAAAGTACAACTCACTAAGGAAGAAATCCAAACAAAGAAGAAATCCAAAATCTGAACAGACTAATAGCAAGTAATGAGATCAAAGTCATAAAAAAAAATCTCCCAGTAGGCCAGGCACCGTGGCCCATGCCTGTAATCCCAGCACTTTGGGAGGCTAAGGTGGGCGGATCATGAGGTCAGGAGATCAAGACCATCCTGGCCAACATGGTGAAACCCCGTCTCTACTAAAAATACAAAAATTAGCTGGGCATAGTGGCAGGCACCTGTAATCCCAGCAATTTGGGAGGCTGAGGCAGGAGAATAGCTTGAATCAGGGAGTGAGAGGTTGCAGTGAGCCGAGATCATGCCACTGTACTCCAGCCTGACAACAGAGCAAGACTTTGTCTCAAAAAAGAAAAAAAAAAAATCTCTCAGTAAAGAAAAGCCCAGGACCTGATGGAAGAACTAATACCAATCCTACTCAAACTATTCCAAAAAATAGATGAGGAGGGAATACTTCTAAACTCATTGTAGGAGGCTAGTACCCTCATACCAAAACCAAAGACACATCAAAAAAAAAAAAGGAAAGAAACTACAGGTCAAGATCTCTGATGAATACTGATGCAAAAATCCTCAGCAAAATATCAGAAAACCAAATTCAACAGTACATTAAAAAGATCATTCATCATGACCAAGTGGGATTTATCCCTAGTACGCCAGGATGGTTCAACATATGCAAATCAATCAAGATACATCATACAACAGAATGAAGTAGAAAAACTATTTGATCACTTCAATTGATGATGAAAATGCATTTGATAAAATTCAACAACCTTAATGAAAACAACCCTCAAAAAACTGGGGATAGAAGGAACATATCTTAAAATAATAAAAGCTATATACAATAGATACACAGCTAGTGTACTGAATAGGGAAAAACTAAAAGCTTTTCCTCCGAGATCTGGAACAAGACAAGGAAGCCCATTGTAATCACTGTTATTCAACATAGTACTAGAAGTCCTATCTCAAACAGTCAGTCAAAACAAAGATATAAAAAGCATCCAAATTGGAAAGGAAGAAGTCAAATTATCCTTGTTTGCAAATATACGATCTTATATTTGGAAAAGCCTAAAGACTTAACAAGAAAGCAATTAGAACTGATAAACAAGTTCAGTAAAACTGCAGGGTACAAAATCAACATAGAAAATTGATAGCATTTTTAAAATTTTTATTTTAAGTTCAAGGGTATATGTATAGGGTGTGCAGGTTTGTTACATAGGTAAACATGTGCCATGCTGGTTTGCTCCACCTATCAACCCATCACCTAGGTATTAAACCCAGCATGCACTAGGTATTTTTCTTAATGTTCTCCCCGCCTTCACCCCACCCCCCAACAGGCCCCAATGCATGTTATTCTCCTCCCTGTGTCCATGTGTTATTATTGTTCAGCTACCACTTATAAGTGAGAACATGTGGTGTTTGGTTTTCTGTTCCTGCATTCGTCTGCTGGGGATAATGGCTTCCAGTCCATCCATGTTCCTGCAAAGACATGATCTTGTTCCCTTTTATGGCTGGTTAGTATTCCATGGTATGTATGTATCACATTTTCCTTATCCAGTCTGTCATTTTTTATGTCAACAGTGAACAATGTGAAAAAGAAATTTTAAAATTAATCCCACTTATTATAGCCACACACAAAAGTAAATATCTAGGACTTAACCAAAGAAATAAAATATCTGTATAACAAAAACTATAAAACACTGATAAAAGAAATTCATGAGGATTTTTTTTCCAAAAAATGGAAAAATATTTCATGTACGTAGATTGAAAGAATTAATATTGTTAAAATGTCCATGCCCCCCAAAGCAATCTACAGATTCAGTGCAATTACTATCAAAATGCTAATGACAGTCTTCAAAGAAACAGAAAAACAATTCTAAAATTTGTATGGAACCACCAAAAGATCCAGAATAGACAAGTCATTCTTAGCAGTAACAAATGTAGGCGAGGATGTAGAGAAAAGGAAACCCTTGTACACTGTTGGTGGAAATGTTAATCAGTAGTACAACCCTTATGGTGGAGAGTTTGGAGGCTCCTAAAAAACAAAAAATTGATCTACCATTTGATTCAGCAATCCCACTGCTGTATATATAACCAAAAGAAAGAAAATCAGTATATTAAGAAGGTGTCTGCATTCCTGTTTGTTGCAGCACTGTTTACAATAGCTAAGATGTTGAAGAAATCTAAGTATCCATCAACAGATAAATGGATTAAAAAAAAACAAGATGATACCTATACACACAATGGCATACTAGTCAGCCATAAAAAACAATGAGATTCAATCATTTACAACAACATGGATGGAACTGGAGATGATTATGTAAGTGAAATAAGTGAGGCACAGAAAGACACACATGTTCTCACTTATTTATGGGATCTAAAAATCAAAACGATGGAACTCAAGAAGTTAGAGAGTAGAAGGATGACTACCAGAGGACAGGAAAGGTAGTGAGGAGCTATGGTGGTAGGTGTGGATGGCTAATGGATCCCCAAAAAATAGAAAGAATAAATAAGACCTACTATTTGATAGTACAACAGGGTGACTATATTCAATAACTACATTTTTAAATAACTTAAAGAGTGTAATAGGATTGTTTGCAAATCAATGAACAAAGGCTTAAGAAGATGGATACCCATCTTCATGATGTGCTTATTTCACATTGCATGCCTATTTCAGAAAATCTCATGTACCCCATAAATATATATACCTAACATGTACCCATAAAAATTTTAAATTAAAAAATAAAATAATAAAAAGGCATAAGGTAAGTGTTAGCCAAGATGTGAGGAAAGAGAACCCTTATATATTATTGGTGAGCATATAAATTGGTATGGCCATTATCAAAAACAGCATGGATGTTCCTCAAAAATTAGAAATAGAACTACTATAAGGTCCACTAATCTTATTTCTGGATATATATCCAAATGAAATAAAATTAGTATCTCTAAGAGATATGTGCCCTCTCATGTTCATTACAGCATTACATAGAATCAACCTAAGTGTCCAATAGATGAATGGATAAAGAAGAAAAAGAAGAAAATCCTGTCGTTTGTAATAACATGAATAAATCTAGAGAATAATATGCCAAGTGACATAAGCCAGGCAAAAAAAGACAAATGCTGCATGATCTCACTTTTATGTGTAATCTAACAAAGTCAGATTCATAGATACAGAGAATATAATGGTGGTTGCCAGAGGCTGGGAGATGAAAAGACTGGGGAGATGGTGAAACGGCACAGTTTCATTTAATCAGGATACAAGTTCTGGAGATCTAATGTACCGGATGGTGACTCCAGTTAATTATACTGTTTTGTATACCTGAAATTTGCTAAGAGAGTGTATCTTAAATGTTTTCATCACATACACACAAAAGAGAACTATGTGAAGTGATATGTTAATTAGCTTCATTGTGGTAATCACTTCACAATATATACATATATCAAAACATCATGTTGTATATTGTAAATATATATAATTTTTATTTCTCAATCATGCCTCAATAAATCTGAATGTAGAAAGGTAAAAGGTGGATAGGATGTGGTTTGCCTCTAAAAGTGTGAAGAGATGCCACCTTTTGTTTCCATTCTTGGCCCTCTTTAACAAATAGTCATATCTATGTAAGTTGGGGTCTGACTTGTCAAAAACAGGCAGAGGGAAGGAAAGTAAGAGGGTTTCACTTGAACGAACTGCCAAAAGCACCTTCAGCCAAAATCTCAATCATTGGATGCACTTGATAGATTGAGAAAACAATTTCTGGATCCATCCAAAAACCTGGAACTGTTATAAGAACGATTCATCCACTTTACCTGTCCTACGATACATTCTGAACACAAGTAAAGAAAACCAGATTATTCTATACCAGAATAGGTAAACAGACTGCCCGAAGAAGCAAGATTGAAGGTAGCTCTAAAAATACATCCAAGTTGTCCTGAAAGCTTTCAATGCTTCTGACACTATGAAAATCACTTTAGCATCTATTTTCAAATTAATACTTAATTGGAATCTCTTCTTTCAACTTTGTTGAATTTTCAACATTTTTCTACTACTGAGGGGCAGAAAAGCTGGTGGGTTTAAAACCTGGAGCTACCACATATAGCTGTGAAACCAGAGGAAATATTTCAACTTCTCTGGACCTTAATTTCTTCATTTGTAAAATAAGAATTTATAAGGTCTGGGTTGTCTACCAAATGGGATGGCATGTAAATTAAAAGATATATGTGAAAGAACTCTAAATTGTAAAATTCTACATAAAACACTTAGCATAATTATTATGAGCAGTACAATTAGGTCATAGCTAAGGTGCCCTGAAAACCCCTGCACTTAGTAAATGCAAAGAAGAAGAATAAGGAATTTTTGCTAATCTTGGAAGAAACAGTAGTGGAAGGGAGAGAAAAAAAAGCAAAGGTAAGCTCCTTTGGAGTTCTTTTTCACAACTAGGCCCTGGTATGAAAATTTTACCCAAAAAGATTCAAAAGTCATATTCTTCAATTCCAAGAGTCAGAATGTCCAGTTGTACATCTCTGAAGTCCTTTTTCAGCATCAGGCAATATTAAATCCAAATTATTAATAGAATCCTTGTTTGATTTAGAGTTTCCAAATGGATGTTTTAATTTACCTGTCCAGCTAAAGTATACTATAGTCACTCTTAAATATATCAATCATGCCTCTTTGATTGTCTTACGTCTCACTGCACAGTAAGATGTTCTGAGAAGTAAAATACTATAGTTGAAGTAGCATTGCATGAGCTATCTAAAAGGAAACCTGGAGCTCTAATAATAACTTGCTGTCTTGACCTTGAGCAAATCACTTAACCTCCTTTTTTTGATCTTCATTATCTATAAAACAGTAGTATTTATATCTGTCTTATCCACCTCACAGAGTAAGGGTGAAAGTCACGTGAGATTATCTGTGAAAGCAAGGTATTTAACAGAGAAAAAAAGTTAAGTAAATGCAAAAGAACTAGTAATGTAGGGTTTTAAAATATATACATATACATACACACACATCTATAAAATATCATTCTATATTAAATTCTACCCATGCATTTTATTTCTCCTTCCAGAGCAATACAAAATTAGACATCTTCCACATACCAGCCTTTCATTTATTTACCATTCAGACATTTATTAAGCATTATATACAAGACAGGTTCCTTTGTAGAAAATGGAAATAAACTTTGTGTGAAGGTACCTAGACTGAAAGTTCAAATGTACCACTACGTTACTTTGAGCAAATTGTAGACTCTCACTGTCAGTTACTTTAATAGCAAAATGGAAGTGATACTAGCCATTTTGCAAAGCTGTTGTGGCATTTCAAAGGAGATATTACCTAGCAGATTACTAGCCCATAGAACTGTTCGATAAAGGAAGCTCCTGTTACTATTATTTCAGGTATATTTTCTCATATCATTCAACCCAAGAGCTCCTAATCTAGACTCCATAATCCTCTTGCAACAGCATGCAAAATTTTACATATATATGCACAAGTGCATCTTTCTGGGAGACGGTACATAACTTTCATCAAATTCTAAAAACAATAAAAACAGTCACTTCAATATAATCGATAAAGGTGATATATGTGATAAAGGTGATAAAGGTGATATGTTCCAGCATAGAACACAATATTCCAGGAGTTGACTTAACCCGTGGGCAAGGTTGAAGCCACTGGCCCCCTTAACACTGCTCCCTCCCACATTCATAGGAGACATCACAAATCTATCACTAAACTATGTTTCACTGACACCTGAAGCAAACTATTATTGCCCCTCAAAAGATAGTTCTAGACAGCTACTGCCATTTTGCTAGAGGAACTTCTGAAGGTAAAACTCACTTGACCTCTGGACATAGAACCAGCTTTTTTTTCCCTTTCTTTCATTTAGCTTATTTTAAGCTGATAGTCACCTGAAACCATTCAGTCTTTTCAAAGAATTGATATGCCATATAAACCTCCTACATCCCTCCTTCCATCTTATTACTTATTCAAATGTCAAAAGTTGGCCTCAGTCTTTTGAGATCATGTTAAATAATAATATAGTTATCCACTCATTCACTTAATCATTTATCTAAAAAATGTTTATTGAAATGTCCTCTGTGTGCTTATTATCCACTGTGGGATTATAAGCCAGCTCTCCAAGCTTTCAGTCATACATAAATTTGATTGATATGTTTCTGAGTCATTGATAAAAATCATATTAAAATGATATTTATTGCAATTAATATGTATATATAAAGCAAGATAACCACAACATTTCTAATTTAGGTTACTTCATGAATACAAAATTAGTAGAAATAAATATGTAATGGTTGATACTCCAATTATTAATTTATTGCCTCTAAGCTCCAAATCCATTCTTCACTGCCTGCTCTGCAATAATGAAGCTGAAACCTGCAAATATTTTTTTTGCCAGCTGGCACAGTGCTAAACTTTGTCAGCAGAGATCACTGGAGGGATACTGAAGGAAGAGTTTCTGTATCCAGTTCCAGTACACTCCTCTTAGAAGGCTTCTGCACTATGTGCAGCTTCTGTAGCATCCAAAGGTCAGTAGCATATGTCACATCCCTATGAATGGCTTCCCTCAGTGCCCTCTAAGGTAACTTCTTCAGTCCCCGCTCCTTAAGCACTTGAGGTTCAGCAGTGTCTGGTGGCCAGCAATATTTAGCTTTGCAGTGATTTATGAAGTGTGGAACCTCCCCTTGGAAGCCTTCCTATAGCATCTCTTGGGAAGCTCTGCAGCAGGTTCTGAGTTATACTACCTCTCCATGGACAGCTTTCTCAAGCACCCGGAAACTATAAGGAAATATTATGGTGAAGTGAAGATTACAAAATAAAATGGAAGAAATTAAATGAAATGTATCAATAATCACAGTAAGTATAAACATATTCAACTTGTCAGGTGAATAAATGAAACATTTTTAAGGTTCTGTATGTCATGTAGAAAAAGCTGAGTTTGGTGAGTAGAAATCCAAATCAAGTCTCTGGAATAAATATTTGTGGCCATTTACCCAATTCCAAGACATTAACCAGTTTACAGACCTGGGATCCCTATTGTATGGGGTAGGACATTGAGTAAGAACCCTGCAACATGGACATAGGTATGTATTATAAATCTTCTTATGAGACTTCCCCAGAGAGATTTGTGACCATATATTAAAATGATCATGCATTAGGAAAAAAGAATTATTCTGGCTTTATGAGGGTTTTATAGTTGCTCTAAATTGATAACCTCTGAAGACTCAATGCCATAGTGGTCTATTGTCACAGCAGGGACTTAGATGGTAAATAGAGTCTTGCCCCAAGTTTGTCCTGCAGTGAATTCAGTGGGCCCCAAGCCCACTGAATTCAGCTATGAGATATGTCTCATAGCTATTTCCTTGGTTCACAAATGTATAGTTATGATAGATATACAAAGCAACTCAGAGAATCTCTAAAGTACATCCCTGACCCTGGAGGAAGGATTAATGTGATAGGGTGAGCCTACTGGAAGCCCCTGGGACTGTTCCTATCCCACTTCTCAAAATAGCAAATTGAAAGCAACACTGTATCCCCATGGAGATAATTAATGCCACCAGTGAAGTCTTGAAAGATGCAGAAGTGACGTTTTTATTATGTGTCCATTCGACTCACCTTTGGCCTCATGCCAGCGAATTACTAAAAATGTAAATAGGTGTCAAGCCAATTGTAATTGCTCTTCCAGCAGCATTAAATTTACTAGGTACAGCCTTCCAGCCTTATTGTGTAGCTACAGAACTCACAAATGCTATTGTCTTAATTCCAGTTGCTAAAAACAACTGGAATCAGTTTACCTTCAATTGGTGGACATAACAGTTTCCCTTAACTGTACACTTCAGGGATGTCAACTCACCTGCTACCTACTATAATATAGTCAAAAGAGAACTAAGTCACTTGTCTACAGATCATTCCAGTGGTCCATTATAGTTAAGGCATTATGTCATTTGGACCCAGTTAGCAAGAAATAAAGAATACTATAGAAAACTTAAGAAGATACATGAGTACCAGACAGTGTAAAATAAATCCTATGAAAATGCAGAGACAAAGCACATTAATGAAGTTTCTGTAGCATGTAGGAATATTCCTTCTAATGTGAAAGACAAGTTTTTGAACTTTACGTTTTCACACTGAAAGTCTTCGTGCATGTCCTTGGATTTGGAAGTAACATTTATCACACTTGGTTGTCATTTTCTGACCTACTTTCAAGGTAACCTATAAGCTTGCAAATTTTGTGTGGATCCTAGGGTGGGAAAAGTTATCTTTACAGATCCAGGCTGGGTACCTGCTTCCTGGTACCCATGTGAAATTTATGATGCACCAGATCCAATGGTATTTGATGTATCTGTGGAAGATAGGTACACATTATTTTATTATTCCTCATGATTCTGAGTGAAGAGTTTGGATAGGGTACAACCAGAATGGCTCATTTCTGCTCTACTTTATGTCTGTTGGGGCTGGAATGCCCAAGATGTCTTTTTCACTCATGTATCTATCTGGTGCCTCAGCTGAAATGGTTCAAACAGTTATGGTAGAATGGTCCAAGTGGGATCATATGTCTGACATCTTGGTTCTTAAAGTAATCTAGGTTAATCCTTAATTTTCTTCGACATTAGTATCGATGCCTCCTCCTCTTCATGTGATCTCTCCAACAGGGCAGCTGGAGTTCTTATGTAGCAGCTTGTTGCTCCAAAGGTGTACAAATGGAGACTCCCAAACTTTCTTATTGCTCAAACTCAGAAGCCCTAAAACTTTAGCCCACATTCTAGTAGTCAAAGCAGACACAGAGCTAGTTAACAGTCAAGGGAAAGAACTACACAAGAGTGTAAATACCAGATGGCATGGCCCATTAGGGATCAACAATACAGTAGGCTACTAATTCACTTTAAGTCCCCTAAGTATTTATGTTCCTCCCACAAGTAAAATATTCTCATTCACTCCTAATAACACCAAAATCTCATCTCATTTCAGAATTAGGCTTTGGTTTAAAGTCTAGGATCTTGTCATCTAAATCAGGTCCAGGTATGGATAAGGGTCTTCTATACAATTCTTTCTATCTGAAAACAGAGGAACTAAAGAGACAAGTTATCTTCCCCCACACATCCACATACAATGAAGAGAGAGGGATAAGGTAACAACAGTACATAGTGCTAATCAAAAGGGGAGATAAAAATGAAAGGTACAAAGATATCACTGTTCCACAGTAATTGAGAAATCTAGTTAGAAACATCTTGCCAATTTTCCCTGCTCCACAGGCAGAGAATGTTCACTGGTAAGAGCCCAGATCTAATCCCTGAAAATTGATCTTCTAAAGTCTGGCACTCTGGAGTCTGGCCTTGTGGTTGCACCCCTGCTTCATGTCTTGTGTTTTATTGGGCAGTAGCCACCTAAGCCTGCTTTCTGCTCACAGGAAGTTGAGAGCCAAGATACTTTTTTTCACTTGGATCGTCTCTGCCTCTTTAGTGCAAGTTGATGTCATTTCTTTTAAAAATTTTTGTGGACTTCCTGTGTATCAAATTATAATCCATACTATTTGACAAAAAGCGTGCCACAAGAATTGTTAAGACAGTCCCTCTTAATAGGGGCTAAGTATCAGGATGCTTTGGGAGAGTATCTTTAAGAATTTTAGAGCTCACAGAGCTATGTTAAACAGAACAGCGTGCTACTGGCATAAAAATGGACACAGAGACCAATGGAACAGAATAGGGAACTGAGAAATTAATCCACACACCTCAACTAGGCACGGCAGCTCACATCTTCAATCTCAGAATTTTGGAGGCCAAGGTAGCAAATCACTTCAGCCTAGGAGTTTGAGGTGAGCCTAGGTAACATGGTGAAACCCTATATCTACAAAAAACACAAAAATTAGCCTGGCATGATTGTGCACACCCATAGTCCCAGCTACTTGGAAGGCTGAGGTGGGAAGATCTCTTGAGCCTGGGAAAGCAAGGTTTCAGTATGCTGTGATCATGCCTCTGTATTCCAGCCTGGAGGACAGAGTGAGATCCCGGCTCAAAAAAAAAAAAAAAAAAAAAAAAAAAAAATACACACACCAACTGTGAATTCATTTTTGACAAAGATGCCAAAAACATATACTGGAGAAAAGACAGTCTTTTCAATAAGTGGTGCTGGGGAAACTGGATATCAATGTGCAGAAAAATCAAACAAGGCTCCTTTCTCTCACCATATGCAAAAATAAAATCAAAATGAATTAAAGACTTAAATGGAAGATGTCAAACCATGAAACTACTACAAGAAAACATTGGGGAAGCTCTCCAGGATACTGGTCTGGGCAAAAATTTCTTCTGTAATATCCCACAAGCACAGGCAACCACAATAAAAATGGGCAAATGGGGTTACATCAAGTTAAAGTTCTAGACAGCAAAGGAAACAATCAACAAAATGAATAGGCAACCCACAGAATCAGAGAAAATAGAAACTCTATAGAAAAAAATAATAATCTGATTTAAAAATGAGCAAAAGGTTGGAATACACATTTCTCAAAAGAAGATATAGAAAGGGCAAACAAATATATATAAAGATACTCAACATCACTGATCATCAGAGAAACACAAATCAAAACTGCAATGAGATATCATCTGACCCCAGTTAAAATGGCTTATATCCAAAAGTCAGGCAATAACAAATGGTGGATGGAGAAAAGGGAACACTCATAAACTGTTGGTAAGAATGTAAATTAGACAATCACTATGGAGAACACTTTGAAACTTCCTTAGAATACTATAACTAGAGTGACCATATGATCTAGCAATCCCACTGCTGAGTATATACTCAAAAGAAAGGAAATCAGTGTATTGAAGAGATATCTGCACTCCCATGTTTGTTGCAGCACTGTTCACAATAGCCAAGATTTGGAAGCCGCCTAAGTATCCATCAACAGATGAAAGGATAAAGAAAATATAGTACATATAAGCAATGGAATACTATTCAGCCATAAAGAAGGATGAGATCCTTTCATTTGCAACAACCTGAATATAACTGGAGATCATTATGTTAAGTGAAATAAGCCAGGCATAGAAAGACAAACTTTGCACATTCTCACTTATTTGTGAGACCTAAAAATCAAAACAATTAAACTCACAGACAGAGAGTAGAAAGATGGTTACCAGAGGCTAGTAAGAATAACAATTGGTACAATAATAACTTAATTGTACATTTAAAAATAACTAAAAGATATAACTGGATGTTAGTAATACAAAAAAAATGATAAATGCTTGAGATGATGGATACCCCATTCCCTATGATATCATTATTCCATACTGTAGGCCTGTATCAAAACATTGCATGTATTTTTTTACATTTTTAATTGTTATGGGTGATCCACCTGCCTTGGCCTCCAAAGTGGTATACACCACCACACCTCATCTTGGATATTGTTAATAGTGCTATGATAAACATAGGCATGCAGTTATCTCTTTAATATGTTGATTTATTTTCCTTATAGTATATACTGGCAGTAAGATTGCTGGATCATAAGGTAGGTCTATATGTAGTTTTTTGAGGAAAGCCATACTGTTCTTCATAGTTTCTGTACTAATGTACATTCCCACCAACAGCATATGAGGGTTTGCTTTTCTTCACATCTTTGTCACAAGTTGTTATTGTCTTTCTTTTGAATAAAAGTCACTTTATCAGCTGAGTGTGGTGGCTCACGCCTGTAATACTAACACTTTGGGAGGCCAAGGCAGGCGGATCACAAGGTCAGGAGTTTGAGACTGCCTGATCAACATGGTGAAACCCTGTATCTACTAAAAATACAAAAAAATTAGCTGGGGTGGTGTTGCGCGCCTGTAATACCAGCTACCCCGGAGGCTGAGGCAGAAGAATTGCTTGAACCTGGGACGCAGAAGTTGCAGTGAACTTCAATTGCACCACTGCACTCCAGCCTGGGCAAAAGAGTGAGACTCTGTCTCAAAAAAAGAAAAAAGTCATTTTATGAGGTGAGATAACACATTTTAGTTTTGATCTGCATTTCTCTGATAATCAATGATGTTGAGTCCCTTTTCATATACATGTTTGCAATTTTTGCATCTTCTTTTAAAAATGTTTATTCAGATGTTTTGCCCATTTTTTATTTGGATTATTTGATTCTATAGAGTTATTTGAGCTCCTTACAAATTCTGGTTATTAATTCCTTGTCAGATGTGTAGTTTTCATATTTAATTCTCCCATTCTGTGATTTGTCTCTTCACTTTGTTGATCGTTTCATTTGCTGTATGCAGAAACTTTTTAACTTTATGTGATCTCATTTGTTCATTTTTGCTGTGGTTGCCTGTGCTTGTGTTGTATTACTCAAGAAATCTTATCATAAACCATTGTCCTGGATAGTTTCCCTGACGTTTTCTTATAGGTGTGTCATAGGTTAAGGTTTTCAATTTAAGCCTTTAATCCATTTTGATTTTATTTTTGTATAGGCTAGAGATAGAGGTCTTGTTTTATTCTTCTACATATGGATATCCAGTTTTCCCAACACCGTTTATTGAAGAGACTTTCCTTTGCCCAATTTATGTTCTTGGCACCTTTTCGAAAATGAGTTCACTCTAGATGTCTGGCTTTATTTCTAGGTTCTCTGTTTTATTCCATTAGTCTATATGTCTGTTTTTATGCCAGAACCATGCCCTTCTGTTTACTGTATCTCTGTAGCATAATTTGAAGTCAAGTTAATGTGATTCCTCCAATTTTTTTTCATTTTGCTCAGAATGACTTTGCCTATTTTGGGTTTTTAGTGTTTCCATATAAATTTTAAGATTGCTTTTTTTCTATTTCTGTGAAGAATGTCATTGGCATTTTGATAGGAATTAATTGAATCTGTAAATTGCTTTGGGTAGTATAGACATTGTAACAATATTGATTCTTCTAATCCATAAACATAAAATATCTTTCCATTTTTTTGTGTCCTCTTCAATTTCTTACATCAATATTTTATAGTTCTTATTATAGAGAATTTTCAGTTCTTTGGTATGTTCTTGAAGTATGACCCTAGGTATTTTATTTGTAGCTATTATAAATGGAATTATCTTCTTTTTTATTTCTTTACTTTTTAAATTATAGTGGGTACATAGTACATGTATATATTTGTGGGGTACAAGAGATGTTTTGTTACAGGCATACAACATTAAATAATCACATCATGGATAATGGAGCATCCATCCCCTCAAGCATTTAACTTTTGCATTATAAACAATCCAATTATATTCTTACAGTTATTTTTAAATGTACAATTAAGTTATTATTGACTACAGTCACAACAGTGCTATCAAAAAGTATGTCTTATTCATTCTTCCTATTATTTTCTGTACCAATTAACCATCCCTACGTCAACTCCAGCCCCCTGCTAGGCTTCCAAGCCTCTTATTAACATCCTTCTTCTCTCTATGCCCATGAATTCAATCGTTTTCATTTTTAGATCCCACAAATAAGTGAGAACGTGTGATGTTTGTCTTTCTGTGCCTGGCTTATTTTACTTAACATAGTAATCTCTAATTCCATCCATGTTGCAAATGACAGAATCTATTCTTTGTGTGTGTGTGTGTGTGTGGCTGAACAGTACTCCATTGTGTATATGCACCATATTTTCTTTATCCATTCATCTATTAATGAGTACTTACATGGCTTCCAAATTTTGGCTATTGTAAACAGTGCTGCAAAAAAAATGGGAGTGCAGATATCTCTTCTATGTACTGATTTTCTTTCTTTTACATATATACCCAGTGGTGGCATTGCTGGATCCTATGGTAGTGCTATTTGTAGTTTTTTGAGGAATCTCCAAAGTGTTCTTCATAGTGGTTACACTAATGTACATTCCCACCAACAGTGTACAAGAGTTCCCTTTTTTCACATCATCACCATCATTTGCCTGTCTTTCTATTACATTCTTGATTTCTTTTTCAGATTGTTTGCTGCTGGCATATAAAAATCCTACTGATTTTTGTACATTGATTTTGCATCCTCCAACTTTACTGAATTTATCAGTTATAATCATCTTTTGGTAGAGTCTTCAGTTTTTTTCAAATATAAGATCATATTATCTGCAAACAAGGATAATTTGACTTACTTCTTTCCAACTTAGATGTCTTTCACTTCTTTCTCTTGTCTGATTGCTCTACCTAGGAATTCAATTATGATGTTGAATAACAGTACTGAAAATGGGCATCATTGTCTTGTTTCAGATCTTAGAAGAAAGGTTTTCAGTTTTCCCCTGTTCAGTATGATACTAGCTGTAGGTCTGTCAAAGAAAGCTTTTATTGTATTGAGGTACATTCCTTGTATAGCTAGTTTGTTGAGGGTTTTATCATGCATGGATATTAAATTTTATAAAACACCTTTTCAGTGTCAATTGAAATGATTATATGGTTTCTGTCTTTCCTTCTGTTGATATGATGTATCATATTGATTTATTTGTGTATGTTGACATCCTTACATCCCAGGAATAAATCCCACTTGGTCATGATAAATAATATTTTTAATGTGTTGTTGAATTCATTTTGTATTTTGTTGAGGATTTTTGCTTCAATATTCATCAGGGATATTGGCCTGTAGCTTTATTTTTTTGATGTGTCTTTTCCTGGTTTTAATAGCAGGGTGATACTGGCCTTGTAGAATGAATTTGGAAGTATTTACTTCTCTTGTATTTTTCAAAGCAGTTTGAATAGAATTGGTATTAGTTTTTTAATTGTTTGGTAAAATTCAGCATCAAAGCCTTTGGGTCCCAGGCTTGTCTCTGTTGAGAGGCATTTAACTATAGCTTTAATCTCATTACTTACTATATTGGTCTATTCAGGTTTTAGATTTTTTCATGGTTCAATCTTGGTAGGTTGTATGTATCTAGTAATTTATCTGTTTATTCTAGGTTTTTCAATTTATTGGCATATAGTTGCTCATAGTAGCCTGTAATAATCCTTTGAATTTCTGTGATATGAATTGTATGTCTCCCTTTCCATCTATGATTTTATTTGGATCTTTTTTCCTAGTCTGATTAAAAGGTTGTCAATTTTGTCTGTTTTTTTTTTTAAATCCACTTTCATTTCATTGATCTTTTGTATTTTTTGTTTCAATTTCATTTATTTCTGCTCTCATCTCTATTATTTCATTTCTTCCACTAATTTTGGTTTTGGTTTGCGTTTGGTTTTCTAATTATTTGAGATGCATCATTAGGTTGTTTATGTGATGTTTTTCTACTTTTTTGACATAGGCACTTATTACTATTGACTTTCCTCTGAGTACTGCTCCTACTGTATCCCATAGGTTTTTGTATGATGTGTTTCAATTTTCATGTTTCAAGAAACTTTTTAATTTCCTTGCTAATTTAATCAATGAGCTACTCATTATTCAGGAGCATATTGTTTAATTGCCATGTGTTTACGCAGTTTCCAATCTGCCTCTCATTACTGAGTTCTACTTTTATTCCTTTGTGATCAGATAACATACTGTATTTGACTTCAATGTTTTTTTTCATATTTTTAAGATTTGTTTTGTGGGGCCAGGGATAGTGGCTCATGCCTGTAATGTCAGCACTTTGGGAGGCTGAGGTTGGTACATCACCTGAAGTCAGGAGTTTGTGACCAGCCTTGCCAACATGGTGAAACCCCATCTCTACTTACCAAAATTATCTGGGCATGGTGGCATGTACCTGTAATACCAGCTACTCAGGAGGGTAAGGCATGAGAATTGCTTGAACCTGAGAGACAGAGGCTGCAGTGAGCTGAGATCATACCACTGCACTCCAGCCTGGGTGACAGAGTGAGACTCTTCTCAAAAAAAAAAAAAAAAAAAAAAAAAAAAGATTTGTTTTGTTGTCTAAAATATGGTATATCCTTGAGAATAATCTATGTACTGAGAAGAATATATATACTGTAGCCACTGGATGAAATGTTCTGTAAATCTCTATTAGGTCTATTTTTGTCTGTAGTAAACTATGATGATTCTTGGTTGCTTTTCTGTCTAGATCTGTCCAGTGCTGAAAGTGGGGTGACAATGTCTCCAGTTAGCATTGTATTGGTGTCAATCTCTCTCTTTAGCTCATAATACTTGCTTTATATATCTGGGTGCTCCAATGTTGGGTGCATATATACTTTAAATTGTTATTTCCTCTCACTGAATTGACCACTGATTATTATATAATGACCTTCTGTCTCTTTTTACATTTTTGTCTCAAAATCTATTTTGTCTAATATAACTACAGCTACTGCTTTTTTGTTTTTTTGGCTTCCATTTGCATGAAATACATTTTTCCATCCCTTGATTTTTCAGTCTATATGTTTCTTCATAGGTGAAGTGTATTTCTTGTAAGCAACAGATCATTGGGTCTCGGGTTTTTGTTGTTGTCATTGTTTAATACCCATTTAGCTTCCTTATGTCTTTCAATTGGAGACTTCAGTCCATTTACAGTCAGCACTATTACTGATAACTAAGGATTTACTCTGCCATTTTGTTATGTTTCCTGCTTGTTTTGTAGCCCTTCCTTCCTTCCTTCCTTCCTTCTACCATTTTGAAAAAGTTATTTTCTCTGGTGATCTGTTTTAATTTCTTGGTTTTTATTTGTGTGTATCTGTTGTAGATTTTTAATTTGAGGTTACAAGGAGGCTTGCAAATAACATCTTATTACCCATTATTTTAAACTGATGACAACAGTGATGACAATTTAACAGCAAAAACAAACAAGTGGACTAACAGAGAGAAAATGAATAAAAATTCTACACTTTAACTTCATCCCCCTAGCTTTTTAACATTTTGTTGTTTCTATTCACATCTTATTATAGTGTTTATGTCTTGAAAAGTTGTTTGGTTATTGTTTTTGATCAGCTCACCATTTAGTCTTTCTACTCAAGATATGTGTTTACATATTACAATTACGTTAGAATATTCTGTTGGTACTTACTGTCACCAGTGAGTTGTGTACCTTCAGATGATTTCTTATTCCTTAACACAGATTGAAGAATTCCTTTCAGTATTTCTTGTAGGACAGGTCTGGTGATGATATATCTCAGTTTTGTTTTATTTTTGTTTTGTTTCTCGGGAAGTCTTTATTTCTCCTTTGCATTTGGAGGATATTTTTGCTGGATATATAATTTCAGGGTTAAAAATTTTCTTCCTTAAGCATTTTAAAGATGCCATGGCACTCTCACCTGGCCTGTAAGGTTTCCACTCAAAAATTGCTGCCAGACATATTAGACGGAGCTTCATTTTATGTTATTTGTTTGTGTGCTAAAGAATCCTTTCTTTATCCTTGGCTAGTTTGTGACATTTACAGGTATGCACCAGCTATAGCAGAAGTCAATGGCTATGCACTTAATATTTGTTTACTGGAGAGTCTCTCTGTTGTCTCAGAAGTTGTGCTAGTCTGTGGAATTCCTGGTGTTCTCAGTTCCCTGATCATCCCCAGAGGTTGGGGGACAAAGCTGGGCAGATATGGACTGCCAAACTCTCCCTCAGATACCCCAATGATGAGTACCAGTACAAGTCCTCATGAAGGTGAAAAGAAGAGCCTAGAGCCTATGGAGAAATTCACCAAGTTCTCTAGTGGATGAGAGAGGAGAGGGTTCAATCAGCTCCACATTCTGGACAGGCAGGAACATGATCTGCCTCCCTAACAACCCTCTGTCCCAAGTCTTGTGACTTTCAGTTCAGACAGACATTGTCATTTATTTCCACACTACAGTTTAACTGAGGGCCATGAAAAACACCTGTCCCGTGGATCTCTGCTAGAATGGCCTCAGGGTGTAACCTCTTTCCTCAAGCCAAAACAGACAGTTTTGCAGCTCATCTGATGTCTGCTGCAGCAACACTGCCCTTCAGTGTAGAAAGTGGAAGGGGGCCACCCTTCACGAAAGCCAAGGCTTGGTGGGCACACCACTAGTGGGGATGCAACAGCCCCAAATACCACTGGAAAGGTCATCCACAAGTGTACCTTTGCCAACCTTTTGGGAGAGTAGCTAGAGCTGTATCCACCACAGTGGGCAGGGGTGAGGAGAAGAGGTTCCCATCTTCATGTCTCTTTCTGAGCATCAGAGGTACCTGATAAGTGGGTTAGAGCCATACTCCCCCTACAGACTCCAGTGCTGTGTCCATATCTCTGCTTGAAGGAGCAGAGTCAGCTTCAGCTCACAAGCAGGAAACTCTCAGGCACAGGAGTGCGTGCACTCTAGTTTCCTTTGTCTTAAGAGGTGCTCCTTTGGAACACTGCACTCTCCTTTCTTCTAAGAGCAGCTGCCCTGAGGGTTAGACCTATGAGAATCCTGCATTCTCCTGAATCCCAATGGCCTTCTGTGTTTGCCACAATCCAAGAGTGTGGTGGGAAATGTTTGCAGGGGATCCAGTGATGCATAGACAAAAGTGCTGAGACTACAAGGGCAGGACAGAATCCCAAAATGGGTGCTCACCCAGTATGATACCTGCCACTCCAGCTCGAGTCTCAGAGGAGGGCAAGTAACCCTATGCAAGCTGGCAGCCTGCTGCTGTGATTTCAAAAAATTCCAAAATTGCTGCTCACACCAGTACTTGGACTCACAAGAGTAAAAAGCAGGCCTCTCCAACAGTTCAAAAACTAGCAGTCTGCTACAGGGCTGAGGTGAGCAAAAATAGACCCAGCTATCCTTTCTATGGGATTCCATGTTCCTCAGGGGTCAATCTCTGACACATTCTTGTTTCTTTTCCTGTGCCCCAGCTTTTTCCCATGGGTTCTCCAATTGGCTCCCGAACCTTCCCCTCAGTATTCCACCCTGATCATAATTATTCATCTATAACTTTGGTTCTTCTGAGAACTGGTGACTGATTTGTCTAGTTAGACATGTTGAAGAAAAATAAAGAAACCTAAAATTTTAAGGAATGAAAACAAAAAAAAAAGGTCAAATGCTTTCTCTTTTTCTGGCAAATTATGTGTGTGTGTGTGTGTGTGTGTGTGTCTACTTTAAGTTCTGGGGTACATTTGCAGAACATGCAGGTCCCTTACATAGGTATACACATGCCATGGTGGCTTGCTGCACCTATCAACTCATCATCTACATTAGGTATTTATCCTAATGCTATCCCGCCTCTAGCCTCACACTCCCTAACAGGCCCTGTTGTGTGATGTTCCCCTCCCTGTGTCCATGTGTTCTCATTGTTCAACTCCTACTTATGAGTGAGAACATGCGATGTTTGGTCTTCTGTTCTTATGTTAGTTTGCTAAGAATGATGGTTTTCAGCTTCATCCATGTCACTGCAAAAGAAGTGAACTCATGCTTTTTATGGCTGCATAGTATTCCATGGTGTATATGTGCCACATTTTCTTTATCCAGTCTAACTTTGATGTGCATTTGAGTTGATTTCAAGTCTTTGCTATTGTAAACAGTGTTGCAATAAACATACAAGTACATGTGACTTTATAGTAGAATGATTTATAATCCTTTGGGTATATACCCAGTAATGAGATTGCTGGGTCAAATGGTATTTTTGGTTCTAGAGCCTTGAAGAATCACCACACTGTCTTCCACAATGGTTAAACTAATTTACACTTACACCAATAGTGTAAAAGCATTCCAATTTCTCCATACCCTCTCCAGCATATGTTGTTTCCTGACTTTTTAATGATTGCCATTCTAACTGGTGAGGAATGGCATCTCATTGTGGTTTTGATTTGCATTTCTCTAATGATCAGTGATGATGAGCTTTTTTTCATGTGTTTGTTGGCCACATAAATGTCTTCTTTTGAGAAATGTCTGTTCATATCCTTTGCCCACTTTTTGATGGGGCTGTTTTTTTTGTTTTGTTTTGTTTTGTTTTTTTCTTGTAAGTTTGTTTAAGTTATTTGTAGATTCTGGATAGTAGCCCTTTGTCAGATAGACAGATTGCAAATTTTTCTCCCATTCCATAGGTTGCCTGTTCACTCTGATGATAGTTTCTTTTGCTGTGCAGAAGCTCTTAAATTTAATTGGACCTTATTTGTCTATTTTGGCTTTTGTTGCCATTGCTTTTGGTGTTTTAGTCATGAAGTCTCTGTCCATGCCTATGTTCTAAATGATATTGCCTACGTTTTCTCCTAGGGTTTTTATGGTTTTAGGTCTTGCATTTAAGTCTTTAATCCATTTTGAGTTAATTTTTGTATAACGTGTAAGGAACGGATCCAGTTTCAGTTTTCTGCATGTGGCTAGCCAGTTTTTCCAACACCATTTATTAAATAAGGAATTCTTTTCCCAATGCTTGTTTTTGTCAGATTTGTCAAAGATCAGATGGTTGTAGATGTCTGGTGTTATTTATGAGGGCTCTTTTCTGTTCCATTGATCTATATACCTGTTTTCGTACCAGTACCATGCTGTTTTGATTCCTGTAGACTTGTAGTATAGTTTGAAGTCAGGTAGCGCAATGTCTCCAGATTTGTTCTTTTTTCTTAGGATTGTCTTGGCTATGCAGGCTCTTTTGGTTCCATATGAAATTTAAAGTAGTTTTCTCTAATCCTTTGAGGAAAGTCAGTGGTAGTTTGATGGAGATAGCACTGAATCTGTAAATTACTTTGGGCAATATGGCCATTTTTTTGATACTGATTCTTCCTATCCATGGGCAAGGAATGTTTTTCCATTTGTTTGTGTCCTCTCTTATTTCCTTGAGCAGTGGTCTGTACTTCTCCTTAAGGAGGTCTTTCACATCCCTTGTATTGTATTCCTAGGTATTTAATTATCTTTGTAGCAGCTGTGAATGGGAGTTCACTCATGATTTGGCTCTCTGTTTGTCTATTATTGATGTATAGTAATGCTTGTAATTTTTACACATTGATTTTGTATCCTGAGATTTTGCTGAAGTTGTTTATCAGCTTTAGGAGATTTTTGGGCTGAGACAATGGGGTTTTCTAAACATATAATCATGTCATTTGCAAACAGAGACAATTTGACTTCCTCTTTTCCTAATTGAATACCTTTTATTTCTTTCTCTTGCCTGATTTCCCTGGCCAGAATTTCCAGTACTATGTTGAATAGGAGTGGTGAGAGAGGGCATCCTTATCTTGTGCCAGTTTTCAAAGGGAATGCTTCCAGTTTTTTGCCCATTCAGTATGATATTGGCTGTGAGTTTGTCATAAATAGCTCTTATTTTGAGATACATTGAATTAATACCTAATTAACTGAGAGTTTTTAGCATGAAGGGGTGTAGAATTTTGTCAAAGGCCTTTATTTTATCTATTGAGATAATCACGTCGTTTTTGTCATTGGTTCTGTTTATATGATGGTTTATGTTTATTGATTTGTGTTTGTTGAACCTGCCTCGCATCCCAGGGGTGCAGTTGACTTGACCGTAATGGATAAATTTTTGATGTGCTGCTGGATTCAGTTTGCCAGTATTTTCTTGAGGATTTTTGCATCAATGTTTATCAGGGATACTGGCCCGAAATTTTCTTTTTTTGTTGTGTCTCTGCCAGGTTTTGGTATCAGGATGGCCTGATAAAATGAGTTACAAAGCACTCCCTCTTTTTCTATTGCTTGGAATAGTTTCAGAAGGAATGGAACAAACTCATCTTTGTATCTCTGGTAGAATTCGCCTGCATGTTTGTCTGGTCCTGGACTTTTTTTGGTTGGCAGGCTATTAATTACTGCCTCAATTTCAGAACTTGTTATTGGTCTATTCAGGGATTCGACATCTTCCTGGTTTACACTTGGAAGCGTGTATGTGTACAGGAATTTATCAATTTCTTCTAGATTTTCTAGTTTATTTGCGTAGAGGTGTTTATAGTATTCTCTGATGGTAGTTTTTATTTCTGTGGGATCAGTGGTGATATCCCCTTTATCATTTTTTATTGTGTCTATGTGATTCTTCTCGCTTTTCTTCTTTATTAGTCTGGCTAGTGGTCTATTTTGTTAATCGTTTCAAAAAACCAGCAACTGGATTCATTGATTTTTTTAAAGTGTTTTCTGTGTCTCTATCTTCTTCAATTCTGCCCTGATCTTAGTTATTTCTTGTATTCTGCTAGCTTTTGAATTTGTTTGCTCTTGCTTCTCTAGTTCTTTTCATTGTGATGTTAGGGTGTCAATTTCAGATCCTTCTTGCTTTCTCTTGTGGGCATTTAGTGCTATAAATTTCCCTCTAGACACTGCTTTAAATGTGTGCCAGATATTCTGGTACATTGTATCTTTGTTCTCAATGGTTTTAAAGAGCTTTTAAATTTCTGCCTCAATTTCCTTATTTATCCAGTACTCATTCAGAAGTAGGTTGTTCAGTTTCCATGTAATTATGTGATTTTGAGTGAGTTTCTTAATCCTGAGTTCAAATTTGATTGCACTGTTGTCTGAGAGACTGTTATGATTTCTGTTCTTTTGCAATTGCTAAGGAGTGTTTTCCTTCCAATTATGTGGTCAATTTTAGAATAGGTGTGACGTGGTGCTAAGAATGTATATTCTGTTGATTTGGGGTGGAGAGTTCTGTGGGTGTCTACTAGGTCCACTTGGTCCAGAGCTGAGTTCAAGTCTTGAATATCCTTGTCAATTTTCTGTCTTGTTCATCTAATATTGACAGTGGGGCGTTAAAGTCTCCCACTATGATTGTCTGGGAGCCTGAGACATTTTGTAGGTTTCTAAGAACTTGCTTTATGAATCTGGGTGCTCCTATATTGGGTGCATATATATTTAGGATAGTTAGCTCTTCTTGTTGCATTGATCCCTTTACCATTATGCAATGTCCTTCTTTGTCTCGTTTGATCTTTGTTAAAGTCTGTTTTATCAGAGACTAGATTGCAGCCCCTTCTTTTTTTGCTTTCCATTTGCTTGGTAAATATTCATCCATCCCTTTATTTTGAGCCTATGTTTGTCTTTGTATGTGAGATGAGCCCCCTAAATATAGCACGCCAATGGATCTTGACCCTTTATCCTATTTGCTAGTCTCTGTCTTTTAATAGGGGCATTTAGTCCATTTACATTTAAGGTTAATATTGTTATGTGTTAATGCGATTCTGCCATTATGATGCCAGCTGGTTATTTTGTCCACTAGTTGATGCAATTTCTTCACAGTATTTATGGCCTTTACAATTTGGTACATTTTTGGAGTGGCTGGTACTGGTTGTTCCTTTCTATATTTAGTGCTTCCTTCAGGAGCTCTTGTAAGGCAGGCCTGAAAATGACAAAAAAAAAAAAAAAGAAACTCTCAGTATTTGTTTGTCTGTAAAGGGTTTTATTTCTCCTTCAATTATAAAGTTTAGTTTAGCTGAATATGAAATTCTGGGTTGAAAATTATTTTCTTTAAGAATATTGAACACTGGCCCCCACTCTTTTCTGGCTTGTAGGGTTTTTACAGAGAAATCCACTGTTTCATCTGATGGGCTTCCCTTTGTGGGTAACCCAATCTTTCAATCTGGCTGCCCTTAATATTTTTTCCTTCATTTTAACCTTAGTGAATCTGATGATTATATGTGTCTTGAGGTTGCTCTTCTCGAGGAGTATCTTTGTGGTGTTCTCTTTATTTCCTGAATTTGCATGTTGGCCTGTCCTGCTAGGTTGGGGAAGTTCTTCTGGATAATATTCTGAAGAGTATTTTCCAACTTGATTCCATTCTCCCTTTCACTTTCAGGTACACTTATCAAACATAGGTTTGGTCTTTTCACATAGCCCCATATTTCTTGGAGGCCTTGTTCATTCCTTCTCATTCTTTTTTCTCTAATCTTGCCCTCAGCTTCATTTCATTAAGTTGATCTTCAGTCTCTGATATCCTTTCTTCTGCTTAATCAATTCAGCTATTGATAGTTGTGTATGCTGCGTGAAGTTTTCATCCTTTGTTTTTCACTTCCATCAAGTCATTTATGTTCTTCTCTAAACTGGTTATTCTAGTTAGCAATTCCTCTAACCATTTTTCAAGGTTATTAGCTTTTTAGTTTTGGGTTAGAACATGCTCCTTTAGCTTGGAGGAGTTTGTTATTATCCATCTTCTAAAGCCTACTTCTGTCAATTCATCAAACTCATTCTCCATCCAGTTTTGTTCCCTTGCTGTTAAGTTGTGATCTTCTGGAAGAAAAGAGACATTCTTGTTTTTGGAATTTACAGCCTTTTTTGCACTGGTTTCTTTCCATCTTTGTGAATTTATCTACCTTTGGTCTTTTCTGTTGGTGACCTTCGGATGGAGGTTTTGCATGGTTGTCCTTTCTGTCAATGTTGATGCTACTCCTGTCTGTTGGTTTTCCTTTTAACAGTCAGGCCTCTCTGCTGCAGGTCTGCTGAAGTTTGCTGGAGGTTTACTCCACACCCTGTTTGCCTGTATCACCAGTGGAGGCTGCAGAACATCAAAAAATGCTGCCTGTTCCTTCCTCTGGAAGCTTCATCCCAGAGAGGACCAGCCCGATGCCAGCCAGAGCTCTCCTCTATGAGGTGTCTATCAGCCCCTGCTGGGAGGTGTCTCCCAGTCAGGAGACATGGGGGTCAGGGACCCACCTGAGGAGGTAGTCTGATCCTTAGCAGAGCTGGAATGCTGTACTGGGAGATCCACTGCATAGAGCTGGCAGCAGGCATGTTTAAGTCTGCTGAAGCTGTGACCCAGCCACCCCTTCCCCCAAGTGCTCTGTCCCAGAGAGATGGCAGTTACATCTATAAGCTCCTGGGGGGGGGTTGCTGCCATTTTTTCAGAGATGCCCTGCCCAGAGAGGAGGAATCTAGAGGCAATCTGGCTATAGTGACTTTGCTGAGGAGTGGTGGGCTTTGCCCAGTTAGAACTTCCCTGGGACTTTGTTTGTACTATGAGGGGAAAACTGCCAACTCAAGCCTCAGTAACAGCAGGCATCCCTCCCCCATCAAGCTCGAGCATCCCAGGTTGACTTCAGACTGCTTGCTGGTAACAAGAATTTCAAGCCAGTGGATCTTGGCTTGCTGGGCTCTGTGGGATGGGATTTGCTGAGCTAGACCACCAGGCTTCCCTGGTTTCAGCCCCCTTTCCAGGGTAGGGAGTGGTTCTATCTCACTCACTATCTGGCATTCCAGGAACCACTGTGGTATGGAAAAAAAAAAAAAAAAAAAAAAACCTCCTGTAGCTAGCTTGGTGTTTGCCCAAATGGCTGCCCAGCTTTGTGTTTGAAACCCAGGGTCCCGGTGGCATAGGCACAGGAGAGAATCTCCTGGTCTGCAGGTTGTGAAGACCATGGGAAAGCATAATATCTGGGCAGGGGTGCACTGTCCTTCAAGGCACAGTCCTCTGGGCATCCTTTGGCTAGGCTAGGGATTTCCCTGACCCCTTGCACTTCCCGGGTGAGGTAACACCCCATCCTGCTTTGGCTTGCCCTCTGTGGGCTGCACCCACTGTCTAATTAGTCCCAGTGAGATAAGCCAGGTATCTCAGTTGGAAATGGAGAAATTACCTGCCTTCTGCGTTGATCTCACTTAGAGCTGCAGACTGGAGCTGTTCCTATTCGGCCATCTTGCCAGATCTAAATGTTTTCTTAAATATCAGCAATGAACAATACGAATTTGAAATTTAAAACACAATACTATTTACATTAACAACAAACAATCAAATACTTAAATATAAAGCTAACAAAATATGTACAAGATGTGTAGGAGGAAAACTACAAATTACTGGAAAAAAATAAAAGATCTAAATAAATGGAGAGTCATTCCATGTACATGGATTAAAAGACTCAATATTGTCAAGATTTCAGTTCTTCTCAACTAGATGTTCTTCTCAAATACATTCAACACAATCCAAATCAAAATTGTGGCAAGTTATTTTATGAATACGAACAAACTAATTCTAGAGTGTATATGGAAAGGCAAAAGATTGAAAAGAGCAAACACAATATTGAAAGAGGTAGAACAGAGTCAGAGGACTAATACTACCTAACTTCAATACTTATTGTAAAGCTACAATAATTAAGACAATGGGATATTGGTGAAAGAACAGACAAGTAAATGAATGAAACAGAATACAAAGCCCAGAAATAGACCCAAAGAAATATAGTCAATTACATACCTATTGGAATGGATAAAATCAATGGATAAAAACACTGACAACACTTGACAACACCAAGTGCTAAGAATGTGGAACAACATGAACTCTCATTCATTACTTGTAGGAATGCACAATGGTACAGCCGCTTTGGAATACAGTTTATTAATTCCTTACAAAACTGAACACATTCTTATTATATAATCCATCAACTCTTCTCCTTAGTATTTACCCAAATGAGTTAAAAAACTTATGTCTACACTAAAACCTACTTACCACCATAAAAGATAAATGAATTTTTTAACTTAGTACACAAACACAACAGAATATCACTTATCCATTTTTAAAAATTAAATCCTATCATGTGAAACAAGATGGATAAACCTACAGGACATTATATTAAGTGAAATATGCTAGGCACATAAGGACAAGTACTGCATTATCTCCCTTATATGTAGAATCTATAAAAGTTGACCTTACAAAAGTAGAAAGTAGAATAGGGATTTCCAGAGGCTGGATAAGGTAAGGAGAGGGGAGGATAGGAAGAAGTTGGTTAACAGGTGCTATTTTACAGTTAGATAGGAAGAAAATTTTCAGATGTGCTATTACACAGTAGGGCAATGTAGTTAACACTAATGTATTATAGGTTTGATTTTGAATGTTCTCACCACAAAGAAAGGATAAATGTTTGAGATGATGGATATACTAGTTACTCTGATTTGAATGTGTACATGTAACAAAACATCGCTCTTTACACCATAAATACATACAATATATTGTATATACAACTGTGTATCAATTAAAAATAAAATTAAAAACCCTATACACCAATGTTCATAGCAGGCTTTTTCATACATGTCATTATACATTTGTGAAACTCCATAGAAAATACAACAAAGAGTGAACCCTAATGTACACTATGGCCTTTAAATAAAAGTTATATATTCATCTATCTATGAGATAGATAGGTATCAATAAATTAGTACAAATACAAATTTACCACAATAATGTAAGATGCTAATAATAGGGAAAATGAGGTGGGCAGGGTGGCATGTGGTATGAAAGGTACACAGGAGCTCTTTGTACTTTCTGCTCAAATCTCCTACAAACATAAAACTGCTCTAAAAAGTAAATTAATTAAAAAGGGGATTAGAAAGAGAGCAATATATCCTGTCCTTCAGTGGGAGAACTTGGAGTAAACAGAGTAATTCTCCCAAATTTGATCTATACATTAAATTCATTACAATCAAAATTCAATTTTTGTTTCATGAAACTTGACAAGAAAAAAACTTTCAACAAAAAACCAAAGATGGTTTTAAGGAGAAGGCATACACTGAGCACTTACTGACCTTGTTTCAATAACTAAAATGTCAATAATTCTGACGATGTAATACCTACAGGTAAGCAGACTCATAAAACAGAATGAATTAAAAGATCCATGTGTATATGAATTTCATAACAGATCAAAGTGATATTACAAATCAGTGGGAAAAGGGTGGACAAATAACTATCCCTATACCACTGTCTTCCCACGTGATGGAGATCTTCAAGTCTACAGGACAGAATGTTGGGAAGGAAAGATGAATGTGAAGTAGGAAAGAGCAAAAACAACCTGGAATTCATAAGCATGAGCTGAAGGCAGCAAGGACAGACCAAAATTTCTGACAGTTCTTGTTACCTCCAATCATAATGTATAGGCATCCTATAGAAGCTGGAACCCTTCTTCATGGAGCTAAAACACACACTGGACCCAGGTGCTAGAGAAGCTAAAGGAGGATCCAGGTGAAAGTAAAGCAGTTACAGGCTTACTGCTGCTTCATGCCAATGAGGTGATCCAGCAAATATAGGATAAAAGTATACGGGCTACAAAAAGCCTGCTGCTTCACTTCAGCCCTCCAAATCTCACACAAGAATCTCTCTTATGGCCTACCCTAACTGGAAACACATACACAAGAAAATCCTGGGAAATTTAGTTTAGCCTAACCAAACTGACATATTATAAAGGTACCACAATTAGGAAAAAATGTATAATACCCAGCCACCTCCAAGATAGGATACAGATCATAGAAGAAAAGACAGATAAACATTAAAATTATAAACTCCTGTATGTCAAAAGAGACTATGAACAAAGTTAAAAGACAAGCCTCATACATATTAAAGATAATTGAAATATTTATAGAAATCACAAAAAGATTCATATCCAGAACATTTTAAAAGTTCCCACAAATCAGTAAGAAAATTTTATGCAAATCGACAGATAAGTAGACAATTCAGGGAATAAAAATCTATAATGGACAATGAGAGGTTGATCAATTTCAAAAATGTATCAGAAAATAAAAATTAAAACAATATTCCCAAGATTGGCAAAATGTAGCAAATTGGAAAACACCAATTATAACTGAGGACCCAGGAAAAGGATAGTTCTTATACGCTGTTATTAAAGTATATCCTGGTACAGCCAACTTGAAGAGATAATTTAATAATAAGTTCTATATGAGTATATGCACATAGTAGAGAACACAGAAATTTCATTTCTAGGTATCTTAAAAAGAGATTTGCACATGTATATGAGAAGACATTTAAGAAATGTTTATTGGAATACTGTTGACAACAAAAAAGTGGCATCAACCTAACTATCCTTCAGTTGGAGATAGAAAATAAACTGTGCGTATTTACACACTGAAATATATAGCAATTAAAATAAATCAACTGCTTTTAGTGTATCAGTATGGATAAATTTCAAAAAATAATGTTAATAAAAAGTAATGTTAACAAAATTTGAAAATAAAACAGAGTAGGATAATGTAAAAGTCAATAATGTGTGTGTGTGGGTGTGTAAGTATATATAAATGCATACATATTCTGAACATATACATATGTAGTAAAAACAAAGACGCATATAAAAATGCCCCAAACTCAAAATTCTACTGTAGTTTCTCATGATGCAAGACAGAAAAGGAAGTACCAGGAGAGTGGAACTTTAGCTACATCCATAACATTCATTGATTCATTTATTCATAAGAGGAATCTGCTAAAATTAAAAAATCTGTAATCTGTGATGGCTACCTGGATGCCTGTTTTGTTATTTTCTGAATTCTATAACTTACAATATTTCATAACGTAAGACAAAACACTTTAACAAAAAAATAAAGGTACATATGAGAAATTTATTTCACAGTCTCATAGGAAGGAACTCCATTTAACAGTTGAAGGCCTAAAAACAACTATGAGATAGGTCACTTTAATTACTCACAATTAAATCAATAGAAAAAAATTCTGAAGCCAACCATGTAAATGAGTTTAAAACTATACTGTTTAAAGTTTAAAGACTGGATAGGGCCAAACAAATAATTTCTAGTAACATGCAATGGATTTTGTGTCCAAATTTTGGATGTAGTATCTCTTGAAGGATACATAAGAAACCAGTAACCAGTAGTTATAAGAGAAACAGAGGAACCTAACCAGTAGTAGTTAAATTATTAAGAGAAACAGGAATGAGTAAGTAGCAGTAGGAGACTTAACTTTTCACTGTATACCATTTTATAATGCTTAAAGATTTTTGTCATTTGAACCTTTCCAGAGTATGTAATATTATATATGCAAATTTTTAAAAGGCAACCAAATGCTGTCCTCCAATTGTCTTTCTTCTTTTTCAATGTAAATGGTCCTGGAAGCAGTAACACAATGATATCTTAGGGTAAGTTAGCTTACAGATTACATTCCTCTGTAATAACAGAGAGGCAAATACTTGCTACAAATGCCACTATTCACTACTCTATTGTCCATGACAGATACTGCAAATCTATGTGGCACTTTTTCTTGCCAAGCCCAAGGCTCCAGGCAACCATTGTCAATTGATCAAAGATAGCACTCCAGATAATACTTACTTGTCATAGTTACTTGATAAGTATGTTGAGTAAGTATGCTTGCTCTATGCCATGAATAAACGGTACATAGGAAAAAAAGAAAGAAAAAATGCAGAAGAAATTTTGATCTTCAATAGAAGACTATGCATTGTCTGGAAGACTCTACTCCAGGTTGTCTGATTTTAGTCTTTCATTGTCTTTGAGCCATTTTAAAACTCTGTAAGATGGAGGTAATTGATAAAAGATATAAATTATATCCTTTCAGGTAGAGATTTAATAGATTCCCCTCTCCATCCTGTGGAAAAAAACTATTTCAACCTCATTTGCCTGTTTATTTCAATATTCCTGATCTATAAATCTGCCTGTTTTACAGATTCTCTTTTGGCCAGTTATGACATCTGTCTGGTCCTTCATTCAATTAGTTAAATAAAATTTTTAAGATATGCTCATTTTTATATTCATATGAGAGTCATTTAACTTTTTAAAAAATTTTTAGATTTTATAAGATAAGGCAACAAAAGGAGACAAAAATGTAGGAGCGGTATCTCCTTTAGGGCACACTTTGCTTACTGTAATATTTTACATTACAGAAAGATTTTCTGCCCTACTATCAAAAGAATTTTCTAGCAGTGCAGAAAGCTCAGGTGAACAGATTCAGGGCTTTTCTTCTTAAAATACATCAACATCTGAGCAGCCATGTGGAGAATAATCAAATAATATTCAAAATCTTTATTTTACTTTGCTCTTTTCTACAAAGTCACTGACCCAAGTTATCCAAATACTAGTCAAATAATATTCACAGATACAACCTAAAAGTAATTTCCCCCAAATAATTTGTATTCTTTTAAGATTTCTGAAAAGTTGGCTTATTTCTAGCAGGTTCCTTCCAGCTCAGTTTTGGCTATGCAGCTTTGTTAAATTCATTCACAGGATTCTGGAGGCAGGCTGAGAACACAGGACTTTCCAACTGGGAAAGTTTGTTTGCCCTCAGCTCCCCGCTCAAGTCACCCCACATCCAATTCAAGAGCCTTGTTACTATACCAACAGAATAGCAAAGGCATGGTTTTGTTTGGTTTTATACCAGTATGGCAGTATGACAAAGAACTCCAGTTTCTATAAACAACAGTAACTAAGCCACAATTTTACTTAACACTGACCTAGCTGCTTAAGGTAAGAAAGCAAAAGATAGCTCAGTTTTTAAATTAAAACCACAAACAATGTTAGGTTCTTGTTTTCACAAAGTAGGTATCTAATTAAAGCTTTTCAAGACTATTCTACTCCCTCACCCCAAACCTGCTTCCCAGTTACTTTTAACTGCAGTTTTCACAGAAAATAGAAAAATGAAGAAACGATTTGTAAATACACAAAGGACTGAGCTCATCCTCAGTGACTCCAGGGCATACTCTTGGAGAAGGGCTGGGCCAATTAAGGTGATTGTGGAGGTCATAATCACCGTAGCTTGCTGTGAAGTTCATGTGAATATTTGAATATCAATGCATGTAATATATGCAGAATTAATTTTCAGAAGCCAGGCTACATTGTTTACATGGAATTGAGACTCTCACTGCCTAGCTTGTATGCATGCAGTTCTGAATACAGAAACAAAAGGAATAGTTAAAACCATGCTTAATGGGGTCCTAAAAGCACATTTTCAAAAAGGATCAGACATGATTTTTAAAAGGAGCAATTTCACTTCTGGAAAATGACTTATTTTGCCCTCTAGATCTTCTTCTTATCTCCTTTTTCTGCTACCAGTTGTCAACGATCATTTGGTAGTTGCTGAAACTGTTTACTGTTCTTTTAAAAACTAAACAAAATTTACTCAGTATCAGGAGTATCAGGTGCTTTCACATTTTAATAGCTTCATTTTTTAGATGATAAAAATCGACCCCAAGAGAGTAAAATGACTAGTTGACATGAGGTCATAAATGACAGGGTTGAGATTTGAACTTATATATACTAACTTCATTTTGTCCAACAGTCTTAAAGTAATTTTGTTGAAACATCTCTGGTATTTTTCTTTTAGAGACATTTGTATTTAAAAAATCTTATTCATTGTAATTTGGCATCACTCCAACTATGCAGGCAGCTGCGTACTGTGCCAAAATTCATCTCAAGTTTATATACTAATCCTCATTTCCATTACTGTCACCCTCAAGACATTATCTCTCATCTAAACTACTGCAAAAGATTGCTAGTTTCTACTCTTACCTGTTTCTACTCTTACCTTCACATTTCTTCCTTTTCTCCTTAACATAAATCAGATCATGTAATGCTACTCCTAAATTGTTTCAACCATTTCCTATGGCACTGAAAATAAAATTCGAATTCCTGACCATGACCTATATGACCTGATTCCTGGCCCATTTCCCCAGTGTCACATCCTACTTTGTGCTGCTCTACTGGTAGCTAACTGTATTGCAACAACACTGGCCTTCTTTCTATTCAGCAAACACATCAAACCAATTCAGTGTCAGTGCACTTATTGTTTCAGTTTCTTGCCAATTCAAGGTTTAGCTCAAATGTCACCTCTTCAGGGAAGCCTTCCTCTCTATCAGTCTTTTATTTTAGTTTTTTTAAATAGTGCTTGCTAATATGAAATTTACTGATTTATTATATTTATTTCTTGTCTTCCTTTTCTAGGAGTCTGTTTTTCTCTCTTTCATACTGTTTCTCTTGTTTATGAAAAGTTCAATAATATGTTGAACATAATGAATGTGTGAATGAATAAAGTTGTCAAAGTCCAATTGACGGCATTTCACAGAGAGTTAATGTGTGTTGGCTGGGGACAGGCATCAAGGAGGGGATTTTTGTTCTTAACAAGGAGAGTGGTTTGTGAGGACACTTTCAGGATTATTTATGCAAAACAATTTCACAAACAATTCCCTGAATCTCATTCATGACTCCCTACAAGGCCATGGAACACAAATTAGGAACTTCTGTTTTAGTTCTAGTATATGGTCCAATTATATCATCTTGACTTAACGTGATACTGAAAAATTTAACTTTTGTTTAGTTCTCTTTACTCCTCCTGTTCCATCTCTGCAATCTAAGCTCAAGCCATACTGGATTATTTTCAGTTCTAGGCTCTTACTATAAATTCACCTGTCTTTAGACTTTTCTATTTCCCTACCCAGAATATTCTTTTAACTCCCACCCCTGACTTTCACCTAACTCTAATATTTCAGATCACTATTTAGACCTCATTTTCTCTAGGAAGTCCTTCTTGATAATTAAGTATGAGTTCAGAGTCCTATAAAAAGATCTCACAGTCTATTCTGTACTTTCCTTATTAAAACACTTCCACAAAATATTGTGATTGTCAGTTTACATTTTTCACACCAATAGATTCAGGGAATATGTCTGTTTTATTCACTCTGGGATCAATAGTTGCCTAGTATAATGACTTACACAGAGAAGGTCCCTTATTAATATTGGGGAATTAAAACAAACTCATATTCCCAGCCCCCTCTTTATTTTTATAAATGTTGGTTATTTCGTATCAGAAAATATAAATGAATGCCAATCATAGTATGCAGGATCTTCAAACTAGAATTTCCAAATTTAGTAACAAATTTTGTTTCTGACTTTAAGAAGAAATATTTCAAAGAAATATTACAAACCTAATACAGGTTGTACCAAGATTTATGTTGTGTCTTTCAAATGTTTTCAAATGGTAAATAAAAGGTAGTAAAACAAGCAATATTTGTAGTTACAATAAAAACAGAAATTCCTCCAATGTCACATTCATATTAGTACTGAATTTGCCTGTCTGTGGGATGCTTATTGCTATTTAACAAAAACTTGAGAGGCCATTCAGTCTGCTTCTAAATTAAGCCAGTTTAAAGATTTTCATGGGCAAGGTAAAATAAAGCAATAATATAGCATGAATGTATACTCTGGGAAACTAATGGGCCTGATGAAGTAACAGTGTGATCAGGAGGCAGAACTAGCAAGATATTTAGGAAATAATAAATGTTGGTGCTAATCTCTTCAACTTTGCTTCCTCTGTATTTTCATAGCAGAAAGAACACTTATAACCACAAAGGCTTTTGATAGTCTACCAAGAAAAGTTTCTAATAATATTTTACTAGCACCCTTCATCTCCAAGGGCCTTAAATATACTCCCCCTTTCTCCTTTCAGATATACAGGGAGACCCCAACAAAGGAGTGGCTCTGTACTCAGAATTCCCAATGAGATAGTTCAAGTCAGTCCTATGCAAGAGAATCATCATTTTGGAAAAACATGTGTGCCTTCTAAGACAACTCGTTTTTCAGTTTATATGAGAACCAGAGATGAAATATGAATATGAGCAAAATAAACAGAATCACAATTCAGAGAGATATGGCTTAGAAAAACAAAATAAAAGGATATGTTTACATAAATTATAAGCATTCCAGGGCTAGGACATTATTCTTTCTCCAGCACTGTCAACCATTTATGTATTATTGTGTACACTTGTGGCAATACAGAATGAATAATAATAATTAATACAGTATGTTTGTTCTTAATGTCACAGACTCCTCCTCATTGGGTTCCTGCAGTGCACTTTTTTTAAAAGTTAATTCATAATTGACCATATGTATTTCCCAATCTTCGCCTGTTAGGCATGTTTCTATACAAACACACCAGTGATTATTTTGGACAAATATCTGCTATATCATTATTAGCAAGGCATGGACTTCAAAGAGTTCAACTTGGATAGTGTTGAAATGACTGGAATGCTGGCCAAGAGCTTTAACCTCAAAGGGGTGTGATTTCGGTGATTTCTGGTTTCAGATGGCTCAAAAATGGAGAACAGAAAATGGGGAATGGGTAGGGGGGTAAGAATAAAGAAAGGATAGAGAAATCAAGCATGAAGTCATACCAGTATCGTTTAAAATACCAAGACATCAAAATTTAAAGCCATCTTTTTTTGTTTGTTTTTGACTTTCTAAGGTGTTTATTTGTTGAAGGAATCAACAAATAAATGTGGAGAGTCCCTGTTGAAACAGCTTTCTAACTGGCCTCCTCACAAATCTTCTCTCCTTCTCCAATCTATCCTACTACTTCTGCCAGAGCAATCTAAAACTACAGTTCCAGCAATAATTTTTCTTTAATTAAAAAAAAAAAAATCAAACTAACCACTACCTGTACAACAACTCTTTGTCATGGATCCCAGGGTCCCTTGCAATCCAGCTGTCCTAGACTTTCTTGCTCAATCTCCTTCCACCCACCTCCGCGTATTCTAAGTGCCCACAATTTTAAACCTCCCTATGTTCTCTCAAACATCCTCTGTGACTTCCCTGGAACATCCCTGACTCGTCTACACTGCAGTGCTTTTGTTTTTGTTACTTACTCTATAACACTTATCCTATAAACCAAAAAAACAAAACTTACATCCGGGCGCGGTGGCTCATGCCTATAATCCCAGCACTTTGGGAGGCTGAGGTGGGCAGATCAGGAGGTCAGGAGTTCAAGACCAGCCTGGCCAACATGGTGAAGCCCCCATCTCTACTAAAAATACAAAAATTAGCTAGGCATGGTGGCACGTGCCTGTAATCCCAGCTACTCGGGAGGCTGAGGCAGGAGAATTGCTTGAACGGGACCTGGGAGGCAGAAGTTGCAGTGAGCTGAGATCACATCACTGCACTCCAGCCTGGGCTGCAGAGCGAGACTCTGTCTCCAAAAAGAAATTACCCATCACTCAAGGCACAGATCAAATATTATCTACTCCATGCTAAGTTTCCTGACTCTCTTCTTAGATGAGCTAATTCCTCCTTATCAAGTCTTAGTTTATGTGACAAGCCACTAACCAGTCTCCTTCAATAGAACAAATTCATGGACAGAGACATTTCCTTCAACCTTAGGTCAATAATAGTAGGTGCTCAGTAAATATTTACTTAATAAAGGTATGAATTACTACAGCATTAAAATACTAAAATAAAATATGAAAAATACATTTTCTTAGCAGGCAATACAATGAAATCCCTAGCCATGCATATCACATCACTGTCCTTAGTATTTGCCTCCAAACAGAATAAAAACAATTATTGATAGAAACAGCCTATAAAGCAGATGCTGGCTCCATCTCTCAACACATTCTGTATAGAGGTTACATTCTACGTTTCACTCAGTTTGTGAAGCCCAAAAAGGACACCCCCACCTCACCCAGCCGTAAGCATTAATGACACTGAAAGCACTAAATCCAGCAACCTGTAAGTACACTTAGGTCTCATTCAAAGTCAAGGGAAATAATGTATATATGAGAAGTAGAAAGGGAGGAGAAATAAGAAAGATGCCTTGCTATTTCTTGAAAAAGTCAGGAAAAAGACCATAAAGGTTCAATTCCAGAGAAAATTATCACCCATTTGCTGACACGTTTTCATCTTCATAGGAATTTATTGTATTAGGAAAGACCTTTGGTACTCCACATTATCCCAAGCTCCCAGTTGCCTTTGCATTAGTTAATGTCTGTACTTCCTGGTTAATTGCGGCAGGCTAGCAGCAGGCTGCACAGATGTCAGATGTCATGCTCCGTCAGATGAAGAGGTTCTTGCCTCAGGCTGTTTATATATGACCTACCAGGATTTCCTGCTGCATGATGAAATAATTAGGGGGCCCTGCCACGCAAGGAATAATGGTGCAAGTAAGTTCTAGCAGCATAGTATTTGAAAACAAAACTGAAACATTTGGTTTATCTGTCTCAGAATCTTCCTTAGGTTTATTGTGAACATTCTACTCCTTATTTCTACAAAATTCACATTGGTGTTAATTTTAATGTTCACTGGAGAATACAATGCACGTAGCAAGGCTTTCTTCAATGCTTGTGCTGTGATTTGAGGGTCAAGAGTAAACAGGGTAGGGAGAGGTCATTTTTGTTTAATTTTCTAAATAAAGTTTGTCTTTTGCCTTTTATAACAAACCAATTCTACAGACTCAACAAAGTTGGTAGTAATACTAATTAGTAAAAAATTAGTAATAAATGTTCTTATCCGTAAAAGTATATCCTAGGATTATAAGCTCTTAGCCACATACAATTCCCAAGACACAAGGGAATCATTCTATATACAAACATAATTCAATATTAATAAAAAAATTGAATAATTTCATAAATTCTATCAACACAGCTAAATCAGCTGGACAATTCAGATCAAGTTACAGTAGTATGTTTTCCACTACCATCTTATATATCCCTCTGCCTTAGTTCTTAATACCTGTTCACATTCTTTATTAAGCACTCACCTTCTCTAATAAGATTGTAAACTTCCTGAAGCTGTCATGAATTTTTTGTGTCTCCTATTCCTAGTACAGTACCTAGCACAAGTAACTACTCGATAAATTTTTGTAAAACTGAATTATATAATATGGAGTGAGGAAGGGAGAACAAAGCCTTAAGAAAAAAGTAATGATCAAGTTGAATTCCTGAATTCTTCTTATCTTTTCCTTTGTCTATATAAGGTAATCTTTCTGTGTAGATACCATATAATCTTTCTTCCTTTTAATCTTTCCTCCCATAATTCCCCACTGATGTAATTCTTCTTAAAAAGTTAATGATTCTCAACCCCATCATCTGAATCATGGGCTTAGTATTATTTGCTTATATATAATTCCTACCATAAATTACTAAAAAAATTAAAATCCATCCATGTTTTGTTGCTTGAGACTCATACATACAAGAGACCAGGTACATTCCTGGAAAGCAAAGGAAACACAGTTTCAGAGCAGAAGGGAGGTTTCCTATTATAGTTCTAGGAAAGTTTTAAGGAAAGCAAGAGACTACGAGATATTTAAGAACAGCAAATGTTTTTTGTCACAAGCATCAACCCTGATCCATTAATAATAGCTACCATATAAAGAGGCAGCTTCCAGGCTCTGTGAGAAAGTACAATAATTGATTAGTAGTGTCTGTCTTGGCCTTGGAAGAAGTTACAACATAAGTACCAACTACCTGCATCCCAGCAGTTCCTGCTAATGACCCAGAAAGCTGCAGTTATTTTACAGGAAAACTGGAGAACAAAGAGACACTCAAGCAAACAAGGATCTCTGAAACACAGCAAAAGTTCATTTAGGCACTATATCCAGGTTTTGGCTTCCCAGTACCTTAATGTGCTTAATAAACATGTATTGAGCACTTGTCTATTAAATAATGCTCTCTGGTCTCAATAATGAATGACCACCTATAGGAGGCATACAAATAAATGTAAAATTTTAATATTATGTGATTAATAACATTAAAACCTACAAAGAATGTTAAAGGAATTCAAAGTAAAGTGACTAACCCTGGCGGTAATAAGAGTAAGGAATGCCAGGAAAGGTTTCCCTGACAAAGAGATGGTCTGAACAAGGCTTTAAGGATCGTGAAAATTATCCAGACCAAAAAAAAAAAAGATAAAAGAAAGGCATTCTGGGCAGCATATACAACAGCATACAAGGAAATATCCTTAGTTCAGTTGCGCTGCTTAATTTAAGTGCATGTGTGGGCTAATTAGAGATAAAGCTAGAGAAATAGAGAACAGCTGGAACTCAAAGAACTTTGTGTGTCAAGCCAAACAGAGTAGAGAATTTTCTGCAGGTCAGTGGTTTGTATCTCTGTCTCGCCCTGCATTGACTACATACCTTCTTCTATCCCTTTACCCTCAGTATATAAACACATTGTTGTCTCTTCTATAAGATAAACATTTTCCTTTGATCCTAAAATCTCATTGATTGTTATCTTTCCTTCTCTCCCAACCAAGTAGACAAGCTTCTGAAAATAACCACTAATTTCAGTCTCTACTTCATATTTACCACTAAGCCTACTGCATATGACTCCATGAGAAAGCACTCTCAGCAAAGACTCCAATTAACTCTGTTGTCTGTTCTAACAGGACTGGGCCTTAAGTGGACCCTTAGTGACATCTGCCATGACTGATAAACACTTCTTCGATGCCTTCTTCCTCAGCTTCCAGGACATAATCTCTCTTGCTTTTCCTCTTACCTTTCTAGCATCCCTGAGTCTTCATTGCGAGCTCCGCTTCCTCTATACAAACTTTACATCTAATATCCCCCTCTTTATACATGCTGATCATTAGTGAATGCCTTTCCATTCTTCAAGACCCAACCAAAATACCACCTCCAAGGTAAAGCTTGCTCCTGAAGTACTTTGTTTACAATTACCCCACCATATTGCATTTATGTACATGTCAGCCTCTTCATGTATCATTCAATATCATTGAACCTACAGTCATGTGCTGACATTTGGTAAATACACACTCTTTCCCTATTGCAGAAAGGAAAGCAGGGTTAGTCAGTGGTAACTTTTGCATGAAATGTTCAGGTCTTAGAGCCCAAAGGGTAGTAATCTTTCATGTTACAAAAAGAAACTGAGGCTCAGAATGCCAGGACGATTGACCCAAAACCACAGAGCATACAAAGGGCAAGATTTTGAAATTCTAATTTCCTGCTATATCATAGCTTGCCTGCTCCATTTTAAGTAAAGCATTCATACAAACTATCAAAGACAGGAAAGAGTATGAACTCAGCAGTTCCTAATTTACAAGTAACTGAATCATAGAGTAAACAAAAACAATTAGTTTGTGCAAATTTAGGTATCTTCTGTTTCTTAGGAGTGTGAAGCAGAAGAAAGATGCTAAAGATGAGAAATTTCTAGAAGAAACATTCCTGTGAGTTGCAGAAGCCTTGGTAAAATGTGTTTAATCCAGTCAGGAGATCCTCGAAAATGCAAATTACCCACTTGAAATAAGAAGGCACCTATTGTTCAGTCTTGATTGCCTCTGCAGGCCGACAGGCAAGGACAAAATATATATATATTTGAAGGAGAAAGGAGTCTAAGTAAACTGCACACATAGAAGAAAAACAAAAAATGAAGGCAAACTTCAACAGGGCTTCCATTTACCATCGAAGGGAGAAAGGATTACAGGGCAAAAATCATTTGTGATTCTCAGTCCTTTTAAGTTTGTGTTGCTTTTTGTTGTCTCCTATTTTCTCATAGATGTTGATAAATCTAAATATATATTACAGTAGTCCCCATTATCCAAGGGGGATGGATATGTTTCCAGACCCCTAGTGCATGTGCGGGGTAATTAGAGTGCATGTGTGGGGGTAATTGAAGTAATTACCTTGGTGTATGCCTGAAACCACAGATAGTAAAAACCCTATTGCTGTCAATCAGAACACGTTTCTGTTCATGTCTTCCACAAATTTAATGTTTTTTCCATCCCAAGCAGTTATCATGATGCACTATAACCATAAATTTGCAGTTTGATGTGCGACAGCAAAACTAGAATAAACTTATTTTTTCCTCTCCACAATTTCACAGACGAATGATTCATTCTTATCACAGGTCTTAGCACCTAAGCATATAATTTTTTTCCTTACTTTTTTTTTTCTTTTCGTATTGTCAACTTTTACCTTTTCACTTAAAGGAATCAAATTACAGTTTCTCTTTGGCATACTTGAATTGCCAGCCACCACTACTTTTGTGCTTTGGGGCCATTATTAAGTAAATTAGGGGTTACCTGAATGCAAGCACTGTTATACTACAGCAGTTGATCTGATAACCAAGGAGGCTACTTACTAAGTGACTAATAGGTGGCTAATAGGTGGCTAATGTCAGACAGCGTGCAGATGCTGAACAAAGGGATGACACAGGGCCTGGGCCGGATGGAGCAAGTAGGCACAAGATTGCATCACACTACTCAGAATGGCACACAATTTAAAACTTGTGAATTATTTCTGGAATTTTCTTTGTAATATTTTTAGATTGTGGTTGACCTTGGGAAACTGTAAATGTGGAAAGGGAATCCATAGATAAGGGGAGACTACTGTATTATATTTGTCCTGTATAGCCCTACCTCACCATCAATAAATGCATACAGTGAGAAAAATTAGAGATGGCTCATTAATATAAAACACTTTATGCCAAGAGCATAGACTTATAACAATAGGAAAAATGACAGTTTTCACTCATTTATACATGCTCTTCATTCCAAGTTTTGTTTCTATCTTACTTCTGCCATGTTCTTCATTCAGATTTTTGTTTCGTTTTTTTTAAAGATGGGGTTTCACCATGTTAGTCAGGCTGGTCTTGAACTCCTGACCTCAGGTGATCCACCCGCCTTGGCCTCCAAAGTGCTTGGATTACAGGTGTGAGCCACCACGCCCGGCCCTCAGATTTTTGTTTCTATCTTACTTCTGCAAGTTCTATTATTTTGCCTTAGAAGAAAATATGCTGATTTTTTACTATTCCTAACTCAATTTCTCTTTGCAAGAAAAGACTTAATGACCAAAAAAAGTACAAAAACTTTCAAAGTCTGAATTTAAAACATAATGAATCCTTCAGGAGAAAATAAACAAGGTGCCATTTTTTTTGAAAATAATTCTCATCTAACCTGTTTACCAGCTGAGAAATAAAAGTGTTATTTAAACTTGAAACTTTTTTCATCTCTTTACCCTATCCTCCTTCTCATCTTTATAAACAGAAGAAAATCTATAATTACTATGCTAACAAAGGATACAGCTGAACTATACACAGGTTAAACCATTCTAAATAAAGTAGAGAATAATAAATAATAGAATAGTCAAGGGAGTTAGCATAATAAACACATGAAGAGTAACACAACATCCTACAATGTAAGATGCCTCCCATTTCTAAGTATTTTAAACTTCCTGAATGGAAAGAAAGCTTTAAAGGCAAAAGCTAACATTCAATTTGCATCAAAACTAGAGAAATCATATAGTCCACTTCTTAGCTAATTCTGAAATTGTCATTAAAAATAATAATGCTAGCAGTAGTAGTGGAGGTGGTCATGATAGTGGTAGCATCAACAATTACCATTCATCATTCATTGCACATATTTGCAATGTGTCAATCATTATGCTAACTGCCATACACACATTATCTCATTTAATCCTCATAACAACCAGGTTGGATAATTATCTCCACTCTACAGATGAATATGCAGGTACTTGTCTGGCTACTGGCAAGCTAGCTTCTGTTGAAACATTTTAAATGTTAAAAAACTTATTACCTCTTATGGCAGTCCTTTATATTGTAAAGTAATTGTAAAAATTTTATTCATACAGACTCCAAATTACCTTCACAAAACTGCCACTTGTTCATCTTAGTTCTATTTTGTTTTAAAAGAAAAATATGTCCAAGCGACAACCCTTCAGATCTTTGATGATTCCTATCATGATACCATTTCCTCTAACTAACCTGGTTCAGTAGCAATGCAGCTAGATCTATCCCCAAAGCTAGACCAACCAACTTACTTCTCATGTGAAAACTGTTTTGAGCCAAATTCTGAGACAAAATTAGCTTCTAGAACTATAGAGAATGCTGCAGCCCATATCCTTTATCACAGCAAGTTACCCTAATGCTGGCTTTTCTCCAGTTTGTGCATCTGGTTCCTATGACAAATCCCCCACCTTAATTTTGTTCTACTCTGATCCTTGAGTGATTTCTAGTAGGAAATATAAGTCATTATCAAACTCTACAGGGCAAATAATTTCAGGTTTCACTCTTATACTCTTTAAATAGTATCTAGCTGGTAATGCACATTGTATTTTAAAAGAATTAGAACTGAAGATGCAAATAACATGTATTAGTGATTGCTACAAGCCAGGCACTATTCTAAGCACTTTACTTATATTAACTCTTTTAATCCTAACAATCCTATTGAGATTGCTACTATTATTATCACCACTTTAATAATGAAGAAACTGAGGCACAGAAAGAAGCTGATTAACTTGTCCAAAGTAAGTCCTATGGAATCTGGAATGGAAATCCAGGAAATATGATTTAACTCTTAATCACAGCATTATGCTTCCTTCCAGTAAATATTAAAGTCTTCTGGAATCTGGAAATTGGTTCCTATAGTTCGGCATGTTTCAGCAATTTCCAAAGAGCTTTCTAGATCAGCATTGTTTTTCTGGATCATGGTACTCCTCTTTTGTGAATTAACACATCTCTTTCTTCTTATAAGAGAGGCCACAATATGGGCTGAGAGCAACAATATTTTTACTCAGGAACAAAGAATCAGAAATGCAGGTTGACCAACAAGACTCAATAAGATAAAGGTTTTTGTGGGAAGTGGAGGAAGAGGGATACCACTGCTTCAAGTGATACTGAAGACAGAGTTTCTAATATATACTTATGTGGCCACCACTGCCACATTCATCTATGCTCTGACATGAAGACCCATTGGTCAATTATATCTGTATTTGGTTCAATTCATATGTTTTCAGATCTGTGTACTCTCAGGTATAGTCAAAAGACTAGGTCTACGTTGCAAACTCATTGTCCTGAATATGAAAACAGAAAAAGCCAGTTTTGTTTATAATGGAGCCCACATGAGTTTTATAGCCATCTTCCAAGCCAACAACTAGAGACAGTATAGTTGTTTAAAGACGCTTAACCCTTTGTCTTTTTAAAATCTAAACTGTGAGGATACTAAGAAAAAATCTGCCTTTCATAGTCAATAGTTATGGAAATTGAAGAAAAGAAAAATGATTCTTTATAGAGACTTTTTGTTCATTGTAGGCAAAAAAAAAAAAAAGAGAGAAAAATAAGGGTCATTTTTAAGACATCTCACTTTCTGTTCAAGTGATATTTTGTATCAAACTCAATTGTCCACACAATGTAAGAACATAATATATCTGTTCAAAAATTCAAAAAAGAATCTTGTCTATTTTGACCAACCTAATTATGACTGAATGAATGGTTCCATCATTTCAAGAGAAAATTATAGAGAGCTATCCCACATATAGTCAGTTTTAACATAAACCATTCCCTCAACCTAACTAAGCAGTGAAGATACTTATTTTAGGATAGAATGAATCTTCCAGATCTTGGCTCTTTTTTTTCTTGGCTGCCCTCTAACTATCTGTAGCCTGTTGTTGGTTACATTTTATTTCCCTTTACATCTTTTCCTACACTCTCACTCAACCCCCAGCCTCTAAAATATGTCAGCCTCCATTTGGCAAGCTGGATTACTGATTTGAGGTATTTTTCTGCCGATTTTAAAAAATCACTTAGCAGTTATTTTTCAGTCCCTAAATCCCTATGCTATAACAGGAAAATGTAAGGAAATTTTCATCTCTTATTACTTTTAAAGTAAAACATGCCTATTTATAGCACGAGTATACACACACAGCCCAAGTCCCACAACCTTCTCAACTTTATGATGAGTAATAATTTCTTTTTTCAAATAATACAAATATATATTCACTTTGGGAATACAGATGAACAAGTTATCCACATGTATTTTTGTTGCGGATGAAAAGAAGACAAAATATACTGAGAATTTGAGAACCTTCTCCATCCTTGTCATGTGATCATTCTGAGTAGTCCCCAAAAAATGGCATTTTCACTAAACATGTCTGTTTTGGCTCTGTATATATGTATTCTTATAATATTTTTCATTAGACACATCATTAGATATATATCATCCTCCCAAATAGTTTCTCATAGTCTATTAACACCTCTCCACAAATCTTGGCAGCCCAGAGCCCACAAAATATTCCTATGTATCACAGTAGTTGGTATCATATCCAGCGTATACAAGGTTTGTTTTTCAGCGTTCCATCTCCTGAAAAACACAGAATAGAACAAATTATCTGGCCTGTGGGGCAAGAATGAAGTTCCTGAAAACATGTCAAGATAAATTCACCAGCTTCTATGGGAGGAAGAACATAATAGCGGAAAGTTTCAATATTCACCTTCTCGGCTTCTCTATTCCCTGGTGTACACAAACTTCTTTGGAAATGGAGACTGCTCTATTCAGAAGAGAAGTTCTCTCTTATCTTTCATTTCATTTTCTGTGTTTTCAGTTACCTATAATCAACTGCCATCCAAAAATATTACAGTATTTTGAGAGAGAGAGAGACAGAAAAAAGGAAATCTCATTCACATGATTTTTGTTATAGCACATAGTTATAATTGTTCTATTATTGGGTATTGTTGTTAATCTCTTACTATGTCTAATTTATAAATGAAACCTTATCAGCAGTATGTATGTGTAAGAAGAAAACATAGTATATACAGTGTTCAGTATTATCCATGGTTTCAGGGACCAACGGGGGGTCTTGGAAACTATCCTGCGCAGATAAAGGGAGACTAATCTAACCCAGAAACAATTTTTGTCTCTTTTTCAAAGAAAAAGGTGCTAGAGATACTAACTGAAAAAACATCTCATTTGGCTACGATGAAAAACATCTCAAGCTTCTTGAGCCACTGCAGTTTTAGTTGAACTGATAATGCCAAACTAGTAGACAAATAAAATATTTAACAAGTCAGCCCTTTCTTCTTTGTCAAATTTGGCTTATATCTCAGAGGAATATAATAAACTGAAGCAATTGGTACTTTTCTAACTGCCAAAATTATGTGCCCAAATTAAAATTTCATCAAATAATGGTGATGTTAACATCAGCTTACTATATTAGCAACTATAATGTAATGCTTTAAAACGTTTAGAATAAATTTCAATGAGAGATTATGGATAAAAGAGGTGTTAGCTGTCCACATAGATTTAAAGAGGGCTACTACTATCATACCTATATCTTTATGCCCAGGGAAATTATTGTTTTTTGTTGTTTTCAGTGTACCCAGAATTGAAAAAGCTCCTGAAGACTGATTTAGGCTAGCTAAACTCATCAGAGCCTGATTCATGAAGGAACACGTTCATTTACAATGAGGAATATGGTTTTCTTCAGTGACTATGGGCATATGTCTGTCTGTTATTCAGGGAATCCCCTTGTTCAAATCAAAATGCCCAGAGGGCTGATTTACTTATCAGAAACTAGCATTGTTAGCAAGGAATTTAAGCAAATTGAGTTTGAAATAGTATTTTATATGAGCCATGCACAACCTTACACACATATTAACTTTCCACACATCGTTAATATTATCTAAAAACTGATGATTTACTTGCCTTACATTTAGAAAGTAATCTTACCTCCAAGTTTTAGAGACTCCTCACTTTGTTCCAATGTACTGACTGTAACTTAGTTAATTGGTTTGCAATCAAATAACTGAATTGGGGTTTTCTAATGCCAGTATTTTGGCTGCTTTAATAATATATATTGAGTGACTAGAGCAAGTGAGTAGATACTAGTTAGAATTGACATGATAGGTAAGATCATCCCAGCTAATTACAATAAACAGCTTTAATGTAAAGTCAATCCCTTACCTTTGACACTGATTCTGTCAATTACTACAAGCTTAATTTTTTAAAAAGGCTAAATCTATACTTAAAACAGGTTTAGTAAATCCCTGAAAATATAAAAATGATGCAGTAAGGAGTCCTTATCCTGAACCAGATCTAAATCCAATGATTACTAAATGAAAAAAAAAAAAAAAAAAAAAAAAGATAGGGGGAAGTATTTTGGTTTCTTTTCTTTGTTTATTCAAAAGAAATTACAAAATCCTATGGCTATTTAAAAAATAAGCAGGCTATCCTTGTCATGTGGTCTTTTCTCTGTTCACACAGTTATCCTTGCTTCTTTTCCACTGGATGTAATATGCTTTTCCTTTACAAGGTTTAAAAAAATGCCTTTAGAGCATTAGGGTGGTGCTGGTTCAATAGAAGGCAGGCATTGTCTAATGATATAGGATTGGTTCACTAATTGTTTACAAAATATTTTGAAATATTGGCATTAACTTTAAAAATAGAAAGCATTATTTTCTAGTGGTAGTCGCAACCTTGAAATGCTAAAAAGAAACAAATCCAGGATCTAGCAAAAAGACCCAGATGCTAAGTTGAACCATATCCATTCATACATCCATTCATTCGTTCAGTGAATATATAAAGCACTGGTCATTTTGCCAAGTACTAAGAATATAATGCTGAGGAAAAAATACATAGCCCCTGCCTTCATGGGGTTTATAGGCTAGTAAAGCATTAAATTCATATTCCGTCAGGCCAATGTGTATTTCCTAGCCATGTCCTGAGAATGCTTTTGATGCAGGATTTTTACTCTTTAGTTCAGCTAAGTCTGGTTCTTTTCTCACGACCAGGAAAAAATTAGGCACCCAGACACATAGAAGGGTGAGGAGGGCAGAATTTATTAAGCGAAAGGAAAGCTCTCAGCAAACAGAGACAAATCCTGCATGCAGCCTTCCACCTCACAAATTAAATACCAGAGCCACCACACCTGAGCTGAAGAGGCCAGGCTCCTCCCCTGCATAAGATAAGAAATCCTGGTGGCTCCACCCTATTCCCCCAGTGCTTAAGTAGGCAGGTCCAGGCAAGCCATAGGCAGTATCCGAAAAGGCAACATTCTATTGGTTAAAAGGCATTACTCAGAAAGAATCAATCAGGAAAGCGTGGGCAAACAGTGGCAGAAGTTCCCTCTCTGGGTCCAGTCTTTCAGTCTTCAGGCTGTTTTAGGCTTGAAGTGAGGTTTCAGCACCGACTATTCCCTATCTCCTTAACTGCCTAGACCTTTGCCTCTATCATTTTTATATTAGGACAATGAGGCAAATTGAAGTCATAAAGAAGTAGACAGTAACAGTGAATACTATCTGTGAATAGCCTAGATCTTAACATATATGATATAAAGAAGGCAAAATGAAGGTAGATATTTGAAGGACTGTTAGGTAGAAGGATTAGATTATTTGTTACTCTAAAGGCAGAAAGAGATGGATTACAAAATGTTACATTTGACTCAAAATTTTTTTAAAATGTAAAAAACTAGAATCACTTTTGTTAATAGAACAAAATAAGTATCAATCACAAATACCACAGAACAAATTATTGTATTGCATGGAAGACTGTCTTGCCAATTGCCAATGTATCTTCTATTTACAGTTTTAATGTACTAGGATTCCATGAATCTGTTTTTGTGGATAAATCAGCAAAAGAAAACAGTTACTAAGAAAAATAACATTTTTGGTAATACCTGTAACTTCCAGATAGACTATTTAGGTTATAAACGTCCATGTATCAGAAAATATCTTAACTCTATATCACTTTGTGTTGGTTGATATTATGTGCATTAACTTAGTCTCAACATTTTTAATAGTTTCAAATTGCTTTTCGGGTTCTGTTTTACGCATAAATTGATCTTGAACACAAAATTTTCACTGAAGGGTAGACAACTTTTCTTAACACACCATTACATGAACAAACTAAAGTTCAATTTAATCCATTTTCTTCATTTATAATTGACCTATTCTTCACCATCTATGATTTTTAATAACAAATAAATTTCTGAATATTCTGAAAAGAATGTATAAACCTTGTTTTCCATAGCTACATCATCTTTATGTCTCAAATCCTAAGGTTATATTTCAGGGACACTATTTTCACCCCATGGAATTTTTGGTTCAATATCTTGTCAGATTCCATTATTGTCAATATATTTCTAATGGTCATTTCTGTTGTTCTGTATTTCAACAAAGGCAATTTATATCACTAAGCAGGGCTGACCTAAGCAATCAATGTGAAGTTACAGAAGTGACAATATGTAACTTTTAAAGCTAGGTCATAAAAGGGATTGCAGTTTCTACCTTGAGTTATTGGGTCACTTGCTCTGGGAAAAGCCAGACAACTATGTCATAAGAATATTCAGTCATCCCTGTGGAGAGGCCTAAGATGGGAGGAACCAAGGCCTCCCACCAGCAACACAACTAGCACAGACTAACTTGTCAGTCTCTTGTGAGAAATGAATATGCCAGCCACAGTAAAGCCTTCAAATGACTACAGCCCAACCAACATCTTGACTAAAAACTCATGGCAGAGCCTGAGGCAGAACCACCAAGTTAAGTCACTCTTGAATTCTTATCTGAGAGAAACTATGAAAGATAATAAATATTTATTGTTATTTTAAGCAAACAAGTTTTGGTGGGATCTGTTTCACATCAATAGATAACCAATATACAGCATATCCCTGAACTCACATATATATATATATATATATATATGCGCTACCATGACTTATAGAGGGAAGCATCTATTGCTCACTTTTTAAAATCTATTTTATAGTGTTTTTGTTTTGGTTGATTTTATTGTCTTTTTTAATAAAATCTAAATATTTTTGAAGATCAATTACATGAGAAAATATTCATTATAGTGTTTAATGAAAAAAGCGAGTTACAAACTCTCTACAAAATATGAATTATTACAAAAGGTTAATTTACATCTATGCAAAATGAAACAATTACTGCCACATAACAAACTATGCCCAAATTTAGTGCTGAAAACAACACAACTATTTATTTGCTAACAATTCTGCAATATGGACTGCATCAAGTTGGGCAGCTTATCATAATCTGACTTCGAGTTCACGAGTGAGTCCCATTAATACCACATGGGCAGCTTACCGTGTGGTATTAATGGGACTGACTCATGAATCTGAAGTCAGCTTGTGGATTGACTGGAATGAAGACTCCAATATGGTTTCATCCATGTGTCAAGTTCCTAGGCTGTACATCTGGAATGGATGGGATTTGGCAGTCTCTGTCTCTCCTTGTAGTCTTTCTGCAACAAGGCCTATCTTTCTACAAGACTTCATTCTCAAATAAATTACCTCAGGCTTCTTTATATCATAACATAGGGCAAATAAAAAGCTTCAGGCTGCGTAAGGACTATACCTAGAACTTACACAACTCTACTTTCACCACATTCTATGAGAAAGTAAATCATAAGTCCAGCCCAGATTCACTGTGAGAGAGGCTTATGCAAGGGCATAAATTCTGATAGCTATAGTTCATTGAGAACCATTCTATAACAAATTAACACACACAAAATGTCTGTATTTTCCAAACATTAAAAATGAAAATGCATTTTTTATGATTTCAATAAAACAATAATTTAAAAAATTTGATGACCATAAAGTCAGTATCTTGGAAGACAGCCATTGTCACTGCTGAGCCTAGTTTTGAGGAAAATAAATCTCTGATCACTACTGCCTCATATGGGAACACAGAGTTCTTTGGGTTGATGCATACTGCTTAGAGCTCTTATACCAAAATTCATGTTTCTTAAGTGTGTGTGATGCCAATTCTAATAACTTCTAGGGATGGAAAATTTCAATCCAATTACTATTCTCTGTACCCTTGTTTTGCCTGCAATATTTCTGAATAGATACAAGCACGGGGTAGGGTAAGAAAGCTTGGGGATAAGTCATATTGCTATATTTCTCAAAAGAATCATGAATAGATCATCAGGGACACTAAGGATATTTAAATCAATTAACTTTATTTAAAAACTTACTATATTCAAAACCCGATCTTGGGTACTATGTGGAATGAAAAGCAATAAAAAACAAATCTTTGACTTCACTGAATATTTAAAAAGTCAATATTCAGAAAGATCTAATATGAATCTTAAAAGATTGTCCCAAAATAGCTTTGTAAAATATTTTGTTAATATAACAATTACAAATATAACAACCAAACTTAGCAACTACTTTTCTTTCTCAAGTGATAGAACTGGACCCATGACGAAAGACCTTGCCAACAGGAAAAATGCTGCCCCCACAGTTTGTAGTAGTTACAGTAATGGTGCCAACCCTTGGAATAGTGGGTGGAATCTTGAGCTGCCTGTGATGGTTAAGTGTCAATTTGTGAAGGATAGAAAGTATTGTTTCTGGGTGTGTCTGTGACGGTATTGCAAGAGATTAACATTTGAGTCAGTGGACTGGGAGAGGAAGATCCACCCTCAATGTGGGTGAGCACCATCCAATCGGCTTCCAGTGCAGCTAGAAAAAGTAGGTAAAAGAAGGTAGAATAAGCTGGTTTGCTGAGTTTTCCAGCTTTCATCTTTCTCCCATGCTGAATGCTTCCTGTCCTTGAAAATCAGATTCTGGGTTCTTTAACCTTTGGACTCATGGACTTACACCAGGGGTTTGCCAGGGGCTCTCAGACCTTCAGCCACAGACTAAAGGTTGCACTGTTAGCTTCTCTAATGTTGAGGCTTTGGGACTTGGACTGAGCCACTACTGGCATCATTGCTCCTCATCTTGCAGATGGCCTATTGTGGGACTTCACCTTGTGATCATGTGAGTCAATTCTCCTAATAAACTCCCTTTCATGTATATATATTTTCTATTAGTTCTGTCCCTTTAGAGAACCCTAACTAATAGGCTGCCCTTTCTTCATTTCCTTTCCTAGAAACTGCAGTTGTGAGCTATAAATCTGGTTTTGGTAGGATAGTAGCCAGCATGGTAAGCTTGAGAACACCAACCTCCAACTTCAAGTCGGTTCATTTAACCCAAACTATGCACCAACCTATCCCAAGATGACTAAAGCCAACATAGTATGATCAAGAAACAAGCCTAGGACTACATGTCATAAATATAGCATAAGGAACTGATACTTTTTAATTATGAAATATTAAAAATTAAAACAATTATTAGAAATGTTATAATCATAAGATCATTGGAAATGATGTTATAATAACAATGGTGGCCACCATTCATTGAACTCCTACATGTGTTATTTATCATTTGAGGCACTATAACCACATTATCAATAAGAATTCTATGAGGAAGATATTATTACAAACCATCTCCCCTTTACACATAAAGAAGCTATTTAAGTAACTCACCCAAGGTCATAGAGTTTGGATTCCAGCCCAGGTATCTCTGATGCCAAATCAGCCCCCTTTCCACTTAAAATTATATAGTACTCTCCTACTTAAATTTAAATAAATGATTCTCTCAGAAAATAACAAATTTGATACAAACTACCATTGATTTTAGACATATAAGTCAATCTAATGTTCAAAACTATTTTACTGGTTTCTTGGGCATATATATAAATTGTTTCATCATCCTTAGAAGTTTTCTACATTTCAGATAAGTAACAACATAAACAAGTTATTGAAGTGTGCTATTTCTTGGTCATTCTCAAATTATAATAACAGCTCACATAAGATAAAAGCATTCAAGAGAAATTTATTGAATGAATGCATAAATTCTATCTTTAGCTTTTTAGTAAGTAGTGTCAACTTAGAGTGCTCAACAAATATTCATGATTATTATAATTACCTTAGTTAAAAAGTACCAAAAGAACTAATGAGGTTTGGTGAACTCCTAAAGGATTTTCTACAGGTCTAAAGATTTTTGAGCCTTAATTTCAAGACTCTTATAAATATTTTTGAGTAGATATTGCAGAGACTTTTCTGTAGACTGTTTACCTTTATTCAGAATGGATTAAAATTATAGAACTCAAATGTATTTGACTTCCAAGGACACTTGAAATTTTTAGCCCACAATAGTTTCATATTGGATTGAAATGATATCTGTTTAAAAAAAATTACACTACAGATTTACATATTTTATTGACTAAGTGAGGAATACTGAATTCATGAGACAAACCTGGTAGAAATTATATTTAAAACTACTAAAATAGCGGTGAAAGAGTACCTACATGAGTGGATTTCCAGGTCATGAATCAGTTTGACTAAAATTTTAGAGGAAATCTATTTCTCCTTGTCCAATTAATTAAGTAGATTTAAAGACTAATGCTTGATATGCCAAGGGAAGAACAAAAGCCTACCCTAGAGGGATTGCATCCTCTTCTTTTTCTAGCCACCTTTATTTCTAGGAGTCCAGAACACCCTAGGTTTTGTTTGCATTTGTCTCAGTTTGCTTCATTCTGTACATTTCCAAGTTTTTCCTTGATAATAATTCTATTCCCCTGTCTGCCTTCTCTTGGCAACAGCTGACCTGGCTGCAAGCCCAAAACGTGGTAAATGACAAATCACTACCAGATGAAGCTCCAAGTTTTACATAGAGTATTTCCTTCAGGCTCAGAAGCTTTGAGGCCCAATAAAATTACCGGAGTCATTCAGAATCACCGGGAGAGCTATATTTTTTCTTGCGGAAATTCCTTAGGTTCTGATAAATGATAAAGCATTAATAAAGTCTCATTAAAATTTCCATAATCAGTAAATAGAAAATAAGTTGCCAATGGCCAGGAAAAATTATAATGGTGACTAGAAACAGTTATTAAACAAATGATTTCATGACAAATTATCTGCTTTTAAATTATTTTACTGTTTTTTTAATTTAAAAATTTATTATAAAAATTATACATGATTTTATTGAAATGTTAGAAACCAGACTCTTCAAATAAAATCACACACCATTAAAATGTTTGACTGTATCTTTTTAAAAAAGTTTTGTTACTTTTTTATTTAAATATTAAAGATAGTATCCATCTATAACATTCTAACCAACAAATAAAACTTTACTTTTAAAAACTTTATTATTATTTGGTTTTATGGATGGGTTTTTAAAAGTATATATACAATAATTTTTCTAGGACCTAATGCAAGCTTGTCCAGCTTTTAGCCTGTGGGCCGCATACCGCCCAGGACGACTTTGAATGCAGCCCAACACAAATTTGTAAATTGTCTTAAAACCTTATGAGATATTTTTGCAATTTTTTTTTAGTTTATCTGCTATCATTAGTGCTAGTGTATTTTGTGTGGCCCAAGACAATTCTTCTTCCAATGTGGCCCCAGGAAGTCAAAAGATTGGACAACCCTGAATGAATAAAAAAACAGAAATAAAAAATTTAGTTCTATAACTAAGTAAAAATAAAAACAAACCTACCTGTGGGAATCACAAAAAAAAAAATTATCTTAGTAAACCTTTCTGTTAAAATTAACAATGTATAATGTTTGACCTCTTAGTAGTCTTAAAAATCTAATCTTCCTTATTACTCAGCTATAAATATCAGATTTTTAAAAAATCTTACTTTATCCCACATGCCATATAACTTGTTCTGAAAAATAGTTGGAAAACTACTTCCTAAATATATGTGGTATTATTTGGGGGCAATGCTTATGACATATAGAATGGTTATGTACACAAGTAGAAAACATAAAGGGTCTATGAAATTAAAACTGAACATCTGTAAAACGCTTTGTAAAAGAATGTAAAAAGGTTATAAATCAATTTGTGGGTGTTTAAAGCAACGTATATTTGCCCTGCACTTTGCAGATTTGATTTATTCTCAGCTTAATGATGTTTACATAGGTTATGCCTTCAGCAAAGCTCAAGGAGCCAAATTTCTCCGTAATTCCCTCCCACCAAGGTATCCTCATTAAATTTTGGTATAATGGCAAGATCTGGCAATCAGAAGACCTAGGTTTTAATTCTTTACCCCTTACTAACCATGCAAAGATAAGAATCTTGCTAAACATAATCCTCCATTTCCATACCTTAAAAAATGAAAATTTGTTAATGGCTATTTGATGGTGACTCTTTGCATTACTTTTAGGATCAAAATCAAAGACAGATCATATATATACGTAAAATGCCATTTTACACAGTAGCGTACTCTGTAAGACAAGAAAATGTTACGTATTCCTAAAACCGTCTTCTCTGGCCTGGCAATATCTATGATGTAACCTCTCTTTCTTCTTCACTCCCTCGTTGAAATGAATTAATACAAAAATTAGCCTCCTAAATCTTAGAGCTAATTCAATTACGTGATTATAAGAGACCTAGAGCACTACCTAAGAAATATTAGTGCATCTCTAGGGGCGAAGATCCCAGTTCCTACAATGTTAGCTAACTTACTAGTAAATTTCCCCATGGGAATTTCCCTTGGCAGAGAAACAGTAAAATTCTGCTTACAAAAGGTTTTGGCAAACTGATCACTTTCACATTTTCCCTGAAACATCAATTCAGACAAGGCAGATGTGAATTTGAAGTGAATAAACCCTTTTACTATAGCAATAAGAACATGTGCAGGGGAATTACTGACATTAAAAAGGGAGGCAGAGATATGTAAAATCAAACACTAAAGTTGATCCTTTTATCCGTGAAAGGGGGAAAAAATAGAATTACTATAAAATAACTCCCACCCCCTACTTTTTCCCTTCCCCCATAAAAGAGTACTCTTCGGCTCTAAGACTCACTTCTGGATGTTGTTGTTTTTGTTTGTTTGTTTTGTACTTAAAAGTCTGAAGGAATTTCAGAGTTTATTAAAGTTATCACTTTTTTAATATTACATGTAAGACAAATAAGCCAAGGACTATTTTAAAGACTCTCTCCATTAGAGAAAATAGGGTACATTGAGGGGGATGAGCATTTTTCTTAAAGGGACAAATATTCATTCTTTTGAAACTCTGCCCTACACAGTGTCAAAAAAAATCAGCTACATTGCTTCATGAGGATAATGTTAGAAGAATAAAATTAAAACAATGCAAGCTTTTAAAATTAGTTAAGAAAATAGCTGGAGCACATTCTTTTCTGTCACTATTGATTATTACCCATTTTAAACTGCCAATTTGCAATGAAACGTTCTGTTCCTCAGAAAAACAAACAAAAAAATTCTATCCCCTGACCGAGATAAACTCCCTTCATGTGGACTTTTCTGATTTGCAAAGTCCTCTTCCCAACTTCCCCTATCTTTCTCCCTGGACTGAAGCCACTGCCTGAGTAAGGGCCACCAAGGCTGACACTGAATGAATTCCAGGCAAATTCCATAGCCAGTCGGACTTTTCCTCTTGTACAGAGTAGTACAGTAAATGTTATAATAACTAAAGCAGCATCATTGAGCTCTGAGTGCTTAAGGCTGATGACCCCCAAAAATGAAATTTCAGAGAGCTGAAGATGGAAGTAAAAGAAACTTCAAAGGGTCATGTGTAGACAACACCTTCCTGTCTCAGAGAATTGCTTGCAACCTCCACTCAGACGCAGACAAGCGAGAAGGAAAGCCTGTCAAAGCTCATTGACCATAGGTAATGATACAGGGTAATTTCTTCTGATAATGTCACCCAAAAAGGAAATCCTACAGACTAAACCGATTAAGAGCTCAAGGGAAATATCATATGAACAAAATTGTTTTTTGTTTTTTGCTTTTGCGGGATGTCGGGGGGGTGTGGAGAGGAGAGTTCGGATGGGATTTTTAAATTGACTCGAACCTTTTTTGTAGAGCGTGAAAAAACAGAACTAAATTTTTTTTTAAATTGTGATATGTAAGAGATACATCTTTTACAAGTTTCCATTATATATTTGTGAACACTTATATCCTTGGTTCCTTACAATCAGAAACCATATGCCTTATTGAGAGGAACACGGCTATTTCTTTGAAAAAAGTTGATTTGATAACTCTAATAGTTTATATCTTACTATATGTTTCTGAGATGAGACAGAAAGATATAGTTTACGATTAGCTGAATTGATTGTATGTGAATATATATTTGGTATGAACACGTTTATAGGATACATTATTCATGTATAAACAGTGTGGCTAAAGAATAAATAGAATTCTAGTCATTTCAAGCTGTCTTATGTGAGATGTCTGTGTTTATTATTATGTTTATATTTTTATCTACAGTGGATTTTTCATTTTGTGTTTTAAATTATTTTATTTTCTCCTTTTGTCCAAATTGCCTTTAAATTGCCTCTTAAAAAGTGTGAGTGTTTTAGCTCTTTATAATGACCACCAAATCAGTGGGCTGATTTATCCTGAAGTGCATGTGTATATTAACAAAGTGTGCTTGACATTCTAAGATAATACATCTGGTGATTTATGGCCATACGAATGTGCACAGGCTGTGAACAGACTGTGAATGACTGATCTTGCCAGCCATCCCTGGCAGGTTATATGGATGAAAATAACTGATCCTGTAGCTTATGACAAACTAGGGCAGCTAATCAGGTGGGTCTAACTACCTGTTTGCCAGGGTGGGTCCTATATTATCCTGCATTGTTTGAAAATAGGCTTTGCTATACCCCTTGTCTCACTTAGTTTGACACCTCAGTAGGTACCCTCACTGATACTTCCATATCTCATTCTGGGAGAGTGAAACAGTCACTTTCTACATCCTTCATGAGATTGTAACCTTCTTCCAGTATATTTTTCTGTAAGATAGGACTCATGTGATAGTCATGACTATTTTTAAAAGTTGTCCATAATATTCTGTAAGTCTGATTTGGTGAGAAGCATAAACTCATAACAGCCACATTTACCAAAGCTGATTTGCTTTCCTGTTTTTCTTTGAATATGCTATTGAACAGTGTGACTCAGGTATCAAAATGCTAATAACCATCAGTTATTTATTACTAATGAAATTACATGCTTCTACAGGAAAACCTCTGTAATTTAGGCTAAAAGAGTAATAACAAACTAGGAAAAGTCTCATTTGAAACTTAAAAGTTGTTATCATTTTTAAGGTATTACTTTTCAGATCATTACTTAAGTTACAAGTAATATATATTCTATATTATTTATTACTTTTAAGACTAATACATTTTTCCTGGGAGAAATATTTAGAAAACTTGCTTATTTAAAATTTCAACAGTTATGTTTTTCTGATTATGAAAGTAATTAGGGAAGCATTATAAAAATACTGTGAAATGTAAAAACATTTAAACAAGAAAAAATCACTCATCACCAACATTTTGACACATTTCATTCTATTCTTGCTTTCCATGTATTATTTTGCACATAGTTGAGATCATACTTTACATGATATGTATTTTATCATCATCTTGCTTGAAAAATCTCTTCAGAAAAATTATTTTAATAACTATATAATACTCTATCCTAGAAATATATCTTAATAATGTACCTAATATGAATATCTTGCTTGCTACAAATAACTTGCTATTAATGACAACAAAAAAAAGCTATATAAACTCCTTTTGCACAAAATTAGAGGCAACTAGCACAAACTTTTTTAAAGTTGCCACCTTTCACATTTAAAAATAAAGTAATGCTCTTTGATTAGTAGTAGTGAACAAAAAGCAGCAGAGAAAAAAATACCCATGACTTTCTTCTTGCGCAACTATATTCTGTCACATTTCCTTCCAGTCTGTTTTCTTTCAATTTTAACACATTGGAAATTATTTTGCAAATGTAATTTTGTATCCAGGTTTTCTTCTAACACATCTGAAGCACTTTCATTACATTGAAATTATTTATAGTACTTATTGTTGTTTCAGTGACTTACTAATAACTATATTAGGTTTCATCACTTGAATAAAGTACCATTTACCCAACCACATCTAGAGGCATTTATATAGTTTACAATTTTTTCTTCTTATAAATAAGGCTGTGCCAAATGTCTTTGAGTGTAAATCTTAATAAGCATTTTATATTATTTTCTTTGCATATATTTCTTAAAAAGGAATTACTGCATTATAAACATCTTAAAGCTTTTTTGCTATATTGTTACAAGCTATACCAGTTTTTACTTCCAGCAAGTATGTAAATTACTTTCACTTTCACCAGCATTATCTTTTAGGCTTTGCTAATCTGATTTGTGAAAAAGATAATAACTACTCTATTATTTGTATTTTACAGACACAATGATGTTACTTTTAACATATATTTTGTAGCCATTTGTGATTCTTTTATAGAATGGTTATGCCTCATGCCCATTTATCTATGGGACTTACTGCTTAATGAGTTGTAGGCTTTATTCAAGGTTATCAATTCTTTGCCACATTTGTTGCAAATGTATTTCACCTTAGAAAATTTGCTGTTTAAATAATACATAAGACCATATTTTGTAAAATATACAAAATGTTTTATTTAACATAATCATCGTTTATATAGAAATGCTATGTCAAAAAAGTCCCTGAACCTGGGCATGGTAGTTCATACCTGTAATAATCCCAAAAGTGTGAGATGCTGAGGTGGGTGAATGACTTGAGCCAAGGGGTTTGAGATCAGCCCTTTTGTATTTTCTGTAGAGACATGGCAAAACTCTGTCTCTACAGAAAATACAAAAATATTAGCCAGGCATGATGGCATGCACCTGTAGTCTGAGCTACTTGAAGGCTGAGATGAGAGGATTGTTTGAGCCTGGGAGGTTGAGGCTGCAGTGAACTCTGATTGTGCCACTGCACTACAGGCTGGAAAACAGTGAGATTCTGTCTCTAAATAAATAAATAAAAGATTAAAAGTCCCTGAAATATTCTGAATGTTACTAAAATAATATTGCATAAATTATTCATGAGGATTCTCTCTAAAGAAAGGAAGACTCCATTTATATTATCACCAACTCTAAATTAGCAGAATTTAAATTAATAAAGATTCCCTGAAGGTAGATTAGGTGCATTACTTATCTTTTGTCACTTTAAAGATAATTATCTTTAAAGTGATTGATGATTATAAAATGATAATGACAATTTACATTTTTTGTTTTCACGTAGGAAAGCATGTGGACATACAGAGATCTTCCAGATTCAGACAGTCCCATAGGAATTTCTGGATTTGCAGCCTACTGAGTATAAAAGCAATTCCAGAAAATAAGAAACAATCAACTTCAGGTCCCCTACAACATCAATTATGAAAATATACAATAAGCAAACAAGTTATAATAAGCATATTTTTTGAAGTGGAAAAAAATTAAACCAATATGGTAAAACCTCTTCCTTTCATTACATTAATAATAGAAAATAGATTTCATAAAAAATACTATTTCTTTCTTATTCACTCAAAATGATAAAAGGAGCCTGGCAAGGTGGCTCATGCCTGTAATCCCAGCACTTTGGACAGCTGAGGCAGCAGTTAGCTGGAGCCCAGGAGTTGGAGAACAGCACTGGCAACAAAGTGAGATCCCTATCTCTTCTCAAAAGTAGCCGAGCATAGAGGCATACACCTGTAGTCCCAGCTACTGGAGGGATGGGGGCAAGGCTGAGGCTGAGGCTGAGGTGGGAAAATTGCTTGAGCCCTGGAGGCAGATGTTGCAGTGAGCTGAGATAGAATCACTGCATTCCAGCCTGGGCAACAGAGCAAGACTCTGTCTCAAAAAATAAAAATAAATAAATAAATATATACATATGTATACACACACACATATATATATTCCATATATATACACTTTATTTTATATATATAGTTTCTATTTTCATATATATGGATATAAAGTCAATATAAGTATCATGATTAAATAAAACTCAAATGACAAATTGTCTTTCTAGCTAAAACAAGGCTTTTAAATACTCATATAGTTTTAAAATATTTTATAAAGGATAAAAAGCTAATAAAGTTATTATTCATCCCTTTATATTTTGATGCTTTCAGGGGTTAGCAAATTTTGAGTAAAAACATTCATTTAAAAAATCCAGGCTGGTTATGGTGGCTCATGCCCATAATCCCAACACTTTGGGAGGCCAAGGCTAGATCACTTGAGTCCAGGAATTGGAGATCAGCCTGAGCAGCACAGTAAGACCTCATCTCTACAAAAAAATAAACAAAATTAGTTGGGTGTGGTGGCACACACTTGTAGTCCCAGATGCTCAGGAGGCTGAGGTGGGAAGATTGCTTGAGCTGGGGAGGTCAAGGCTGTAGTGAGCTATGATTGCACCACTGCACTCCAGCCTGGCAACAGAGCAAGGCTCTGTGTCAAAAGAAAGAAAACTTCCAAAGAAAAGAAAAAAAGATAAAGGAATGGAAGAGGTAAGGGAAGGGAAACAAAAAAGAAAAGGAGGAAAATGGAAAGGAAAAGAAAGGAAAATGGAAAAATGAAATCTACTTGGAGCGACATAGAGAAAGTGAGAGAGTAAAAGAGAGAGAGAGAGAGGCAAAAAGACAGAAGGAAGAAAGGAGAAGGAAAGAAAGAGAAAAAGGAAAGAAGGCAGGAAGGGGAAGGAAAAGAAACAAATCTACTTGGGGAGCATGTTTGAATCACTTGTTTCATAAGTAAAATATATTAATTTCAATTTATTAGCAACTAAGCTGTCTAATGCGTAAGAATTTCTACACAAGCAGCACCACTACAAATAAATGTTTCACTTTTAGAAGCCTAATCAAGTGTACATATTAGAATGTATTAGGTAAAACCTTGCCAAAACAATTCTAATTATTTTCAGAAATAAAGCAATTCCAATTCCAATTATTTAGATCTCTGTGGTTGAGAAATATATGATGCAAATTAAAACTAATCCAGGTATTTTCTATCAGTAATAAATTGAAGTGGGGAAATTGTAAAAGGTCAGTTAGTCCATATGTAAGCTAACTTCCAGATACAGCTTTTCTTAATTTCTTCATACAAGATTAGAAAACTTCTATCTGTTCCCTCACAAATATGACCTACATTAAAATTATATTGGTTTAAAGTAGAGCCATTTTTCTCATTAACAAAGAAATCAACAATATGCATTTTGAGAACCTACATTTTACATTTTTCTACTTTGCCCTCATGGCAAAAAAAAAAAAAAAAAAAAAAAAAAAAAAGGTGTACTTAACAGAGCAATACATTTATATGTATTAGGGGAAAAAATGTTAGTAATCAAAAAAAATAAAGCCTTGAAGTTATCATATCTACTATTATAATTAATCAAATCAAACAGTTCACATATAACAACTCTTTTGGCTCAAAATAATACTTTTTTAAACACTTTTAATAACTAGTAATCCATGTATGGCTTTCTTTTCAAGCATTTCTGAACCATCTAAGCACCTCATGATCATTCTTGGGTTTTTTTCTCCATTCAAAGTAAGTCAAACATAAAACAAATCTACCTTCATTCACATACAAGGGTTTTGTGCCTAATGAGATGGACATCATGAAACAGTTGGCATCATGTCTTTGAGGAACCAGATGGAATGCACCTAAGAAAATAAGAGTAAAGCTTCCAACTCTGAATGCACTGTTACTTTGTATAAACATAGCTCATTATTTCAAATTATAAAATGTGAAAATATACCTAGTGCTGGCATAGCTTATACAGTGCACAAAAAAAAAATTGCCTATTCTCCTCATTGTAGTGTCTTTTTTGTTTCACTGAACACATCAATTATTTCAAAATATCTTTCTCAAGATTTTTAGATTTTTTTTTTTTTGGCCTTGACATTGGCTTTAAACATTTTGGAACATATTAATTTTCTTATTTGTGTTCATAGAGAGGAATTCATATCAAATTAATGCCTAGACTCTAATTCTAAATTTTAATGCCCAAGTGTTTATAATAACCTATAATCTTAATAAATGTTCTATTTATTAATTATAATATAGTATTATATCCTATTAGGCAGACATAAGTATAATTAGCAAACAATCATAAATGCTAAATACATTTATAATTATCTCAAGTTAAATGTTATAAAATATTATATATAATATTATATAATATGTAATTGTATAATATTATCAAACAAGATTATTTAAACATTTGGATATGAGGAATAAAACTATAATGCCTTTTAAAACATAAACTAGTATTTCAATTTTTATTACTTTTTAAGAAGTCTAAATTTAAAGACATGATTTCCTTAATACAAGACTGTTTTATATGTAACTTATCACAAGTGCAATAAACTCATAATATTGAAAAAAATCTCTATTTATTTTTATTGTTTTTTACATTTGCATTTTCACAATGAAAATATCCCCCCAAATTAACAATTTTTAGAAAGTGATTATTTTGTTGGCCCCAGAAAATATTTTGTTATCTTACTAACAGAAGTAAATCTTTACTACCTAAATACTGTATTTTCCTCTATCATAATAGTTTGACACGGAGAATTAAGATGTAGGTAAAAAACAAAACCACTGACCCTCTTTGCTATTTTACCCTGTGTAAAGACTCATTTTAAAAATCTTTTGTCAAAAATAAAGAATTAAAATGTACTGGGAACAAACTATTAAAATACATCTTTATGCTCTAATCGTCATCAATTACTTTTATAAACTCATAGATAAATTCAGGATACATTACTAACCAATTTTCTCAAAACACTGTAATAACATTTTCCACAACACAGCTTTTTGTTTTTAATATCCAAATGGAATAACTATCAACCTTTCATTCATGTAATATAAGTGAAATTTTGGTTATTTTCACTATAATTTTAGTGAATCTAAAATCTAAAATTATACTCTACTTAGCATTTCTACTAAAAATCTCTACTTAGCATTTCTCTTTGATAATTTAAGATATTTTATCAACAGTATTATTGAAAAATTTTTTTCCAGGGAAAAGAGGAGAAAAAATAAAGCCCTAAAATTGAAGATGTTTTTACTTGTAATTTAAATATTGCTGAGACTTTTGGCTTGGTGTCCACAAAAGAAAAGAAAAAGCCCCTTTAATAATGGATACAATAGCAAAGCAGCCAAAATAAGTTAGACTTGAATATTAAGGGTGTGGTGTTTTACTTTATTTCTCCTTTCCCTCAGATCTCTAGAAATCATTTCGAAAGATAAAATTCTGATTAAATTATAATATCTCAGGTAGATCTAACAGTAGATCTAATTATCTGACTGAAAGACAAATAATAATGGCACTTGACCCATTACATTTTAATAAAACTTTAAAGATATGAATTAGTTAACTGTGAATATTTTAAATATATCAAATACAATATTTACTTGTAAATTGCTTGATTTGAAAGAAAGCATTTTCTTACATTGTACTTAAATTTTAAACTTACTTAGTGGGGAAAAAAGATACTAGAGATCTACCCTAAAAGGATCAGCAAGAACATGTTTAAAACTGCATGTACTGGCTGTAACAACTTACTTAAAAAAACACCAAAGCCAGTGAGGTAACGTGTGCACCTGTAGTCATAGCTATTCAGGAGGATCATTTGGGCCCAGGAGTTCAAGTCCAGCCTGAGCAATACACCAATATTCCATTTCTAAACGTCTGGAAAGTCTCTAGAATCACTAATACATATGCCTTTGGTCAATTATCTGTTGCCACAACAACTAACCATCAGAGATCCTAATCAGAAGGGGATATCAGAGTACAGGAAAGATCTCCACCCTAACTGTACACCCTTGAGAGCTCATTCACCACTGTAAAGGAGAACAACAGACTGTTCCACCTAACCTCTCCATTGAAGACTTTTCAAAACCAGAGTCTAAGCCAAAGAAAAGCAAACGTCTGAAGATATAAGACATGCATTGTATACTTTCTTAAATGCACCTTCCACCAACAATTAAAATAGTGAAAGATATAAGACATCTATACTACTTTCTCAAATGAAGCTCCCACCAACAATTAAAATAGTGAAAAATGTCTAGATGAATGGAATATATGACTTAGAAAGTCTCAACCAGCAGAGCTGAAACACGACTAGTTCTGAATTTCTGGCTGGCAAATCGCAGCAGTATATAGTTATCACCTGAATTTTCAAAAGCTTTCAAGTTAGAGTTTTAAATTTCCTGTTGGTTCTTTTTAGGGTAGGTTAACATTTTAAGAAACTTCACAGAAATAAGAGAAAACTATGCTTCACCTTAAAACACAAATTTCCTTTTTTTCTCTCTTTACAATGTCAACATTTATTAATATGTCAACATTATTTTTAAATATTTTATTTCTTAAAAGCCACAAAAAAGTAATCTATGAGGAATATTTGTCACAGGTAAATCCAAAAACTGGAAAATATTATAAGCAAAACAAGTAAATAGTAACTCAACATAGAGAAAAATAGGCAATACCCTTTTTGAGAAAGCAAATTCTCAAAAATATTTAGAAGACAGTATAAAGTTTAGCAAAAAAGAAAGTCTAAGTCCTTTATCAGACACCCTGAAATAAAAACCCAACTGCCCAAAAATATTTTGAAAGAGTATGAAGTGGTAGAATTCGTGATTTGATAGTTACTTAGTAATACAAAATACATTCCTATATATGAAAGCTTCAAATACATCATCACAAACAAGTCAAGTTTATTTTTCTCTGATCTAAACTACCAGATTAGCTAGTAGCTGGAAATAATTGACAGGTAGAAAACTTCTTTGTAAAACAGTTTTGTAAATAATATATCTCTGCTGAAAGTGAGATAGGTAATAAATACTTAAGATTAAGCACTCTGAGATATGCAACTGACTCTGAAACCAGCAACTTCTAAATAGTGTTTATATGCTTTTAAGGTGTTTTTGTTTTAAATTCTTCCTATCCTGTAGACTATCAGGTTTTTTATGTTGTTTTTTTTCAGTCAAAACTACAGTCATCAGCTCTACTGGGTCACAGCCTGTAGAAGGAAAGTATAATCTCTTTGTTCCACCACTATACTTTTACCTTCAGGATCTGACCATGAATTTATTTAATTGTGGAACAAATATTTTTTGAGCACCTACAACAAATGAAATAATATGAGATAAGTAAGATGAAATATGTTTTAACAGGGATTTACCTAATAAGAAATCACTAAAATTTATCTGAATTAAAAGGTTTAAAAGAAGATATATGGTTAAAATATTTATCATTATATTTTGTTCTTATTTCTTTTGCTTTTTATTTATTTACTTTGAGATTTTTGAGAATTTACCTATGCCTATTTTCAGGGTTGAATTAAATTCTATAATATATTCTTAAATAATCAGATGTAGCAGTACCCTTGAAAAATAAAGAAGCATTTTAAAATTCTTTTTAAAGAATGTATAAAATTATTTTGGAGAGAAGAGATGAAAAATGATATTCTACATCAGATAATTGGTTCACAAATATTTTCATATTATCATATATTCCCATTTGTGGGAAAAACTAGTTTCAGAGTAAGTTACTTAATGTCTATCTCAGCCAGCCATCTGCCTATTAACATCAAGGGATGAGGAAGGATTGGACTGGTCTGTTCTGTTTTTCAGAGTGTTTCCCAAGTGCCTGCCACAGTGCTTGGCACATAACAGGCGCTCACTAAATATGCATTTAATGAATATCCATAGGACATCTTTTCCATTCTCTTGCTATCAGAAGAAAGGGTCTACTACTGCTCTGCTCATCACTCAGGTTGTCTGTTCTCTCTACATTAAAAAAAAAATTGTCTATGTACCCCCCCTCTTTGGGGAAGAAGCGCATTAGTGCCATAGCTCAAAAAATCCTTCCCCACAGAAGGGTTTTAAACTTTCTGTTCCTAAAGGGTTGGCTGTGAAGGGAAGACCAAGAATCAGCACAAATTCATTGGGAGATACATGGTTAACTTCTGCAGGTGCATAAACTTCTAATTTAGGCAGTCTCTGACCCCATTTGTCATTCAACCAGGAATTTCCAATGTGTTTTCTCTATGTAGAAAGTCTTTTTGGACCTCGTAAAATCTTTAGAAAGTCCCAAACAGTTCTAATCCCTGGGTTCCACACTATCTTCCAAAATCAAATCCCCTGAATTTTAGAAACCACTACCAGACAACTTCATTATGGTCCCTAAGTGCCAATGAGCCCTTATCACTGTGACTTCTGTTTATTTGCATTTAGAATGTCCTCCACAATTCATTCTCTAGAGATTCACAACTGACCTAACATTTGTTCTTGCTCTACATTAAAAAAAAAAAAAATCTTGATACACTATCTCTTTTGATCATCACAATGACTTCAGTACTTAGTCAAAAAAGTTTAAAAAGTTATTATTTGGGAGGCCAAGTCCGGCGTATCACAAGGTCAGGAGTTCAAGCCCAGCCTGACCAACACGGTGAGACAATGGTGGCGCACATTTTTAATCCCAGCTACTAAGGAGGCTGAGGCAGGAGAATCGCTTGAACCTGGAAGGCAGAGGTTGCAGTGAGCGGAGATCGCACCATTGCACTCCAGCCTGGGCCACAGAGCAAGACTCCATCTCAAAAGAAAAAAGTTATTATTTTCCTAGTTTTCCAAATAAAAACTAGGCATAGAAAGATCACAAGGCTAGCACAGCAGAGCTTAGTCTTTTATCTCTAAGTTGAGATCTGTTTTTAAAAGATGACTTAACATAATAATCACAAACTAGTAACTTTCCTAAGTGTCTCAACACGGTTCTTTTATAAACCAAAATTAATTTAACTGTGCATAAGCAAGCTACATCATAGGCCCCCATGCTGTACTGTATTTTATTGGACCATTCCCACATTCTTATTACTATCTGATCATTAAAATTGTTTGCATTGTGATCCCATCCAATGCAACAGTCATTCATTCGTCCATCCATCCATTTGTTCGACAGACACCGTTGCAGTCACTATCTGAGGCACTAAGAATCTCAAGTTCCATAAGACATACTCACTAACCTCAAAAAGTTTTTAAGATAGTAAGGGAATCACATAAGCCCATCTGGACAACAAGGTAGCAAATAGTGGAACATACACAATGCCAACCAAGCATAAAGGTCAAATATTTAAATCAGTATGTGAGGATCAGATCATGGAAGGTAATCTATACGGTTAGTATGTCTCCATTACCTATCTCACTTTGATTTTCAAATGGCATTCCAGAGTGCAGCTTTCAAAGTTTAAATTCCAGGTCCTTATTAACATTCTGTCATATGGAATGATAAGTTTAGATTTCACTTCAGATTAATCTCAATTCATTATAATTTCTGTTAAACACTGTTAACTCTGTTTGGAGGAAAACTTAAGGCTATAATTCTACCATAAATTTTATTTTTTAAGCAGATATTCAATATATAACAAAAAGGTATATTAAAGAGATGCCTTATTTCTGTTCAACAAAGAAAAATATTCTATTTTATAGCTAGATGATAGCCACTTCAAATGTTTTAACACCATGCGGAGCACTGCTTCTAAGTCTTCATACTCTTATCATTATCAAACTCAGTGAATGTAAAAAGCCACATAACCAAAATATACCCAAAATGTATCCAAAAGGAACACATCAAGTTTTCTATATATTACCTAATACTCACTAAGCCTCTGAATATAGAAAAACTGAATTATATTTTTAAATTCTTTGTTGATTTGTTAAAGGGGCTCTGGCTCAACTGCAACAAAAAATGTTTGGATTTGACAACTTGGTGTTTCCACCAAAAAACCCAAATTCAGTCTAAGACTGTCGAAACTGTCAAAAACAGAACTGTATAATTTTATACATCTTTAAACTACTAGCCTCATAAATCAGTATGTATAGGAAAAGAACACCTAATGAAAGTACTAATAATTCTGTTATATACCTTGAACTGTTCTCAGTATATCAGTTAAGATACTTTTGGCTGAATAAAAAAAATATATAATTCAATATAGTTTAAATCATAGAAGTAATGTTGATATATACTTTTAACACAGAGGCTCTAATTCTCATTCATTTTCTCAGCTTTGCCCTCTCCTTTCCTCCATGTGTCAGTTTCATTATGGGGCTTATCCTTCCTGGCCACAAAATAGCTACATTTACCACATTCTCCCTAGTTTATATCTAGAGAAAATAGGGACTATCCAACATCCTGAGGATTAAACAAAACTCCCAAGGATTATTTTCACTAGACAATCTTGCTTCATTCATTCTTTCAACAAGTATTAGTGATCACCTAGTCTGTATCAGGTACTATTTTTGGCACCAGGAATACAGCCATGTACATGAAGGATAGAGTCCTATCCTTATGGAGCTTGAGTTCCTGTAACCTAATCAATCAGTAAGACAGGATTGATTTACTCCCATTGATTTACCTCCTGGGCCTAGGATTAGGGTCACTCCCAGTCAAACCCACATGGCTACTACACAATAGTGTGAAGAATACGATGAATGTTGGTGGCAAACTGCAATGTTTATTACTCCCATCCATAAATATTTTGGTGATGGGTGTTGATTAATCAGTTAGATTAATTCATACACAGTTCTATATGAGTTGAGAAAGATATGCATACAGCAGTGTTTTACTTGGCAGAAGTAATGCCTTGCAGTTGTAAAATGGGCCACAGATCCCAGCCACGTTCAGCATGATGAGACTTCTGTGCTACCCAGAGCTACTGACATGCCAACCACCTAAAAAAAAGTGAGGCATGCAAATGTATTTACTACCATAATACCAGTAAATATGTTTAAAAAACTTTTTTCTAACAATATATTTTTGGAAAGTTAAATACCATCACACTCCAGACCAAGACTACAGGATGTCCTAGTTCCCTTTAGTCTTTTCCATGAACACTGCCTTCACCTGTAAACTTAGTTCTACAGCTATCCACTAAGGAGGCCTAAACAGGGGACAGCCATTTCAATCCAAGTCCGTTATAACTACCAGAAAAAAATAAAAAAATGCATGTCATATTCATGATGAGTGAGAAGCCCCTGAAATAAAGGATAGAGTATATTATGTTTACAAATGACCTACCACATTATCTGTTTTTAGTTCTGCCTCACCAGAATCAGTAGTGGGGCTTACTTAACACCAAACTGCAAGGCTAAATCACTAAAAATGAGATCCCAGAAATAGAGTACAGGAAGAATGACATTCAGTGTGTCTTGCAGCGGGCATAAACTAAATAACCAAGTAACTACCCAATTTAATAAATATGAGTTCTCAAAGAAATCATCTCCAGCTTAAGTGACAATGCTCATATGGAGGGTAGCATTGAAAGTAGGCTTTAAAGGTTGAAGGCAGGTAAGTAGAAGAATTAAGGAGACAGGTTTGGAAATTTGCAAGTATTTTTTTGGTTGGAGTAAGCAGATTATCAATAGTAGTAATTAGCCAACTGTAACAAATGTTTGAAAAATTCAGAATTGGAAGATTTAAAAATAGTAACAATCTTTATAATTTCAACAATTTTGTGTAGTAAATTTTGCTTTAGGAGATGTCATTGTTTTTCTCTTATTCTCTAAGCTTTGAAGAATAACAATAAATATATTTATTTTGTTAGACGTGGATTCATACTCTGAGCTGGAGTCAGCTAACTTCTAGTAAGACAATATTGATTGGCTTTGAAAAAGAAATTCCTACTAGTCTAGAGACCAGAATTCAGCTTCAACTTTATTTCCACAAATAAACTATGACATGATGGTACTCTAACAGGAATAAAACCTGAAGAAAAATTCTCTGGAAGACTGTCATAACTAAGATTTCAAAGCTGGCTTGAGAAAAACTCTTGAAAATCTGTGAACAATGGTTTATTCCTAAAAGCCAGAAAGATTTCCAAAGGGTATTGATACCTTACCTTTGTGACCATTACCTCCCAAAAATATGGGGATGCTGAGGCTCAGAAAGTTAAATGATTTCCCCTCAGTCACATAGCTAAAAACCAAAGGGGCTGAAATGAAAATACAGGTCAGCAGATTCTAACTCTAATACCTTTCACTTCAGCATTCTGCCTTTCTAAGAAACAAGAAGTTGAGAAAAATGGAGGAAATGAGAAATAAAATATGTGACAAATGCCAGTAGAAATCAATAGATCATATAAACAAGTCTGTGATATGGTGAGCCAAAATGAGGAACAATCTTCTGTAAAAGAAAAGCACAACATAGACTTAGTCCAAAACCCAAGATTAAACAAAACAATTAAAACTGCAATGTTTCCTCAAGGGTAAAAAGCATTAAATTAATTTAATCAAATAATTGCTCCTTTCTCTCCTGATATTTTCTAACAATGTATAAAAGAAGAAAATTAAACCTTGGTCTCTAAAATTATTAAAGATAGTAACTAAATTTAACTTTATGGTAATTCCTGTAAGTGCTAAAACATCTTAACATCTAATTTTTTACTCTAAATTCCCAAAACTTTCCACAGACAAAAACTTTCAACTTTTTAACAAAAAAGTCTGCTAAACAGTTTAATCCCAAATTTGTCTGTATGAAAAATAAATTCAGCCTTGCAGTTTGCAGATAATTAATGGCCAAAGCTAGCAAATATATTGTGGAAAAACAGCAAATATTGACTTCTGAAATCTACTGCCTTCAAAGATAGTATCTGTAGAATCCTCGTTCCTCCCCTAATCATCTTTAAGTTTTCCATAATAAAATATAAAATTATTTGGTAGGAAAGTGAGAGAAAAGGTTAGAGGAAAAGAGTTCTTCAGGTTTTAAAATCTAACAAACTAAAAAACCAGCCCCAATATTGCACCCAATCACCATTCTTTCAAAAGATTCTACAACAGACTAAAGGAATAATTATGATGCAAGACTCAAAATCCAGCAGATGTTTTAGGAACACCAAGTTAAAGCGATCCCCTTCTCACACCTGAAAAAGTACTGAAAGTGTAGGTTACCTCAAAAGCCATAATTAATTCCCAATAGTCTTGTGGGGGTACTTTGCTTTTGTTCCACGCAAATGACATCCTTTAAGATTTTAAAAACATATATAAAGTATTCTGATCACCTGATACTTTACTAATTCAAAGCCCAGGGGATAGATAAATCATAAAAGAATTATGGGGATGAGCTAGTTGTATTTTTGTGAGTCTCCTTAATAGAGTGACAATTCTAATAGAAAATGAGAATTTTCTGAGAACAAAGACCATCCATGTCTTATTCTTTATATCCCCAGTGCCTGGTACATAGTTAGGTGCTCAATACATACGGGATTAATTCACAAAGATGTATATAGTTTTCTTTTGATAATCATTGACACTTGTTTGAAGATGCCCTTTTATACTGACGTAACTGCAATTTTTTTAAGAAAATGAATCAAGTTAATTATTCTTCCAATTCCAAGTTTTATAAGAGTATAACCAAGAACAAAATATACGTAGGAAAAGGCATTAGACCTTAAAGAGGCATATAGAAAACTCGTGTAGAAGTCCAGATTGACTAAACCAGTTTACTGTTTTACCCGTTAAACAGTCTAAGCAGATTAATTGGAACTAGACATGTGAAGATCCCTAAGGTTTTTAGTAACAAATTTTTTTTAATTTATAGGCTACATTTCAACACATCCAAATTAAGAGTTTAAGAAAAATGTAGATACTGATATTTAAAAAATATATATAAGCAAAAAGGTTATGAAGCTCATTCTCTTTTTATAACCAGGCTTATTACACAGTAACAAGGTACTCAGTTCCAAATGATTTGTATAATGTCAATTATCCACATTACCATGAATATATTTTATTTAGAAATTGCACCAAAACAAAAATTTGTTTTCCTAAATAAACAAATAGAATGACTACACATCCCTGTGTAGTTATTTAAAGGATACACCTTTAACCACAGCATCTGATTAATAAGCAATAAAAGCAGTCTGTCCAGGTAAAAACTAAGAATGTGACAACCTGGTTTTGGTACATCACAAAGGAAACTTCTTTGTCAATTGAAACATTGAAAAATAGTGGTTTCTAGCAATATGTGTGAGAAGTTTAATAAACCAAAGGTCAAGGTTGATATTTCTAGACTTATAACTAAAATATCATGAGAAATTGCCATTTTTAAAGATTTACACTGGGGTACACACATTGGATGTAAACAAAATAGGTCATTCTATCAACCAAAGTGTTCCAGTCTAGAAAAGATGTTTGAAAATACACAGCCAATACTTGCTTTTTCAAGCCAATTCCAGTCTTGCAGTTATTCCACTTTTAGATATAAGCTTAGCCATCAAGCATAGATGCCTGAATATTTTTTAAAATTGTCTCAAATTGCCTTGTGTTTGTTGGTTTTTGGTAATATAATACAAAATCTTTATGAGTAGCCACAAGATTAAAAAAAAATGCCACTTTAGGTAGACTCAATGCTTATCTGTGTTACATTTAATATATGCTTAATATGATCCCATTACAACATTATTCTAATTTATTATTTTAAAAGTCAATTATGATACCTTTGTAATAATGTTAAAAATATAAATAATTCCTAAGTTTAATACAATGAAGAAATACACAAATTAGAATTATACATTAACTCCCAATAGCCACACCCAAGTGGGAGGTGTGTGTATGTGTGTGTGTGTGACAGAGAGAGAGAGAGAGAGAGAGAGAGAATGGTTTATTTTGGTTACCTGATTTTAAAGTTTTGTTTCCAAATATTTTTATTTTACTATTTTAATAGTTCCTCCCATCCAACACTTAGCTCAACTGCTTTTGACTGAATGTGTTTCTGATATATGTCAGTCAATACAAAAGCATAATTTCATTAAAATGTATATGCTCAGGACTGAGAGAACATTATAAAATGAAGTTTGGCTAAAGTTCAACAGCGCATCAAATAGCACTGGCAAGAATTTTCTTAAACAGATGGTGTAAAATCTTGCTAACACAATAGTGTGTGCTTAACACAGGAACAATATCAGAAACAGATGTGATCCAAGTGACCAAAGTATCAAACAGAAACAATAAACATGGGATATACATTAAAAAACGATGCCCTTTTCAGCCGGGGGAAAAATTTTTGAAAATGTTTGTCAAATAAGAACTGCTACTGATATTTTTCCAGAGTAAACTTGACATACAAATATTTTCCATTTTTCATTATTTTATGTATTGCATTAAACTTCTATGATGGTGGTCAAAATTAATGATGTAATTATTAATACATGTTAAAAGAAACTAATCACAGGAAAAGAAATAAGTCCTTGATTTAACCTAAGAAATTCAGAGGATCTAAGGCCTTCTATCCATCATTTGGAACGGAAAGCATTCTCAGCCCAGAAGAATCTCACAAGCGCGCCAGTAGACAGACAGGCAGGCGCAGGCACACACACACACACACACACACACACACACACACACTCACTCCTTTTAAAGGGGCTGTATAGTCGCGCGGTCTGTTACATACATTTGCTCAAGCATTACACCACAGTATTAAAAGTTCTAAGGACCAAGGGCTATGGCTGGTTCAGGAACTAAAGCCAAGTAGAAAAAACTCGAATCCCTGGGGAAGCCCTACCAGAGGCTGAAACCGCGGACTTCGGGGTGGTGCTCAAGCCCAAGGCCCGTAGCGCCTGGCCCTTCGGGGCTACTCCCTGCCCGCGTAGACGCCGCGCCCGAGCAAGGCAAGCTGCGACGCTACTCCAAAACGACAGCGGCCTCCCCCGGCCGTATCGCTCCCTCCAGCCTTTGTTCCAGACTCGGGCAGCGGAGCCGGTCCACCTCAAGGGACACGCACATGTCTGTTCTGGCCTAGTTAGACCTTGCCCCCATAGCCTTGTGGTTTGTTGCTGGCTTTGGTTTTGGTTTTTCCTATTTTCTCAGCGTCCTTTGGGGTGCTCGGATGTGCATGGGGGAGCTTTTGATGTGTTGCGCAAGAATTACCTACCTATGGGCCTTGAGTCTCCTCCAGGCTCTCCTTCTCAGGAAAGAAAGGTCTTATCCTCTGGAAGACCGATCTGATTCCAGGAGAAGAATGTTACCCGTGTGAAACCCAAACCTCCGCCCTGGGGTTGCCCACGGAAAAGGACGCGATGAGGGCGGCAGTCAAACCCACCTGGGCAACCAACGCGACGAGCCTGACTCAGGGCCCGGCCTGAGGTAGACGTCCAGGCGCTACGAGCCGCGGCCACCCACACTGACTTTGGATTAGTGAGGAGGAAGGGCGGGGGAGAGGATCGCACAGGGCCTTCCACCTGCTTTCTCAAGAGAGCTTGTTTCCGGGGGCCGCTCTCGTCGCCCTGCCTGGCGCCCAAACGCCTCAGCGCCTCCCGGAGTGCACCGCGCGGTGGGGACGCTCCCGGCCTGCACCGGGGCTGGAGAACCGAGGCCGGAAAGCCGTGGGGATCTGCGTGGCTCCAGGGCGTTTCTCTCGAGGTCGCTTCCAAAGGCAGGCGCCAGCCCAGGCCGTCCAGGCCTCCAGCAGCAAGAAAGGGCCTCAACTCCCAAGGGACGCGCCCTGCGGGCCTCCGCCTGGCTTCGGAGTTTGGGGGTTGCCAAGGAAATGCAACAATATTTATGACCTGCAGGCGATGAGAAAGTGTTCGCCCAGCACGCGATCCATCTCCCTTCCTTGGCTGATTGCCATCCTGGAGCCCATCCCCCCCCATCTCAGGCCCACGCTCCACGCGTGCCTAACTTCACTTCCACCTAACTCGGTGCGCAGCGCGCTCAGGTCCCTCCTAAGCTTCCCCCAGTCCCACCATCCACAAGGTCTCCTAAAAGAATTCTCACTTCTATTATAATACTTCAGGAGACTGAGAGAAGCCATACAGCCAACCTGCGAAGCCACAAAATATTCTTCACACGTAGCACAATGGTTAAGACCTTGTAATGAGTTTAGGTTCAGCCTCTGTAGCCAGTGTATGGTAAGAATGAGAATGACCTTCAAGTTCCCCATCTGTGAGTCAGACATAATAATACCTACTTCACAGAAGATTGTGAGGAATACATATGACAACATATGTAAAAGTCGGGCAAAGCCAAACAATACACGGTACTTCTTATAAAAGGATGCAAATTCATCTCTAAAAAAGTCTTTTTAGGAAAAAAGTTATCTCATCCTGGGGGGAAGGGTGGTTTAAAGAAGCAGGGATTCTGGCTTAGTTTACTGCCTACATTTTTTCTGCATCCTGACCTTTAAAAGACAGATTTACATGAATTAATCCACGTTGATTTTTTTTTAGTTTTGTCGTTGTTGTTGTTGTTTTAATGCAAGAGGTTCCTCACCACGCACAATATCTGGAAAATTACTGAAGTAGGGCAGAAGTATTCTGAAGGAGAGGAGGAGAAAGAAACCTTGAAAAGGCATCTTATGTTTAAAATCTTCAGAAGAAACTGTTGCCTATTTCTTCCCAAAACTTTGAGATGCAAAAGCAGTGATGATGCAAACTGTAAAGAGCTTAGCCAGGTCAAGGTGTTATTACTGAAAGTTAGCACAGGCTAAAGACATCCTTTAAAATTAATCATGATAAACATCTGTAGGAGGCCCCCCTGAGGAAAGTGGCGGGAGGGGGAGGTGCATTTGAGGGAACAAAGAGGGAACAAGCACTTCTAAAACAGATTTTGCCGTGTTTCTAAGCCTATAACAGCTATAGCTAGTTTGCAAATCTTCTTGGTGTGTCTGCCAAGACGACACACCAAGTCTTAAAAATAAAGCCCTAGTGCTTTCTCCCTTAGTGCTGAGTAATTTCAATACCGCAAGCGCTGGTGAATCCATTCCAGGTTGCATGACCTCTTCCAGCCCTTTTTCAGGACTTTGGAATCCCGGCCAAGTCCTGGACAAGGACCCGTTCCTGTTTGGATGGACTGTTACTGGGCAGAGATTGGGCCCAGCTGCTGAGGCACCCAGGGCATAGAACTGTGACCTGCTGCAGAGTGGGACCTGTTGTACTCAAGAACTAAAACTCCATCTACTGCCCTCGTGTCTCCTCCGTGTTGTGTTCTTCCTCCTTTTGGTGGACTGTAAACGAAGGTGTATCTCCTTTCCAGGCCAGAGAGGAGAGCATGCAGCAGCACCTGGCTCCAAATGACCTCAGTTCCCATTCTGACTGTCTACCTCGGGTCCCCTTTTTACCCTGAATCGAGCCAAAACCTATGTCAATGTCTTGCCAACATGCACAGCATTTCCAAGTGGGCACCCAGAGTCCATCAATGGAGGCTTGCCCCAGGCTTCTCTGATCCAACACGTTCCTACTAGCATCCCCTGCCCCCAGCCTCATGTATAAAGGGAGGCTCTGACCCAGTTGGTGTCTTTGGCACCCAGAGTAGGTTTCCCAATTTAATTGCAAATGCTGAGGTCTGAAGGACTTGAAGGAGGGAAGAACACAAATGAACTATGATGCCTGAGGATCCCTTGGAGGTTATAAGCTTATAAGCCTTTGTTATAAGACAAAATAGTAAAGTAATTAAAAGTCGGGCCTCCATGTGGGATGTCTGGGTTTGAATTCTGACCTGGTTTGGTAAAATATGGCCTTGGGCAAATTAAAGAAGTGGGGTTGTATGCCACAACATAAGTGGGGCATTTAAAAAAATAATAAGCCACTTGCTAATTATAATGTCAGAATTTCCATGCCCTTTCTTACCTAGCTCTTCAAGGGATTGATAGATGCAGGAACTGGGCAAGAAGGCCAATGCAAAGAAGTAGGAAGCACTAGAACTAAGAAAGCAGAGAAAGGCATGAAACCCCCTGTGCCTGCCAGCAGCATATACTTTCCCTCATTCAGAAAGCAATTTTTTTTTTTTTTTTTTTTTTTTTTGGGACGGAGTTTCGCTCTTGTTACCCAGGCTGGAGTGCAATGGCGCGATATCGGCTCACCGCAATCTCCGCCTCCTGGGTTCAGGCAATTCTCCTGCCTCAGCCTCCTGAGTAGCTGGGATTACAGGCACGTGCCACCATGCCCAGCTAATTTTTTGTATTTTTTTAGTAGAGACGGGGTTTCACCATGTTGACCAGGATGGTCTCGATCTGTTGACCTCGTGATCCACCTGCCTCGGCCTCCCAAAGTGCTGGGATTACAGGCTTGAGCCACCGCGCCCGGCCTCAGAAAGCAATTTTTTACAACTCTTTGAAAACTAGTTCAGTGCCTGGCATCCCAGAAAGCAATTTTTTATTGTGGGGTGCCAGGCACTGAACTAGTTTTCAAAGAGTTGTCAGATGCGTCTGGGGTGCTCCTAGAGCTGCAGGAAGAACTGCAGGGGTTGACTTTATTCAGGTGTGTATCAAAAAAACTAATGCTAAAGACTTCTCCTGAGTGGTTACTGAGTGAGCAAGTGGTCACTTTGCACAAACTGAGGCGCGGCCTCTGCTACTGTTCACATTAACAGGAGTTTCAGTCAAGGCCAAAAAAGAAAGTTCCAGAAGTGAGCGCATGCCTTTGGACCAGTCTGTATGGAGATCGAGTCGTTATCTATTCAGTCCAGGTTTTGATCCACTTGCTGATGATTAGACATCGGATTATGTAATCTGCAAGGAAAAGGAGAGAGGAAGATTTTACCGCTGATTTAAATGTTCTCCTTTTTCCTTTTTGTGGCTGTTTTATTCGACACTTCAATTCATTCAATGCTGTTTAATCTCTGCCCAGCAAGAGTACAGGTGGGAAGGGGAAGCTCTTCCCTATAGGACCCCAGACGCCCCCCAGCTACTCAGCAGAAGCAGAAGCAAGAGGCTAGCAGCTAGCAGCTGGACCACTTGTGCTGGAGTAGCAACCCACGTCCACAGTTCTATAACAAACTGTCATGAATCCATTTACTGAAAGTGTGTCCATTTCTGAACTCACCGGCAAGAGGACAAACACCGCAAAGTAGTTAAAAGTCAGGCATTCGCGTCAGATGTCTGAGTTTGAATCTGCCCTGGCTTGGTAAAATATGGTCTTGGACAAATTAAAGAAGTAGGGTTGTGTGCCACAACGTCAGTGGGGCATGACAAATAATAAGCAACAGCTATGATTACTGACATTTTCACAATATTCAGAAGGTTGTGCAAACTGACAGAAGGGTGTCAAGCATTTTTAAATGCATGAGATTAACTCTTAAATAAACCAGCAATAAAGGAGATGAAAAAGTTGTTCATTGTGTGTCCTTGGGCCTAGTTGGCATGATAGAGGTGACTCCAGGCAGCTGCACTCTTCTCTGGAGCCTCTGCAACCCAGGGAGGTGCATCTAGCCTCGGTGACCATCTGAAACCCTAGAAATGGTCAACTTGCTGAAGAACATTAATCTACTCTTCACTGGGGAAATTGTGCCTATGGTGGCTCCTCTACATCCAGACCTCTCTAGGGAGGAGAATGAGGATGTTGTAAGAGAAAGATTATATTAATTGAGAACCTCCTGTGTAGATGAACAGTTAATTCAACATTGTGATTTTTATGACAATTTCTAAGTGATGTCATCTTCATTTTACAAATGCAAAAGCTGAAGTGTTAAAAAGTTAAATTGCTCAAAATTCCACTACAGATTTGACTAACTTCAAACCTGTGCTCTTACTATAATACCATGTTGCCTAGCTCTTAAATCTTGAACTCCCATGAAGGAAGACAAGCAGGGAAGGAATAAGGGAGAAAAGGAGGAGAGGAAAGAAAGGAAGAAAACATTACCACAATTAGAAGAACCAGTCTCCTGTAGCAGAAGTGCATATAGCAGTTATTTGTTTTTTTTGTTTTTTTTGTTTTTTTTGTTTTTTTTTTGAGACGGACCTGGCTCAAGATTCTTGGGCCAACTTTTTTTGTAAAAGCATAGTTTTATGAGTTACATCGGAGGTGGACGTGTTGCTGGGGAGAACCTTAGACACCAAAGTTGTGGCAGGATGGCACAGGCTTGTGTGGGGCTCATTCACACTGGCTAACAATCTGAGCTGAGAGTTTCCTTATCAAAATCCATCCAAGCCTGTGAATAGGAGGCTCACACAGCCCCACTTCTCCCTCTCACCCCATCCCCAGGACCAAGAAATACCATCTGGTGCCTGCGTTTTTGCACTTAGATAAAGTTTGGCTTTCCTGCCACACTGACCGAGTTGAGCTTTTAGAGATCCCTGGGAAAGCGGGAAAACGGGGATGTGGAAGGGGAGCAGAAGCCTATGGGGTCTGGGTTTCATCCTCCTTCTTGATCTGCGAACTCCAGGTTATATCTGCCCGGTTCGCCAAGGACTTGTAGGGGAAACACGGTATAGGAAGGCGGATAGAGAGTTGAATTTTCTCTCTCTCTGTTTCTCCACCTTGAACTTTGTTTTTTACAGAGTTATGCGGGCAGAGGTCTGTAGAAACAGGTTAGAATCAAGTTTCCATTGGTCTTGATTTGTTTATCATTCTAAATGGTAAAATGCATATAAAACCGGCAGCCCCAAACCACAGGCGTGCTTAAGGCGCGATTGTCGGCTTGGAAATGTCACAATGAATAATAGCGTAATGGACTTTTGCGTGTCGCGCCATAAAGGCGGGAAGCTTTCCAGGCTGCCTTGCTTCATTTCGGGCTCCATGTGGCTCCTAATTCTTTCTCTCCCATCCTCTCTCTTATCAAACTGGAAACGCTTCCCCTATTCCTTCCTTACCGGCCCTGAGAGCTTACTGGCGCTCTAGCTGGGCTAGCGCACCCGCTGAAAAGAAACACCGGGTCACTCATACAGACTCTCGGGCGCAGAACTTGGTTTTCTATTATTGGTTCTCCAGAACCGCTCGAGACAACTGGTCCCAGCTGGCGCATCAGACTGCAGTGAGGGATGCCGTGGGGCGAGTAGCGAAGGCCAGGTCTCTAGGCCAGTAGATTGAGTTCCCGGGTGTCCCGCGAGAAGTAGTCTTGCCCAGCTGGGAAGCCCATCAAACCTCAGTCTTGGCCCACAGTTGGGGAAAAATCAGTGGGTCCCAGACAGAGGTCCTCGCCCGCTTTTGGCGACCTCACTGGCGTGAACAAACGCGCCGCTCTCTTACCCTCAGAAACTGTAGGTGGCAAGGTCTTTATAAAGGAGTCTGGGACCATTAAGTCCCAAGGTGAGCGCGTTTCCAGCTCTGCCATCTCTGAGGATTTATGCAGATTCTGAGCAGCGCAAGTTTTTGGGAAGAACCTCTAGATGCAAACTCCTAAATTCTTTTTCCAAATTAATATTTATAATGGTTACACGGGATGGGCAAAAATCCAAAGACACCGTCTCCTAACCCTGAACCAAGTGTGACATCCGCAGTTTCAGAGTGGTTTTCACCTTCAGGGATCGAAGGAGTCGCCACCGGAATTCTGCCAGAATCTGCACCTTCTTTTGGTGGTGAAAGTCTTTCCCTCCTCCACTGCCTCCTACAGTCCTCTGTCTGACTGTACCCTTGGCGCTGGTGCCCTTGAGGTGGACGGCGAGGGCCGCGGGCCGGGGAAGATCCGGTCCGCAATAGCAGGGCGCTAGTACTGCGCCTGCAGGCCCGGGAGTCCTGGATGCACCTCCTTTGACCACGTTTTCTCCAAGGCTCCAGCTGTGCCTCGCGCCGGTCTCCACAACTCTGACCCAGGCGAGTCTCTAGAAGGCGGGCGGGAGGAGCCTCAGCAGGCGTAGTTTAGGGGATTCGAGATTCCGGAGATTGCCTGAGCACCGCGAAACCTCCAAGTTAAGTTCTCTCAAACGTGTGGTTACTCACCGCGAGGAGCTCAGAGGCAAAGGGTTCAATACTCAAGTTGGTGGGGACTTTCTCTACTTAAAGTTATAATTTGCTAATTCGGATCTATTGCTTTTAAATATCGAGTTCCAGAGACCTCTGGCAATACAGGCTTAATTTTATCCCACTGAAGAAGGATGTTTATAAACGGCGCCTGCAGTGCGAACTGAGTGTGAAAATATCAGTTTTATGCCTTTTGATAAGAATTACCGAGGTGGAAGGCTTATTAGACGATTACAAATTTCGCAGCTGCTCGCAGGCCAATTAGGCAGCTCTTCGGGTGAGTGGAAGCTGTGGGGGTCAGGGAGGGTTGGTGTTCCCCCTCTCCAGCCCCCGACCTCCAATCAAGGCCTGGCTCCATGGGATATAGACCCCTTCCCTTCCCCCATCGGTTTTTAGGGAGATATACTCTAGGCTTCCCTTGAGCAGGAGAGGCACAGCCTGGGACAGGATGCGCGCCGAAGTCTCTCACGCTGTCTTTACCCTGGGCTTGCAAAAAGCCCTGTAGTCCACGGGTGTTGGTAGACACCTTGGGTGGGCCTGCGGTCTCTGATTTCAAATTTTCAATTTAGTAGGTAGGAATTGTCAGGACGCAGGCGATTCCTTTCCCACCTGCGGACATACAAGATTTTTTTTTTTTTTTTTTTTTTAATCAGTCTTCATTCAAAATCGGAATCCATTGGAGTTTCGGCCAAAAACCCTCATTACCAAGACCAAACAAGCAACCAAAAAACTCTTCTGATTTTTAGCCCAAGCACCCCTGTAAAGTAGCAAGATAACTTTTCCTTTGCCCCAGCCAAGGACGAGGATGGGTAAGAGGTGTGACGCGAGCTCCAAGGAACAGAGCCACCATGAAGAGGCTATACCTCTGTGTGCCCACCCCTGACAAAAGGTCAGAAGGTCTTTGGACCCCTGACTGACAGGACAATCAGCCCGGGATTCGTATCAAACACATCCCCCTCCTCTTGCACACTGGACCCATAGCCAAAGTCTTATATCGCCGGCGACACAGAAATTGACTCACCGCCCAGAGGCTTACAGCTCAAGGCTGGGTGCGCGCAGCTGCACCGCGGGACCAGTCAGCATCCCTCAGGGCGCCTGGAGTAAAGCGAGGCCAGACCAATCTTTCAGGTCTTCTGCTCCTGTCTGACGACCCAGAAATCTCTAAAAATGAATCATTTTCTCCACTTATGCAGCGATAGAAGCCCTTAGATCAAGATTAGTATTTTGAAAATCTGACTGAGAGCCGCCTGATTAGGCGAGGGTGGGTGAAAAGACCGCATAAACGCCCGCACCCCCGCCCTGCTTCCCTAACTCAGTTCTGGCGCTCTCTGGATCTCCAAATGACCCTCGCGATAAATTCTCCTCGATAGTAGCCAGGCAGTACCCCAAACTCACTTTAAAGCCTAACAGACACACACATATAGTAATTAAATATCCAAACTGGACATTTATATTTAGAATTCCACTTTCAACGAAATCCTGCTCTATACACGACCTGATGGCGCCAATGTTCTGCACGACTCTGACTTTCCATTCGGAAGAGCGGTCTCCAGAAGAATGCCGTTTCTCGAAAATGCATTATGTGAATTTCCCCACCACCCCCAACACCGATTTTTGCACTTGATGAAAAACACAAGTCTTTCTGGTTCCCACGCACAAGTTAGCTTTTTGGAAAGTCAGTCCACTCTAATCTTTCAATTTTCTAAGAGGGCACAGATTAATTATAACGTCCTCCACCCTTCGCTCAGTAAATTAAACGAGGTCTCCCAGAGAGGACCGGCAGGAGAATGGCTAATGTTAACTTGTGCGCAGCTGCGCGAAAACAAAAACAATGGCGATAGGAAAATACTCTGAAGACTCTAGTGTTTATGGGAGAAAAATGCAATGGAGGAAAAACTAAATTTGCAGCGGTAACTCGGTCCCAGGCTCTTACACAGGCTCACTTCAACACAGAAAGTCTACCTGTCTCCTCCGCTAGCCGGCTACTGATCTATCTGGGGTCTGGGCAAGATCCTTTCGATCTTTCTCTTCTAGACAAATGAGGCAAGGATACAAGATATGTGTGTATGTGTGTTAGCGTGTGTGTGTTACATATATATTTCCATCTAATTAAACAAAATCCTATGATTTTGTTAAAGTCGTCTAAGAAATAGACTCCTAAATCTTGTTAATTTCAGAAGTTTGTTTAGTTTTTTAAAATGAAAAAAATCATTTAAAATAATATTTTAACCAAATTTGTCCTTATACACTAAATAATGAAATAAAGCTTATGCTGTCAAGAATCTATTTAAACAAGCACACCTTCCAATCTTAATCAAAATTACGGTACCCTGAGTACCTCCCTCCGCCTCTCCCCCACCCGCAGTCAGAACTTGAGGCAGCAGAAGACTGATGCTAGGGCTTAAATTTTGTCTAGGAGATGAAAGAGCAATACTCATTAGCAACATACTTTTGTCTTTCTTGTAGCCTTGATTTCAAAGCTAGTCGCAAATCATAAGCTTTTGTGTTGCTCAGATGTTCCTTCTTTATCTTAATGAGAAAACTTTTCGCAAAGGGAGCGCGAACTGCTAGGTAAGTCAGTCCCTAGACTGCCGGGAGCGGTGGCGTTCCTCGGCTAGACCGGAGAGCTGCGGGTTTCAAGAGAATGACTAAAACGTTCAAGTCACCCAGACTTCCACTTCCCCTTCTGCTTGCTGCAGAAAGAGATGTAACCTGAATCTTTGTTTAGGTTTGGTTGGGGAGCGAGAATTTAAAAGTCATGGCAAATGCAGGCAGCAGATTTTTTTTTTTTTTTAAGTCAAGTTAACGGGCCATCCCCAATTTTTTTTTCTTTAGTGCTAAACCTGAAGTCAGTTGGTGTGTCCTGATAAAGATCTTAACATGTAGAGAAGGCGGGTTTTTCTTAAAGAGGTGAGGCTATTTCTCCAGAAAAGCCTTTCCCCTACACGCCCCCTCCCTTTATGTTAGGTTCCACCCTCTGGAAAACAAAACTTTTTTTTTTCTTTTCCTGGAGGGACAGAGCTCAGTGAAGTTGGGAAAGGAATTTTAAGAACGGTTCATCAGAACGTGGTCAGGCCACAGCGGCCTCTTTGGACGAAGACACATTTGTAGCATTATCTTCCTCGGCATCAGCTTTTATTAGTGCACCGGGGCGGGGGAGGAGGGAGATCGACAGACACGGACAGCCTCTGACCCTCTGGAGTTGGTATGTGATAAGCAGCCCTAGCAGTGCCATGTATTGGAAGAGCGATCAGATGTTTGTGTGTAAACTAGAAGAAAAGGACGTGCCGGAGCTGGCAGTTCCCCCTGAGAAGGTGAGCGAGCCGTCGCCTGGCCAAACCAGCTGAATCTCAGTATCCATGAAACTCGAGTTGTTTGGGCTCCTAAACGAGGTTCAAAAACTACCTATAACGGCCTCATCTTCAGACCTGGCAATTTTTTTGCTCAACAGTTCGTTTTTTTTTTTTACGTAGTAGCGTTAGTCAGTAACCATTTGCCCTCCCTCCCCAAAAGCTCACTTAACCTGAGACATGGAGACTGTAATTTGGGAGATGAAGCCTTGAGCCTAAGGCGCTCTCAGGTCCATGTGAGTCGTGCTTTTGTTCTATTTGCTGTGGTGATCGCGGCGGTCAGGGAGAGTGGGTCGGGAGGACCGGGCGGCTGTCGGGTGGAACCCGAGAGCAGACTAGTTTCGCTCGGCTGGCTGCCCAGGGACATTAGCGAGCCCTGAGGCGCACCTCCCGCTGCGGAGCTCCAGAAAGGCCTCCGGGATCCCAGGGCTGGCCGGGAGAGACATTTTACCTAAAATGTCAAAAGTAAGCCGCAGGGCACAAAACGAGTCACGCGGTTTGTCTGAGTATATTGGGGAACCTGACAAGCTCTCACCTCACTCTGGAGGCACTACCTGTGGGTGTCTGGTGCTTTAAGTTTGAAATCATCTGCAGCCTGTCTGACGGCCTCAGTAGGACCCGCGCGGGGCGCCCCTGACTTTCTCTTTGCTCCGAAGTCTGTTGGGGACACCCGGCGAACACTGAGCTGTTCTGCTTAAACGCCCTTTGTGTGTGAGGACGCGGCCTCAGTGCAGCTACGCTGGGTCCACCGTAGGGAGCGCACCCCAGAAAGGAAGGGTCTCGCCAGAGGGTCCGGGAGGCCCCCAGGTTGGTATCTTGCCTGGTGCTTCCAGAGGAAGGGAGGAAGGGAGGCGAAGAGTCAGAAAAGTAGAAATGTGAGCCGTTCGAGTTCGGGGGATCCAACAGCCCCCGAGCTAGCGTTTTTGGAAACGAAAGCGGTCTAAGCCCACAGACCCTGCGTTTTGGTTTAAGAACAAAACTCCAGCAAAGACTTGGAAACACTTGAATAATGCGCGTTGTTTCTTTAAAACATTTTGACCGAGGTTGGGTGAGTTCTTTTAATGGCACAAATTGAATTCAGCTGGATATTTTCCATTATTCGACCCGCTTTTTGCGCTGGTTAAAAATAATCCTTTAGTAGCTCAAATGTTGACTTACTGAGCCATAAGTGGCAATTTACACCTTAAAGAAACGAGTATAAATCACTCGCGACTGTAATTGCTGTAAGTTTACGAAAGAGCTGCTGGCTCGGTTTAATCTGAAGCATTTTCATTCAAATTGTCATCGGAACAAACACCAGGCTTCTTAAATCCCGCTGTAATTAGCTTTCAAGTATCCTATTAAACCTCTTCACCTTTCGGGCTATCCTATCCAAAAAGCCCCCTTTTAAAAATATATATGTGTCTTGCTCTTTTAATTGAGGTTATTAAAGAAATCAAGTTTCTTCCCCCACCCCCTCCTCAATCCTCTTTTCTTCTCTCCCACTCCACCTCCTCCCGCCCCGCACCCCCTTTAGCCCGGTGTTACCCGCTCCGCGATGATTGACGTCTGGAAAGAAAGCGCTTTGTGCGGGGATGATTGTTATTAACTTGTTATCCCCGGCGGCGGGGGCGGGGAACCGACGAGCCGGGGTGAGCGCCAGGGACCCGGAGCCCGGTGAGCGCCGCAGCGTGCGGGGCGAGCCACTGGCGCTCTGGTGGCGGCCGCCAGCGGCCGGCGAGGGAGGTTGCGCGCCAGCCCGCCCGCGGCGCCCGGGCTCTGGCGCCGTGACGGCTACAAGCGCTGCACCGCGCGCTGAGGGCCTTCATTAGCTCGCTCCCCGCGCGGAGGCTGGGGCGCGCGGCACGCTCGGAACTTTTGATCTGTTTTTCCATACTTTCTCCCTCTCCTACCCCGCAGTGCCAGGAGCTCATGTCGGAGGAGTGCGGGCGGGCTACAGCCCTGGCGGCCGGGAGAACTCGGAAAGGCGCCGGGGAAGAGGGACTGGTGAGTGCGGAGGGGCTCGGGTGCTGGCAAGACTGGCCCTGGGGAGGCCGCGCAGGACTAGGGGCCGCGGTCCCCGCGCTCCTTCCACGGCCCAGCTGGCCCCTCAGGGAGCGGACTGAGGACGCAGGACGGAGGACGGGGCGGGGCGAGGCGGGGGTGGGGTGAAGTGGGGTGGGACGCTTAGTTGGCCCGCGAAGAGGGCACGGCCGCAAGACTCCCGGGTTCCGAAGAGGCCAGGGGTCGGCAGACCCAGCGGGTGCATGGCCAGAGCTTGGACTCGGGGAAGAGGGCGAGAATCTTAACCTCAAGAAGCTGGGGGTGGGGTGGCGAAGGGGAAGGGAGTAGAGGCGGTGGGGAAGGGAGGGGAGGCGGTGGGGGTGCCCCTCTGGGTAGGTGGGATGCGAAGGGGAGGAGGGGTCTAGAACCTCCTGCGCCTGGCGGCTTCCTGCAGGTGAGCCCCGAGGGAGCGGGGGACGAGGACTCTTGCTCCTCCTCGGCCCAACTGTCCCCGTCGTCCTCGCCCCGGTCCATGGCCTCGGGCTCCGGCTGCCCCCCTGGCAAGTGTGTGTGCAACAGTTGCGGCCTGGAGATCGTGGACAAATACCTTCTCAAGGTACGACAGGGCCTCGGGCACGAGGCCCAGGGGGTGAGAGGGTAGCAGGAGCTCTGAGAAAAGAGAAATGTTCCTCCCACCAACCTTTCCGTTCAAGTTCTGGATGGAGGTTGTAGGCTTTCGCGGAAAATCAGACCAATTTAGGGCAACTCATCCAATGGGATAAAGTGAGAAGAAACCCCAGACTCTTCCTTGTCGTTGCAAAGCAGCTTATGTGTGACACATCCTGGTTTGGACGCGCCGGATGCGTGTGGATGCGCTGGAGTCAGCTACCCACTTGTAGTGGAAGGGAAGTGGAAAAGCCCTTGTTCATTATGAGACAGAAACCTGCTTTTCTTTACCCAGCCCCGGATCATTCCTTTCTTAAATATCTTTGTTCCCTCTAAACTGACTGTGGTCTCTCCACCCCAGTAACGCCCACGCCCATGCCTGCTTAGAAGCATTTTACGACGGTATGTATTAACTGATTCCCCTTTGCAGTGTCTCTTGGTGAGAGTCACTGTAAAGTAGCTTAAAGGGTCTTTTATGGACAAATTTAAAAAATATAGTCCCATGTTTTTTACAGTTACCTGAGGCTTTTACAAAGTACCTAAACGTTTATAGGAGCATTTAAATAAAAACTATTTCAGTACCTTCCTCCTCTTATTAAAGTTTAATACTTTTAGGGCACTCAAATGCTGTTTTTATGTACTCTCCAGTGCTTAGGGAAAAAAATGGAAATTGATGTAAAGTTAGACACACACAGCCTGGGAAGAAGTGTTTCAAAGTGGTGGTTTGAGAGCTGATTGTCTTAATTTGTTTTACTTTTCTCTTAAAATATTGTGGGGGAATTTTGCAATAGAAATTTTGGCAGGCCACAGTCATCCACCTCAGTGCAGACAGGATCATGGTCCCATGTGTCTTAATCAGAATATCATGGGGTTTCAACTTAAATAACTTTTTAAAACCACTATTTAAAATAATGGTCTCTCCTACACTGAATTAGTAGCAAACCAGTTCACCACCTATTCTCTCCCCTCCCGGCTTAGGTTTCCAAAAGGATTAATTATGGAGAGTATGTGTTCAACAGTCGTGTTAGTGGGTTTCTTTAAACTTCTACCTCAACATACAAAGCTGCTTAGTCTGTAAAATGGGAGTACTACCCTATAGATAAAACCTAGAGAAAATGCCTAAAGAAGTTTTAGTAAAAAGATTTAAAAATGACTAAATTCATTTGCCTTGGTGGTTGATTCTTAAAGCTTGAAAATTAACATTGGCTTTCTCTTTAAATCTGCAGTCTTAAAATTCCACTTTCAATGTTGCTAAAACTGAGCCTTTGGATATTGCAAAATCATCTTTTGGGTTAAAACTAGCTTCTTATTTTTAATGAGCCCTCTCAATAATTAGTGTAATCTGTAAGAATGTTTCTAAGTACAGTAGATCTATGAAGATTCTAACTCTTCACGGCAGAGAAGACATAGAAGGGTTATGATGAATGACATTTTACACACCCTCTGAAATAGTAGTTTCTAGCGTTAATCTTGTATATGTTTATATATATTTGTATTGCATAAAAATCCAACTTGGTGAGTTAAATAAAGCTTTCCTTTGTAATAGGGCAGGAGTCCTCTCAATGAAGTCTTCCATGTACAGTGTTACTCTACCACATCTTGTATGCTTTAGTGTGTAAGTTCTAACTAAAGTTTGATACTATATGATTAACAAAAACTGAATTATTAACTATTTTTCCATTTTGAGTACTTCCTGCGGATAAGTTTGAGTTTAACTTGAATCACTGATTAAAAAAAAAAGTTAGACCTAGTATAGAAATATTATTTGAAGATGTAACTAATATAGAAAAACACCATCTTGTGGGGCAAGTAAAATGGAGTTAGAATAGAAAAGTATGACAGGAATTGGATGCATCTATTGCCTCATATGATAGATACCTCAGTACTCTGTCCTTCAGGTGTTTTCTCTGGCTTGGTTGTATGTTTAGATGTATACAGATTAGATCAATAGCAGGTTTACAGTCTCCAGAATCTCCTCTCTTCACCTTAGTTTACTCCCTGGCAAAGAACTGGAAGATAAAAGGACATTTTAGGAGGAAAGTAAACTTTAAGAAAAGGTGGCAACCAGGTCTGGTTTTAGGAGGGAGTAAGAGAGGGGCCATGGCTCTTGCCCTAAAGCCTTGCTTTAAAAACAAAACAAAACAAAATCCTGGGTAAGACTGAAATACAGAAAGCCCTAAACAGTGGAATTCTAAAGGAAGCCTGTTTTTCTAAACTTTATACTAGTTGGTCCCATTTTAGGAAAAAATTATAAGGAAACGACTTCTTCCAAGACAGTATTCAACATTGTTAATATTATTTATTCCAGTTTCCTTGGCTTTCTTTCTTATTTAAATACTGTCTATAGTGGGCATGTAAGTTCTAAGTTCTTGCAAAGAAAGACCAAAACTTTTAAAATGTCATCAGAATGAGACTCTCATTAATGCTTTGGAAAGAGACACAAAACTGTAATAAAGTTTTACTGACTTTTACAAGTCAGTAAAACTTTCGGCTTTGAAGCACCTTTTATATGTTATATCACAGAAAAACATGTTGGACAGTAGTTCTAATTTGATAAAATCATTGGATACATAGTCTTTATTATGAAATAGTCATGCAAAAGTCATATCTCACAGTTATTTACTTTCCTATTTTAATCATTGAATCCATTTTTAGGGTGTAATTGGTGTTTTTATATGTTACTGTTCTTTTACATGAAATTTAATTAAGCATAAAACCAATTCTTGTGTCCACTTAACAAGAGCAAACTTTGGGAGCCTGCATTGCATGCAGGTCAGTTCTGTCTAATACACATCTTCATACTCCAGGGCTAAAGTTGTAGTCCTTCTAATATGATGGCAACAGTTTAAAGTGAGAGTAATTGTGACTTATTCCCTGAATTAACAATATTTCTTATTATTATTTAGAAAGTATAAAATACTGGCCTTATTAAACACCATCTTATGTTTTAGTACTTGAAGTGGAAGTGAAAAACAATGTGTGGGTGCTTTTTTAGAACCACTTATGGTTAGATTTATTTTTTTCTCCTGTAGCAAAATCAGTAAGCAGTTTTACCAATATACTTTACTACCTACTTCTATTGTTTCTGTACAGCTGCTTAATGTTAGAAGAAAGCCCAGGCTTCTGCTACATCAACCTTTAAATTTATCTTAGTAATTTATGTCTTGTAAGGGTGACTGTCTTACAAAGCTGCTTTTTCACTTTCTTTATTGCTGTTTAGTGGGTATACAGTTTATAATGGTTTAGCCAAAAAAATAGGTTGAGTAGTAGGTACTTTGTCCTCTTTATGAGGTTTTATGGGGGGAAGAACTTGGTAAAATATATGTTAAGACTTTAAAGTGACCAAAATGTTGCCTGTGTTCATGAAGGTTCCATTTAAGATAGAAAGAAAAAGCAACCTGAATTCTTCAAAGGAATAAAAAACATATATAAACACAAAATGTGGCATATATTAGTATAATTTTTTTGGTTGAGGTCTAAAAGAGAATATATTCAGAACCATGTTTACAAAAATGACACCTTTGGGGTGAAAACATTCAGAGCATGTGTTAATATATTCAGGGCCAGTTTTTCAAATTGCCCAATACACAAAGCCAATGAATACTTTTCTTAAATATGGTATTACAGTGGCTTCTCCTCCCTTCGCAGGTGAATGACCTATGCTGGCATGTCCGGTGTCTCTCCTGCAGTGTTTGCAGAACCTCCCTAGGAAGGCACACCAGCTGCTATATTAAAGACAAAGACATTTTCTGCAAACTTGATTATTTCAGGTATGCTATGAAGCCGTTTCTTAGTAGATGCTTCAAGAAATTGTTATGCAAAGAGACTTCTGTGATAGGCTTTTTCTTGTTCAGTTTTATTTAATGAAGCCCAGTTTTTCTTATTTAATAGATTTCAAAATGAGGGTGCTTTCATGTTTGTGGTATAATTTGTATTAAATAAGCATGCTTACCCTTTTTAGGAATTCAGTAGACAAAAGTTAATTTTAAGTAATATTTCCACTTTGGGGAGTGAAAGTTTGAGGCATTACAAACAGGGAAACTTTTTTTGCTGTGCATAGGTATGAAGTATGAAATATAAGATGACTTATGACAAAGCCCTTGTTTGGTGGGAATGGTTAGATGAAATAAAATCATTATGGGGGATAAAAATCAAGGTTTTATTATGCTTTTACCCATTTACCATAGACTGATCCCTAGATATATACCCATAAAATTCTAAGGATTTGGATACCATGATAAACCATGTTATTCAGAAGAATTGACCATTCTGGTATCATAAATACACCAAATCTAATTCCGCCTAAAACTATTTCTTTTCTCCGATCTTCAGTTTCTGAAATTATATTTAGATGAGATATAACATTATCTCTGTGTGATCTCTTTATAGTTTAAATGTAAGGTTTCTTCCAAGATATAATTATGTATGAACAGCTGCCTAGAAATTAATTCTCAAGAATGACTTTTAAAAATTAAAACATTTTTTCTTTATTTACTTTTCTAAATGAAGAAAAAATAAATGTTCATTGTGAAATGGGAAAATTAATACTATATAATGAAGGTTATAATACTACATATGTTTATACTATATTTCAAAAAATGATTTCAAGGAGTTTAGTGATTAATTTGAATAAAAATTGCTGGGTAATTTAAAGTAATTTATGAAACCCAGAGTCTTTTATAAAATCATAGAATTTTACAATTACCAAAAAGGTATATTTCTCAGCAGGTTTATTCTTCATTACTTCAATGATGGTAATAATTTGCTTCCTCTTTCACTTGGGATAGGCTAATTTTACTTTTTTGTAGTAACTTTTAAAGCCCTTTGAAAGGTTTGGTTTGAAAGATTGGACAAGTGGAAGTCTATTTCTTTAGGATTTTTTAACTCCTTGCTTCATGTTGTATTATATTCTGAAATTAATCGTCAGGATTCTGTTTTTCAGAGTAACTAAACAAACTGGTGATAGCTTTAAAGATGTATCTATCAATAAATAGACATTGACTAATCTAGTGTGATTTGGGCATGCCAGGCCACGACTGTAACTGTGGTAGGAAACATGACAAAGAGTGTCTAGTCACTCAGGCTATAAGAAAAAAAAAAAAAAGAAATATTTACATATAGCTTTGGCATTTTAAGATTGACCTGCATTTAGTGTCCATTTAGGACTCTGAAAATTTAGATAATATTTCCTTCCTCCTCTGGATAGCAATACAATAGATTTTTCACCAAAGGAAACATTTCTGACCTTTCCATTCTCACCCACCAAGGTCAAGAATTTCAGTTCTGTACATTCTTTGATAATTTCAACGTTAAGTTTTTACATGTTTTAACATCCTAAAAATGATATTTAAATCATTTTCTAATCATTTTAACTTGGTTTTAAGAAGTCATTATGTATATCTTCAGTTTTTCAGTATAAATATCTTCAGCATAATTTTGCACTTTTAGATTTTCAGTCTGGATAATATGTGTGTTTACCTTAAGTAAATTTATAAATGGACTGATATTTGATACAACAAAAAGGATTTTAAAACTCATTTTAAAAGACAAGCTCAATCTTCTTTATAGGAACAGAGAGAAGGTCTTATTTATATAAACAAGTTTGAGTTGTGACTATCTCAGCTTGATTGCATACCATATTGACTTTTAGAAAAATACTTGATTCTTGTTTCATTTTCAAAATATTTAAATACTTAGGTTATTTCAATGTGGCAACATAATGTGCTGGTTTAATATTCAACTGATGAATATCTCACCAGGAATTAAAATCTTTACCTTCTACACCTCTATTTAATGTAGAAGGTATGGAACTCGCTGCTCTCGATGTGGGAGACACATCCACTCTACTGATTGGGTCCGGAGAGCCAAGGGGAATGTCTATCACTTGGCGTGCTTCGCTTGCTTTTCCTGCAAAAGGCAACTTTCCACAGGAGAGGAGTTTGCTTTGGTGGAAGAGAAAGTCCTCTGCAGAGTGCATTATGATTGCATGCTGGATAATTTAAAAAGAGAAGTAGAAAATGGTAAATATGTACTTAAATACTTTTGAGTATTTTGAGACAATGAATACAAAAATAAAAATAATTTTTCCTAAGGTCACTTAATGCATTATTTTGTACAACGTATAATGGTAGTGAAACTTACTAAGTACTCTACCGTTCTTGATGGTCTCTATTTGTTTGTTTATAACGAAAGCCACCGTGTATGTATAAGTTTTATGCCATATTCTCAGGCAGCAGCTTTGAGTTAGGGTTTTGCTCTTCTTTTTGTAAATACTTATTTTCCTGTATTTGCTGGGCCTTAGATACATACTTCTAACTTTTTGAACTTTTCACTAAATATACAAGCCTGTAAATGGAATATTTTTTGTGCAGTATATCTGTAGTATATTTTAAAACTTAAGGGGTTTTACAATCTAACAAAACATATACAATTACACAAAAAGCCAAGAGATATAAGAAACCTGTTATTGCAAGATGGGTGTACCCATTTGAAGTACCAACATGTATAGTATGTTTTTTAAATACAGGTAATGGGATTAGTGTGGAAGGCGCCCTCCTCACAGAGCAAGATGTTAACCATCCAAAACCAGCAAAAAGAGCTCGGACCAGCTTTACAGCAGATCAGCTTCAGGTAAGCATAACAATGAAATTTTGATTTTTGAAGCCCCCCCCACCCCAAAAAAAGGCAATCTCCATGCCGCCTAAAAACATTTTTATGTTTTCTTAAAAAATTAGCCTATGTCTTTTATGAAAACTAATTTGGTGAATATATGAAAACATATTTATTGCCCAAAAATGTTTGTCAGTATTTCTAACATCATAATATGATATGAAATAGTCATTCAAGCTTTGTTTCCCTGGGGTCTATTGGTATCAACATCAAAGGGGAAACAAAATGTTTTGTTCTGACTTCCTGATAACATCATTCAGAACCAGGCAATTATCTTAATACCCATAATTGCAATGAAAGACAAAATATTTTGAGACTCTGAAAAGAGACATACAGTATGTGAGTCTATGGGACGCTAATGTGTTAGTCTTTTTAACAAACTGCAATGAGTCATTTAGTGAACACAATTGTATGGTTTTTGAGTAGGAATAATTGAAAGTGCCTTAATGTAAACAGAAAACTACTGGTTGATTACAACTAAGTAGATTCCTTTATGTTTTTAAAGGTGATAAAGGGAGTACTTCTATAGTTTGATGCTAAATATTTATTATGTCCCCTGAAATGGGAGTGATTTTTTTGAGCTTAGTTGCCCTAAATATGATTGTCATAAATTTGATCTATACAAATTGTCAAAATAAATTACTCCTTTCTTCATATTTAAGTCCACACATATATAATGATTCTTTCTGGCATTTTTGCAGATAATGAAATCACATTTTCTAAAAGATGAATGTGGCTGAGGTATTTGTTTCATGTTAAGGAAAAGTAACATTTATTGAACACCTACCACACTGCTAGATACCTTATACATAGTATCCATTTTAGCTCAGACTTTAAAGGACATTTATGCAGTGTTACCAAATGAATAAAAGTAATTTTTTTCCAAAATTACCTGTAGTATTCTAAGACCTGCCAGTATTTAAGTGTTTCAAGAGATAATTTTTATTTTGAGAATGATTTAGAAAAGAAACCTTGATGTGACACACACATTCCAAAGGAACGTGGCAGTGGGAAGCACTCTAGCATTAAAATCTAGATCCATTCAGAAGAATTTTCCAAATGGATGATTTTTTAGATTTCTTAATTTAGGCATAAAGTACATGGCCAATAAGGAATAAATGAAAGATAAGGCGATTAAAAGAAATATCTCTCTTTGAGCCTTGTGTTCTGGGTTCTTCACTGAATTATAATGAAGGTCACACAATGGCCTAAGTCAGAAAATGTAAGTACTTCTGAGAGACCTGGAAAAATTCTCAGTCATTAAAGGTGTCTGAGTTAAAATAGAATCTCTAATATAATTCTGTTTTTACAATGGTCTGTTCCCATTGAAGGGCTGGCTATAATTCTAATAATTACAGGGTTGATAACTTTTATTTGATATAATAATTTATTATTAAAATTATAATTGTGAAAATTTGAAACCACTGTAGATAGACACTTTTCTATGGAAAGATAATTGTAAATTCTAATTAAATAAAACAGGAATAATATTTGCGGAGGTCTTTTTATTCCAAGTCCTATACCAAGCATTTATCTACATTATCTCCTTTAACTTTACAACAAACCTCATTCAAGAGTGCAGGAACCCCTCAAGGCAAACCACCAAGGGAATGGCGGAGAAGAGATTTGGAACCTTCTCCTCCAACCTCTGGTCTCTTCATTTCGCTTGATCTTCCAGGAGACCATAAGTGGAACTCTGTCTTATCAAAACTCCACTTAATAGCAGCAGAAGTTTAAACAAAAGAGTGAGATTTTGAATCTTGTAGATAGCTTTATGGTTAAGCATGCATAAATATTTAAGCCATGCATTATGGTATATAAATGTGATCTGAATTACAAGTTGTTGTTGTTTTTTTTAATTTTTAAAGAAAAGAGTTTTAATAAGTTTAATTGGCTCCTGGTTCTGCAGGTTGTACTGAACCATAAGTTTTAAAAATTGTATATCAGAATAATAGGTTTTAAAATCTGAAAGCATATGCTTTCAAAGTATATTCACATTCAATATTTATTAGCATTTGTCTTACAGAAGGGGTGGCTGAAACAAATGAGATACAGTCTTTGTCCTAAAGTGGTTCTTTATAATTTAGGAATCTGAAATAGCTATAGATATTAAAAAAAAAAAAAAAAAAAAAAAAAAAAAACCTTGAATCATTTATTTTAGCCAGACCATCTAATAAATCGGGCAATATGTATCCTGATTCACAAACTGTTCTACCTTTCAGAATGCTGAATATTTTCAAGTAGAGCTTAAATTGGGGAAGATAATAAAATATTGCATGTGACCAGTGAGTATGTCAAGGCTATCTAGTCAGTACCTACTCTGGACGGAGGAGAGTTAAAATGGAAGGGATAAATAAGAGAATTTTCCAAAATTCTTTAGAAATTTATGGGTAGAAAAAAATAGTTTAAGACTCAGAGGACATATTGGCAAATATATTTCAAATACTGTCCCATTTGTAGAAATGATATTTAGGAAGTTTACGCTAATATGATGGCTTGCTAATTGTAGGTAGAAGCACTTATTTAATGTTTATTAATATTAAAACACCAAGGTTAGCTTCTTCTTTAGTCTGTTTTCATATAAAGTTGGTCAGCTGCTGCTTTGCAGCCTCCTGAATTTTCTGGTAGATCTCCTGGGTTTAAAATGATGAGTGCCTACAGAGGCTCACTACTTGTCCATGTTAGAAGAACGTGGAAAAGGGGTGAAGTGGATTTTAGCAGCATGAGTGCCTAGAGAATAGTGAAGCTAAGTAGAAATTAAAAGAACCTCTTTTTTTCTTTTTCTGTGTATAAGACTAATCATTGATACTATTGAAAAGAAGAACAATCAACTTATCTTACTTTTCCTTGAGAGTATTTCAGTTCTAAACTATCAGAGTTGTTTTGCTTTACCCTTTAATGAGAAATTACGTCATTAAATATAATTCGGTTCCATTGTTTAATTTGTGAATTTAAAAATGCATTTACGAAAAGCATGCAGTTTCTGTTTTGTAAATTATTAATAATGACCTTACAAATTCCTAAATCTGTTCAACTTTTTTCTATTTGAAAAATTAAAAAACAAAGACATAATTTTCGTGTTCTTTTTCCCTTTGGGATATTACATGTCCAACTGCATAGAAACACAATTCTATTTTCACGGGGAGATGTCAAAATAACACATTTGGAGTAGGAAAGAAAGAATAAAGTGAACTGAGCAAGAATAAACTTTTAAGCCAATTCTGCCCTTCTTTAAAACCAAACATCCATGTTCTGTTTATAGTGATCTGTAGATACAATATAGCTAGATGGGAAGTCAAGAATATTTAATTCTAGAAGGGTCAGTAATCAGAGAAAACTAAGTAAAATATAATTCATAAACCTCAAAAGGTTTCCCAGAACAACATTGGCCTTTTTTATACACTATCTTCAGGTTTTCCTGTATTGTCAAGTTTTATTCTATCACAAACTCTTAACATACCCTCTGACAGAAAGGGAGTTTAATTAACTCCTAGGCATATGAAGAATAAGACATTCTTTTTGATCTCAAGGAACTCACTTTCCACTATGGAGAGTGGACTTGAAAACAAGTTATTTAGCTACCCTGTAACAAGTGCAGTGGCAGAAGAAAGCATTATATAAGGACCATAGTGCAGAATGCAATTAATTTTGTCTGCTGTAAAGATCATGGAGGCTAGCAGTGCTTGAGGTCTCCAGATAGATTGGCTGCTCACATCCTATGCCAGCAGACAAGCACAATCCCATTGAGTGCCAAACTCCTCTCTCTCATTCTTTATAATAATACATTTTTTACATTGTGTAATTCTTCCCTCAGTTGACTGACTTTTAGTAATAAAATTTAAGTATCTCACTTAATTCTCATAACGATTCTCTTTTCTGAAAGAATTCAAAGTTTTTGGCTTATTCTGGTATTCTCTCCCACTCTACTCTTCTCCCTTTTATTTATAGGTGGTTATTGGCATATCAGTATCTTTCTGCCAGGAAATTAAAACCAAAGAGTTTTGTTTCATGTCTCTATCTTTTAGAACTTGGCATAGTGATTTCAATCCAAAGGTTTACATCAGAATCACCTGTAAGATTTTTAAACATATACATGTTTAGACCCTGGTAAATTCTTATTCAGTGGCCTGATGGGTGTCTCTTTTTAGACTCTTTTTTTTTTTTTTTTTTTTTTTTTTTTTTTTGCATAGAGCTAGTGCTCAAAACTATGATGGGGTCATTCCAATTAAATGGAATCCTTTTGTTGATCTGTGTACTATTTGCAGATGAATGAAAGTTGTATTAGGGGCTTTGAGCCTCTGTGGTATTTTATTAAGCTTTTGAATGTTGACAGTTTTTAACAAAATGAAAAAAAAAAAAAGAAACTCCTGCTGTTTGACTTGTGGGTTATGAAAATGAAAGAAAAGAAAAGGTAAGCTTATTTTTAAAGGTGAACATAGTTGAGAGACAAAGTTTTATGTTGAAATGGATTTTTTTTTAAGTTATCAGCATAGCAATTTGTGTGTAAATTTACAAAATATGCATTCATTTTCACTTATACATATTTCCTCATACTGATTTTCAAGTTATAAAATCAAAGTATCCCATGTTCTTGTGCATGTCTTATCTCTTATGATAAAAATGCAGGAAGAAGACTGAGCTGCTTGTTTTTAGCGATTTACTACTTATATGTTTTAAACAACAGGTTATGCAAGCTCAGTTTGCTCAGGACAACAACCCAGATGCGCAGACACTCCAGAAACTGGCAGAAAGGACAGGCTTGAGCAGACGTGTGATACAGGTGATTATTTTACTTTTTTTTTTTTTTTTTAAGATTTTTAAAGATAGATATCGGATCTCCCTATGTTGCCCAGACTGATCTTGAACTCTTGAGCTTAAGTGATCCTCCCACCCCAGCCTCCCAAAGTAATGGGATTACAGGATGAGCCACTGTACCTGGTCACAGGTGATTAAAGGTCAGTCAAGAGAAACTAAAAGTTCTAATTGTGGTCTTTATAAGTATGCATTGTTTGTGCGTGTGTGTGCGCGCACGTGTGTGTGTGTCTATAGAAATGTGAAAACAGTAATTTCTCATTTTAAATCTTTTCCCATTCTAAATCAATTTTTTTAAACCTAATAATTATCCTGCTTGGGCTAGGCTGCCATTTGTCAAATGACTCTTTTGCGCCTCTTACTTCATTCAATGCTCACAGCAGCCCTAAGATCCTCAGGCTAAAAAAGTTCCAAGCTAAATCTTGCTCTAAGGTCAGTGTATTTTCCTGCTTTTTCTATGATTGTGTGTGTGAGATGGGTGCTGATGGCCTTTGCTAAAGGTCCAGGGAGAAGAACTGGTGTGAACAAAGCTGGGAAGTGATGAATTAGTGCAAATTTATTGGAATGTAGAATTTATGTTTGGAAATGGTAGGAAATGAAATTGTTGAAGTTAATGTTGGAGAGGCCCATGAATGCAGAGTTCTCTTCTGAGCAGGTAAAAGTCATGATACGAGATTTTGGGAAGAAAGGGGTAGTGACAGCACCTGGGAAGAATTGGAGTTGTGTGAGGTTACAGAGAGGTAGCAGCTTAGTTGGAATGTGGGAATGCCCAGCAAAGTAGTGTGATTTTGTTGTTGTTGTTGTTGTTTGTTTTTGAAAAGACACTTAACTGGGGTAGAATTCATTTGGGAAACTTTTTGAAACAGGGTCATGCTGTGGCCTAGGCTGGAGTGCAGTGGCGCAATCACAGATCACTACGGGGACCTCCTGGGCTCAGGTGATCCTTCCACCTTGGCCTCCCAATTAGCCGGGACCACAGGTGCACACCACCATGCCTGGCTAATTTTCCAATTTTTGTAGAGACAGAGTTTCACCATGTTGCCTGGGCTGGTCTCAAACTTGTAGGCTCAAGCATTCCTCCTGCCTTGGCCTCCCAAAGTGCTGGAATTATTGGCAGTGAGCCACCATGCCCAACTGTGAAACATTTTATTGACTGACCACTGATGCCAGATGATGGATGCTAGAGAGACAAGAAAGATTTGCTGAGTGTAATGGAGAAGCAGAGAGGAGTCAGAGTCAATGACTCAGCCAGGCTCGATGGCTCACGCCTGTAATCCTAGCACTTTGGGGGAGGGCAAGGCACATAGGTCACTTGAGTCCAGGAGTTTGATAGCAGTCTGGGCAACATGGCAAAACCCTGTCTCTACAAAAAAAAAAAAAAAAAAAAAAATTAGCCAGGCATGCTGGTGTGTACCTGCAGTCCCAGCTACTTGGGAGGCTGAGGTGGGAGGATCACCTAAGTCCCGGAGGTTGAAGCTGCAGTCAACCATGATAGCGCCACTGCACTCCAGCCTGGGTGATAGAGTGAGATCCTCCCTCAAAAAAGTCAGTGACCTGTAAATTTGAAGTCAAAGTAATCACAGGAATGGTGCCATTGACAGGAATGTGAAAGTCAAAAGAAAGCTGGATTGGAAATTGGGAGGGAAAGGACCCTTATAGTTGTGCTAATTATGCAGTGATGGTGGCAGTTGCGTATATAAACTGGTATTTGAAAGAATGAGCAGGACTCAAGCAAAGAGATCTAATGACATGAATTTGGATAATATCCTTTAGAAAGACATCATGGGGTATAAAAGGTGAAGAGTGGGTTTTAGAGCAGGGTAAGAGGCTCTATTTAAATGGGACATAGTAGCAGCTAGAATTGAGGAAGGAGTCAGGTGGAGAAGAAGCATGGAGGCTGAAGAAGTGGGTGAATTCAAGAACAAGGTGGCCAGCTGTGTCAAGATTATCAGAGAGACCAGGGAAATGGAAAATTATTTTATTTTATTTCATTTCATTTTTTATTGTATTTTCCCATACAGAGTCTCACTCTGTTGCCCAGGCTGGAGTGCAGTGGTGCCATCTCAGCTCACTGCAACCTCTGCCTTCTGGGTTCAAGCAATTGTTCTGCCTCGCCTCCCAAGTAGCTGGGATTACAGGTATATGCCACCACACCCAGCTAATATTTGTATTTTTAGTAGAGGTGGGGCTTCACCATGTTGATCAGGCTGTTCTCAAACTCTTGACCTTGTGATCTACCTGCCTCAGCCTCCCCAAAGTGCTGAGATTACAGGCGTGAGCCACCATGCCCAGCTGGAAAATAATTTTAAATAACACTGGAAGTTCAAATATTTAAAGGAATGAAAGCAAGTAACCATAAAAGACACGATGAAACTCAGGGAGGGAAAAGGTAAATGTCTTCATTGCACATATTATATTTTGTTTCTTAATTTGGGTGGTTGATACACAGGTACTTATTTTTCCATAGGCCTGAAATGTTTTGTAATTAACAAATCATCTGTACAAAGAAGCAGATGGAAAAGACCTGATGGTACTGCAGCTTCTCTAAAGACCTAGGGTTCCCAGTGTTTTAATTGACTGCAGGATAATGAGACTTATCTTAGGAGACAATTTCTACCACCTCAGCACTTTTCAGATACCCAGATTATTGTGCTTATTTCAGAGTGCCAGATTTTGAGAAGGGGCTAATAAAGAACCAATCTGAAAAACATACTACCTTAAAGGCTACCAGGAGTGTGAAAGATTTAGATCATGTCATAATATTAAAGGAAGCAGGGATATTTATCTGGAGATAAGGCCCGGAGATGGTAAAGGAAAGAGTAATATGCAAAGTAGGCATCTCTAAATATTCGTGACAGGCTTCCCTGCAATGGAATGTAGAAAAAGGCACCGGTGTTCACACATTATGAACTTTCTCATTTTTTAAAGCCTACACAAATGACATGAACTACCAGTGAAGATGGGGAACTTCCTACACCTGGGAGTGCAGTTTTCTTTGAGAAGTAGTTCAGACAATGGGGTAATGGTTCCCTCTAATTTAAAATTCTATGTTCATGACAATAATAGCTTCAGGTAAGTCAGATGTATGACCTGTTATGTTTTAGACGATTTTGAAGTTGGAAACAAGGAAAGTTTTCTTAAAGCTTTTCATATTTGAAGGACTAAGGATCACAGGCAGACACCTGTCATGTAATTTCCAGGTATTTAGGCTACTAGTATTATGAGCAAGTTAACTTTGTCCTAAGCCCTACAATTTGGAGAATATATTTTGGATATTGGTTTTTAATATGTAAAGGCTGGATGTTAAATATTTTTGATATGATTCCAAAGGAAAGAGTACTAGCATGCATATGTGTATATTATTTTTGTATCTATACATAGGTTTACTATATGTTATAGCCCTTCAGAGTATTTTTTAAGAATTAATTACTGTGATCTTAAATAGTAATCATACTTTCCCTCAGCCATGTTCCTAGCATTGGGCACAATATTTTGGTAAGAAAAATGAGTTTTTATTACTAGACCTCTTCTCAGTCTAATATGCAAACTAGGTCACCCAAAGATAGGGGGAAACAGTGGTCTGGCACATGGAGAGTTTCACATGTCCTAGTTACAAATATGCTTACTAAGACATTTGTAATGAAGCAAAGTATCATTATACTAAAGTCAAAGAATAAAGATGAGTGATTTTTCCCACACACACTGCATCCAGATACAATAGTTGTTCACATACTCTTTCAGATAAGTGAATTATGACTTTTATGTTGTATAGAGACGGAGTAAAATACTGCTATTTCTTCCAATTAGTATACTGGGAATTCCCTTCCATACTAAGATTTACACATTTTTTTATGACCACATATATTGAGCATAGTATAATTTATTTAGTTTCCAATTTTTCACTATCATAAAATGCTGCCATGAGCAGCACTGTATATCTACTTGCATGCTTGTTCAATAGTTTCCTTAGGATAAATTTCTGGAAGTGAGATTGTTAAGCCAAAAGATAAAACACTTGTAGAGCCTTTATACAAACATGAAATTTCTTTGCCTTCCAGAAAGTTCGTACAACTTTATTCTGCCAGGATTGTTGCATAGGTACACACATGGCAATGTGGGTTGCTGCCTCCATCCCCCTGTCACCTACATCTGGCATTTCTCCCCATGTTATCCCTCCCTAACCTTCCCATCTCCCATTGTCCCTCCCTTTGTCCCCCCCAACAGACCCCAGCATGTGGTGCTCCCCTCCCTGTGTCCAAGTGTTCTCATTGTTCAATACTCGCCTATGAATGAGAATATGCAGTGTTTGATTTTCTGTTCTTGTGTCAGTTTGCTGAGAATGATGGTTTTCAGATTCATCCATGTCCCTACAAAGGACACAAGCTCATCATTTTTTATGGCTGCATAGTATTCCATGGTGTATATGTGCCAGGCTTTCCTTGGCCAGACTATCGTCGATGGGCATTTGGGTTGGTTCCAGGTCTTTGCTATTGTAAACAGTGCCACTATGAACATACGTGTGCATGTGTCTTTATAATAGAATGATTTATAATCCTTTGGATATATACCCAGTAATGGGATTGCTGGATCAAATGGAATTTTTATTTCTAGGTCCTTGAGGAAGTGCCACACTGTCTTCCACAATGGTTGAACTAATTTACACTCCCACCAACAGTGTAAAAGTGTTCCTATTTCTCCACATCCTCTCCAGCATCTGTTGTCTCTAGATTTTTTAATGATCGCCATTCTAACTGGCATGAGGTGGTGTCTCAATGTGGTTTTGATTCGCATTTCTCTAATAATCAGTGATGATGAGCATTTTTTCATATGTTTATTGGCCCCATATATGTCTTCTTTTGAAAAGTGTTCATATCCTTTGCCCACTTTTGGATGGGTTTGTTTTTTTCTTGTAAATCTGTTTTAGTTCTTTGTAGATTCTGGATATTAGCCCTTTGTCAGATGGGTAGATGGCAAAAATGTTTCCCCATTCTGTTGGTTGCTGGTTCACTCTAATGATTGTTTCTTTTGCTGTGCGGAAGCTCTGGAGTTTAATTAGGTCCCATTTGTCTATTTTGGCTTTTGTTGCCAATGCTTTTGGTGTTTTAGTCATGAAGTCCTTGCCTACATCTATGTCCTGAGTGGTTTTGCCTAGGTTTTCTTCTAGGGTTTTTATGATGTTAAGTCTTACATTTAAGTCTTTAATCCATCTGGAGTTAATTTTAGTGTAGGGTGTCAGGAAGGGGTCCAGTTTCTGCTTTCTGCACATGGCTAGCCAGCTTTCCCAACACCATTTATTAAACAAGGAATCCTTTCCCCATTGCTTTTGTCAGGTTTGTCAAAGATCACATGGTTGTAGATGTGTGGCATTGCCTCCAGGGCCTCTGTTCTGTTACATTGGTCTATATCTCTGTTTTGGTACCAGTACCATGCTGTTTTGATTACTGTAGCCTTGCAGTACAGTTTGAAATCAGGTAGGGTGATGCCTCTGGCTTTGTTCTTTTTGCTTAGGATTGTCTTGGCTATGTGGGCTCTCTTTTGGTTCCACATGGAGTTTAAGGTGGTTTTTTCCAGTTCTGTGAAGAAAGTCATTGGTAGCTTGTTGGGGATAGCATTAAATCTATAAATTACTTTGGGCAGTATGGCCATTTTCACGATATTGACTCTTCAATGAGCATGGAATGTTTCTCCATCTGTTTGTGTCCTCTCTTATTTCATTGAGCAGTGGTTTGTAGTTCTCCTTGAAGAGGTCCTTTACGTTCTTGTTAGTTATATTCCTAGGTATTTTATTCTCTTTGTAGCAATTGTGAATGGGAGTTTGCTCATGATTTGGCTCTCTGTTAGTGTGTTATTGGTGTATAGAAATGCTTGTGATATCTGCTCATTGATTTTGCATCCTGAGACTTTGCTGAAGTTGCTTATCCGTTTAAGGAGATTTTGGGCTGAGGTGATAGGGTCTTCTAAATATACAATCTAGTGGTCTGCAAATAGAGACAATTTAACTTCCTCTTTTCCTAACTGAATACCCTTTATTAATTTATTTTTTTTCTTGCCTAATTGCTCTGGCTAGAACTTCCAATACTATATTAAATAGGCATGATGAGAGAGGGCATCCTTGTCTAGTGCCACATTTCAAAGGGAATGCTTCCAGTTTTTGCCCATTAAGTATGATATTGGCTGTAGGTTTGTCATAAATAGCTTTTATTATTTTGAGATACATTCCATTAATACCTACTATATTGAGGGTTTTTAGCAAAAAGGGCTGTTGAATTTTGTTGAAGGCCTTTTCTGCATGTATTGAGATAGTCATGTGGTTTTTGTCTTTGGTTCTGTTTATGTCGTGAATTACATTTATAGACTTCTGTATGTTGAACCAGCCTTGCATCCCTGGATTGAAGCCTACTTGATAGTGATGGATAAGCTTTTTGATGTGTTGTTGCGATCGGTTTGCCGGTATTTTATTTAAGATTTTTGCATCTATATTCTTCACGGATATTGGCCTGAAGTTTTCTTTTTTTGTTGAGTCTCTGCCAGGTTTTGGTATCAGGATGATGTTGGTCTCATAAAATGCTTTCTGAAGGATTCCCTCTTTTTGGATTGTTTGGAATAGTTTCAGGAGTGGTACCAGCTCCTGTTTGTATGTCTGATAGAATTTGGCTGTGAACCCATCTGGACCTGGACTTTTTTTGGTTGGGCTATTAATTGCTGCCTCAACTTCAGCCCTTGTTATTGGTTTATTCAGGGTTTCAACTTCTTCCTGGTTTAGGCTTGGGAGGGTGCAAGTGTCCAGGAATTTATCCATTTCTTCCAGGTTTACTGGTTTATGTGCATAGAGTGGTTTGTAGTAATCTCTGATTGTAGTTTGTATTTCTGTGTAATCAGTGGTGATATCCCCTTTATCATTTTTTATTGCATCTATTTGATTCTTCCCCCTTTTTTATTAATCTGACTAGCAATCTATCTGTTTTGTTGATCTTTTCAAAAATCTAGCTCCTGGATTTGTTGATTTTTTTTTTTGAAGGGTTTTTTTTTTTTTTGTCTCTATCTCCTTCAGTTCTGCTGTGATGTTAGTTATTTCTTATCTTCTGCTAGCTTTTGAGTTTTTTTGATCTTGCTCCTCTAGCTCTTTCAATTTTGATGATAGAGTGTCAATTTTAGATCTTTCCTTCCTTCTCATGTGGGCATTTATTGCTATGAATTTCCCTCTAAACACTGCTTTAAATATGTCCCAGAGATTCTGGCACATTGTGCCTTTGTTCTCATTGGTTTCAAAGAACATCTTTATTTTTGCCTTCATTTCATTGTTTATCCAGTTGACATTCAGGAGCCAATTGTTCAGTTTCCATGAAGCTGTGTGGTTCTGAGTTAGTTTCTTAATTCTGAGTTCTAATTTGATTGCCCTGTGGTCTGAGAGACTGTTTGTTATGATTTCCATTCTTTTGCATTTGCTGAGGAGTGATTTACTTCCAATTATGTGGTCAGTTTTAGAGTAGGTGTGTTGTGGTGCTGAGAAGAATGTATATTCTGTGGATTTGGGGTGAAGATTTCCGTAGATGCCGATTAGGTCCACTTGGTTCAGATCTGAGTTCAAGTCCTGGATATCCTTGTTAATTTTCTGTCTCATTGATCTGTCTAATATTGACAGGGAGTTTAAAGTCTCCCACTATTATTGTGTGGGAGTCTAAGTCTCTTTGTAGGACATTAAGAACTTGCATTATGTACCTGGGTGCTCCCGTATTGGGTGCATATATATTTAGGATCCTTAGATCTTCTTGATACATTGATCCTGATACCATTATGTAATGCCCTTCTTTGTCTCTTTTGATCTTTGTTGGCTTAAAGTCCATTTTATCAGAGACTAGGATTGCAACTCCTGCATTTGCTTTTCATTTGCTCTCTATTTGTTTGAGAAATCTTCCTCCATCCCTTTATTTTGAGCCTATGTGTGTCCTTGCATGTGAGATGGGTTTCCTGAATGCAGCACACCAATGGGTGTTGACTTTTTATCTAATTTGCCAGTCTGTGTCTTTTGATTGGGGCATTTAGCCCATTTACAAAGGTTAATATTGTTATGTGTGAATTTGATCCTGCCATTTTGATGCTAGCTGGATGTTTTGCCTGTTAGTTGATGCATTTTCTTCATTGTGTTGATGGTCTTTACCATTTGGTACATTTTTGGAGTGGCTGGTACTGGTTGTTTCCTTTCTTTGCTTAGTGCTTCTTTCAGGAGCTCTTGTAAGGCAGGCCTGGTGGTGGTGAAATCTCTCAGCAATTGCTTGTCCATAAAGGATTTTCTTTCTCCTTCGCTTATGAAGCTTAGTTTGGCTGGATATGAAATTCTGGGTTGAAAGTTCTTTTCTTTAAGGATGTTGAATATTGGCCCCCACTCTATTCTGGCTTGTAGGGTTTCTGCAAGATATCTGCTGTGAGTCTGATAGGCTTCCCTTTGTGGGTAAGCCAACCTTTCTCTCTGGCTGCCCTTAGCATTTTTTCCTTCATTTCAACCCTGGTGAATCTGATGATTATGTGCCTTGGGGTTGCTCTTCTTGAGGAATATGTTTGTGGTGTTCTTTGTATTTCCTGGAATGGTGGCCTGGCTTGCTAGATTGGGGAAGTTTTCCTGGATAATATCCTGAAGGGTGTTTTCCAGCTTGGATTCATTCTCTCTGTCTCATTCAGCTACACCTACCAAATGTAGATTAGGTCTTTTCACATAATCCCATATTTCTTGGAGGCTTTGTTCATTTTTCACTCTTTTTTCTCTATTCTTGCCTTCTCGTTTTATTTCATTAAGTTGATCTTCAATCTCTGATATCCTTTCTTCTGCTTGGTCTATTCAGCTATTGAAACTTGTGTATGCTTTGCAAAGTTCTAGTGCTGTGTTTTTCAGCTCCATCGAATAGTTTATATTCTTCTCTAAGCTGTTTATTCTAGTTAGCATCTCATCTAACCTTTTTCCTAGGTTCTTAGTTTCTTTGCTTTGGGTTAGCACATGTTTTTTTAGCTCTGAGATGTTTGTTATTACCCACCTTCTGAAGCCTGTTTCTGTCAATTTATCAGATTCATTCTCCATCCATCTTTGATCCCTAGCTGGCGAGGAGTTGGGATCCTTTGGAGGAGGAGAGGCATTCCGGTTTGTGATGTTTTCATCCTTTTTGCACTGGTTTCTTCCCATCTTAGTGACTTTATCTACCTGTGGCCTTTGTAGTTGGTGACTTTTGGATGGGGTCTCTTAGTTGACATCCTTTTTGTTAATGATGAAGTTATTTCTTTCCATTTTTTTCATTTTCCTTCTAACTGTCAGGCCCCTCTGCTGCAGTACTGCTGGAGGTCCACTGCAGACCCTGATTGCCTGGGGATCACCCACGAGGGATGCAGAACAGTATGGATTGCTGCCAGTTTCTTCTTCTATTATCTTCATCCCAGAAGGGTACCTGCCAGATGTCATCCTGAGCTCTCCTTTCTGAGGTGTCTCTTTGGTCATATGGGGGTTGGGGACTGCTTGAGGAGACAGTCAGTCCCTTATAGAAGTTCAAGTGCTGTGCTGAGAGCTCCGTTGTTCCATGCAGAGCAGCTGGGCAGGTACTTTTAAGTCTGTTGTGGCAGAACTCATAACAGCCTCTTTTCCCAGGTGCTCTGGCCTAGGAAGGTCGGCTTTATTTATAAGTTCTTGTCATGCTGCTGCCTTTTTTCATAGATGCCCTGCCCCACACGGAGTAGTCTAGTCACAGTCTGCCAGCAGAGGCATTGCTGAGCTGCCACAGGCTCTGCTCAGCTGCTGTGTGAACTGCCTCGGTATTGGTGGACTGCCTCGTTATTGGTGGACTGCCTTGGTAGTGGTGGTTGCCCTTCCCCGCACTGAGTGGGACCCTCCTAGATCCAGCTGTGCTTGCTGCGAAACTCTCAATCCAGAGGGTTTCAGATTGCTTATTTTGTGGGGGTGGTACCCACTAAGCCAGATTGCCTGGCTCCCTGTCTCTGCCCACTCCCTTTCAGTTGAATGGGCAGCTCTGTCTCCAGGCATTCAAGGCACCAGTTAAAATGGCCGCCCAGATTTGTGTGAGTTTCTGTGTGCCAACCCGGCATCAGCTGAAATCGCCATGCTGAAAACTGGCACTTTTTGGCTGGGGAATCTCCTGGTCTGCGGGCAGTGAAAATTTGTTTGGAAATGTGGTGGGCACTCACACTCTGCATCGTTCTTGCTGGGAACTGCACTCTAGAGCTGTTCCTATTTGACCATCTTGGATCCTCCAACCAAGACCTTATATTTTTACTCACTTTTCTGTTGGGTTATTGTCTCTTTATCTTACTTGATACCATGTTAAACTTCACAGTTCATCAATTTCCTTTTTAGTTTTTCTTTACAGAACTTTAATGTTTCTGTGTGTTTAAATCTCTCAGTCTTTTGATAGTTTTGGCCTTTCTTATGCTTCCCTATCTATAGAGCATTTCAATGTTGCCTTTTGTTTTCTTACACTTTTATTGTTTCAATTATTTACACCCAAACTTTAATTTATCTGGCTTGATTCCATGGAAGATAGGAATTTATCTGTTTTTTTTCCTCTCTTTCAAATGATAAACTGTTGGTTTTCCCTAAACCAGTGAACCATGCTTTTTAAATAAAATCCCATCTTTGTCATATACAAAATTATTATATTTGGCTTTTTTTCTGGGCTTTCTGAAGGATTTATTCTATGTGTTAGTATTTTGCTTTTCCAGTATATCTACATGGCCTGATTTCAGCTTAGTTTGTGATTTGGAATTCTAAAAATTTAAAGTAGTTACTCGGGAAATTTTAACTCTTATTGGAGGTTTGCAAAGCAGAAGGAGGAAATGTTGTCAGTGAAGAGAGTCAAAAGGACTTGTATTTGACTCTGATGCTGGGTAGCATTCATGCCAGAAGCAATTTTCTGATGTCTGGAAATTTTATACTTTTGCTCTACCAGTTACCTGACACCTTGCATTTGCAGACCTCTCTCTGCTTGATTACCTCTGGATGACCTTTCCAAGAAAGCTGCTTGTTCAGTATTAAGATAGTTATACTGCTGTTTATATCATAATTTCTTCATGTTTATTTACAAAGTTTGAGTTTTTTTGAATCAAAAGATGGTGTTTCTGTTGTTTTACAACTGCATAGGTTCCATTCAATATATAATTTATTGGAGACAAAAAGATACTTTGAAGAAACTCTGGGAACCATAATGAAACATGTTTTAGGTTTTATGTAATCCTCTGGCATATGTGTCTTCTAGGTACCATAAGGGAAAAAGGCAGGTGGCAGCAGTTCCCCCTTACACATTGGAGAATGTTTGAGTAGTGTCATCTTGTTTGGGTGAGGCTAGTGTTAGTAGTGACATCTATTGTTCCAGAGCCTATGGGCAGAACTGTGGAGTTTTGGGGCCTCCGAGTCTCTCTAACACTCCAGAGAATAGGGATGTGGGGAGGCTGTGACTTCCCACTCATCTTCCTTGATACATGTCTAAGTCTTGTCCCAGAAACATTCCTTAGGTGCTGCATTACAGCCACCTGCTCAAGGCTATGTATCTCACTAAGTTATTAATTTTCTTTCTTTTAGTTTTAATCACCCTTGAGAGTACACTTTGTCAACCTTCTATTTTTGAGTGTCAGGTGCGGGGTGTGTTTTTGAAGTCAGGCCAGCTTTTTCTTATAAATTCTTTGCAGCTTCCTTTTGTTCCACATTAATTAGTCCTGATTCCCTTGTGCCAACAAGGCCCCATCACCAGCCTTGAACAGACTTATACCCCTGGTGTTTTCCTGGTTTTATATCCCCAAAATATTCTCATGCTAAGTTTTTATCCCTTCACCTCTCTTTCCTCTCATGACAGAATTGTTTGGAGTGATGGAAAATAAGTGATACAGTATTTTAATAAAGTAACACTCTATGGTCAAGTTTTGTCATCTGGCAGGGAATTCAAACACAGGCATATTAGTTACTGGAAGCATTCTGGGCAGTCTAGACTTACTTGCCCTGACCTGGATGTCTTGCCCCGAATTTGCTTCCTTTATTTCTGTAGTAGAGTGGACAGCAGGGTGGTTAGAACTTTACATTTTGTGAACTCTCACCAGTGGATGTGCTTGTCTATAATTCTACTTAAATATTATGAGTTTTTTGCTATTATAGACCTGACCTTAACATGCTTCTTCGAGAATAGCCTATGTATTCACCAAGATGAAATTGAACTCAGCAGGTTAAAATGTGACTGGAATAACTGAATCAAGAGGTTTGTAGAAAGGTTTTTCTCAGTAGGGATTTTAGTCGTTTGAACAAGGATTTGAAATAAGTCCAGCAGGTGTCTAAGAATACATTCAGTAGTCTTTTTTTTTTTTTTAAGTTCTGATTAAAAGAGATTTTTCTGCTTTTCTTTTTGTCCTAAATGCCAGTAGTAAAACCAGGGAGATTTCTCTGGAATTCCTGAGGCCTTTCCCTGCCTTTTCTATGGAAGATGCTCTTTTAGTATAGAAATGGCTTTTATTTTTATTTTTTAAAATTAATAGAACTTTTGGGTATTTTTTTTGTTTTGGCTTTTGTTTTATTTTTGAACGGATACAAAATATTCATCACCCAGGCTGGAATACAGTGGCATGAAAATGGCTCACTGAAACCTCCACGTCCTGGGCTCACTCAATTCTCCTGCCTCAGCCTCCCGAGTAGCTGGGATTACAGCCACCATGCCCAAACCCTATCTCTACTAAAAATAACTTTTGTATTTTTAGTAGAGATAGGGTTTCACCATGTTGGCCAGGCTGGTATCTAACTCCTGACCTCAGGTGATCTGCCTGCCTTGGCCTCCCAAAGTGCCGGGATTACAGGCATGAGCCACAGCACCCAGCCAAATCTAATAGAGGTTAATAATTGCATTCAAGGGGTAACCTTAAGATTTGGCCAACTCAAATTCAACAGACCAGAATCCCATAAGCAATCAGTCCCCTTTCCCACTTAAATAGAATTGGCTTTTAAGTAAATCACCAGAGAACTATCACCTGAGCAAGAAAAAAATGACCATTGTTATTTGGACCAAAATGTTTCTTTCACATAGAATTTTTTAAAAAGCCTATTTATATTTATGCTGTGCTTGTGTGGTAGTGTGATTGAGGTCACATTCATTTTTAAACTGAGTTGGTAATGTCTTGGAAGCTGGTGTGTGATCTACCTACTTCCGTTGCTTTTCTCCCTTCTCAGGTGTGGTTTCAGAATTGTAGAGCACGCCACAAGAAACATGTCAGTCCTAATCACTCCTCCTCTGCCCCAGTCACAGCAGTCCCACCCTCCAGGCTGTCTCCACCCATGTTAGAAGAAATGGCTTATTCTGCCTACGTGCCCCAAGATGGAACAATGTTAACTGCGCTGCATAGTTATATGGATGGTAGGTATCCCAACATTTAACAGCTGTCTCCCAAGCAATCAACAACTGGTAACTTCTAGTATTAGATTATTGATACAATTCACATTTTGAAATATTACCTCAGTAGTAGCTGAAAAATATTGTGGGGGGTACAGTAGGGAACAAAACATTTTCTGTGATTACATTTTAAGGAAGAAGTTTAATACTCACTTTGCAGCTAAGTTGCAAATATTGATAATGACTCTTAATGCTTGATTTTTACTCAGAATTTTTTTTGTTTTTACCAATATGTGCTTAAATACTTTATTATGATCAGAGCAAGTGTTCACACTCAGAACTTTAGATGGGAGTTTAATAAGTTTTGCTACAGAAATTTTTTTTAATTGAAGCAAATCATACATTTAAAAGAGTGCATATGTAATAACCGTACAGCTTGATGAATTAATAAAATGAATGTATCCATATAGATACTGCCCAAAAAAAGTAGCAGACATAATTAGCATTTCAGAAGCCTCTCTTATGCCTTTTTCTAATTATTGTCCTTTTCTCCCAAAGTAACATAGCACTGACTTCTAAAACCATCTTTTAGTTTTGCCCTTTTTTGAACGATACAGAATGTATTATGTGTCTCACTTCTTTCAATTACATTGCGAGATTCACCTATATTATTGTGAGAATCAGTTATTTGTTTTCATTGTTATACAGAAATCCACTGTGGGAATATACCACAGTTTTTCTGTTTCCTGGTTGATAGATATTTGTGTTTTTTCCAGTTTGTGCTTTCATGAATTTACTGCTATGGACTTTGTTGTACATGCCTTTTGTGCACATTAATTCACATTTCTATTAGATATGTACCTGGGTCATGAGCTACGTGTATGCTCAACTTCAGTCATTCTGACAAACAGTATTTCATAGTGGTTGAACCAGTTTACACCTTGACCAGCAGCAAGGTTCAAGGTACACCAACACTTGGTATGGTATAACTTCCTAATGTTAGCAAATTTGATGATAGTGTAGTGCAATAATATTTTAATTTGCCTTTCCCTGATGACTGAGAATTTTTTCATCAGGCATTTGTATATTCTCTTTTATGAAGAGCTGTACAAGTCTTTCTGTTTATTGACCTACTGGCTTGTCTTTATTATTATTTAAATTGATCTGCCTTAGTTCTTGGTATAATCTGCATATAATTTTTGATAATTTTATGTGCTTAGAATATTTTCTCCTGCTCAGTAAGTTGGCTTTTTCTACTCTTAATGGAGTGTTTCATTGAGCACAAGTTCCTAATTTTAATGTAGTTTATTTCATACTTCCTTCATGAGCAGTCCTTTTTTTGGTGACATGTGAAAGAAATTGTTTCTACTCAAAGATAATGAAGATATATCTTTTATGATATCATATAGAAACTTTGTTTTACCTTTGCGTAGATTTACAGTTCATTTGGAATTGAATTTTGTGTGTGGTATGAGATAGGAAGTGAAGCTTTTTTGTTATGTTGATGAAAATAGAAAATTTCAAGCTTCTCTGTACAGACACATTTGCCGTAAATCAAGTGTCCCCTTGTGTCAATTTTTGTACTTTCTGTTTTATTGGTCTATTTATTTTTGTGTTGCTACCTAACCATTCTTATCATGCTAGGTCTATAATTCTTAATATCTGATAATACAATTCTTCCTATTTTGTTGTTATTCAAGTTTGTATTGCCCATTTCTTGGCCCTTTGTATTTTCGTAAAATTTACCTACTTGTCAATTTCCACCCCAATAGGGAAAGCAATTAAGATCTTGATACAGTCTATTACAGCAACTATATTGATCAATTTTAGGAAACTGCCATCTAAACAGTATTCCATACCATGGACTTTAGTATGTCTTTGCATTTATTTAGATCATCTTTAAATCATCTCTTATGATTTAGAGTTTTCTGCTTATTAATCTTGCACATCTTCTCTAAGTATTTCTTTTGATGCAATTGTAAGTGGTATTTTCTCTATACGTAGAAATTTGGGTTGTTAGTTATTTTCTTTCAGCACTTTGAAGATATAAGTACCTTGTCTTCTGATTTTCATTATTTGTTTTGCATATGGAAGCTAGTTAACCTGGCCCCATTTATTGGTAAAGTCAGATATTGACCTTCTTGCTCCTTTGAAAATAAATCTTTTTTCCTCAACTTTTCTCTTTGTGTTTGTCTTGTAAAAGTTTTATCATACTGTGCCTAGGTGTGCTTTTTGAATATGTAGTTTGATGTCTTTCATTATGGAAAATTCTCAGCTTTTGTCTCCTTAAATATTGTTTCTGTTCCTATGAAAAAAATTTCACATTTTCTTTTGAACAATTTTTCTAGTTCACTAATACTCTCTATATCTAATATCCTGTAAAAAAAAATCATCCAATAAGTTCTTAATTTTATTTGTGTTTTTCAGTTTTAAGGTTTCCGTTTATATTCTGAAATCATCTATTTTGTCACTTTATCCTTATTTAAATTGTTATACTAATTATAGTGATACTAAAACTCATGTCTGATAACTGCAATATATGGATCTTTGGTGGGTCTATTTTTTTTCTTCCTCTTTATTTTCTTTCAAGTCATGTCTTATTATTTGTCTTGTTATTTGCTGTTGCATTTCAGATGTTGGATATGAAAAATAAAAATAATTTGAGACTTTGAATGATAACCTTCCGCTAGAGAAGGCTAGTTTTACTCCCAGAAAGTCAGGACAAGGCGAAATCAACTTAATCCAATCAGGCACCAATCCTCAGGAGGGCTGGTATATTTTTGTTTTACTATTCCTTTGATTTAGCCCTTTGGAATCACAAATGAATCCCTGTTTTATTTTCTTTTGTCGTTTTTAACTAAGGCTTCTCCTTCTCAGCGGGCCCTGCTCTTGAATTTTCTCACCACTCTGCCAAAGTCTAACTTCTGAATGCTCTGCTAAACTTCTCAGCCTATCAGACATTTGTTTTGTTTTAAATTGTCATTATCCTTGTGGGAGAAAAAGCATCCTTATTTCCTTTCCCTCCATTCTGGGACTTGACTTTGTAAGTCCTCACTACTTAAGTGTCTTTCAGATGCCTTCAAACAGATTTTTTAAAGTTTTATCCAGATTTCCTAGATGGTCTCAGAGAAAGGTTTGGTTTGAAGCAACGTAGCCCTTGCTGAAAGCAGAAACTTCCAAGTTTTGGTTTAGTAAAAAATCAGAGCCTGTACCATTGTTGCCGTTTACTTATACTAGTATTAAAATTGATTGTGTTCACATGAAAGACAGTAGTGTTGCCTGAGTCCAGTGTGTTTTGATGTATGCCTAGGGAGGAGGTAAACATTAATGAAAGAAACTTGAGGAAGATCGTCCTATACAAACACCTTCATGAGAAAGCCAGCAGCATCTCTGAAGCTGAACCCATCCCTTTCTAGCTGTAGAGTGAAGTGCAGTGAATGGGGTATGGATGGAGGACATTAAAGTGGCAAAATACTGTGGCCCCAAATAAAGATTTTGGGGTAAATCTGTTCCTGGACTCTTACTATGCTGAATAAGTTAATGCTGCAGCTGAGGTGAGTGGAATGAGTGTAGCTTGGTGCCCTCAGCTACAATGAGTGATGAAAACATTGCCTTGGATTGTTTTTGTTTGTTTATAAATCAGTTTTATTCACCATACAAAACTGATCCACAAATTTCTTTCTATTTTGTAGCTCATTCACCAACAACTCTTGGACTCCAGCCCTTGTTACCCCATTCAATGACACAACTGCCAATAAGTCATACCTAATTCTTTTTTCAGGGATAGAATTGATTAAGGATATGAATTTGTCGTTTCTTATGTATAAAATACCATTGAAAAGATATTACTGTTCATTTTTTATTTAACACGTAAAGCATTTCCAACATCACTTTGCTGCCCAGGTATGTATCTGTAGTTGGCCTGCAAGACACTTTTATTGATTCTTCATTTTTGTAAAACTTATGTTTACAAGAAGAAAACAAATCAAAACATTTTTTGTATTGTCTGGAAATAGTTCACTCTAGTGTATATCTGTTAATTTATTTGCCATCAAAAGAGCACTTTGCCTAAAAGAAAGGACTGACAAGTGTGCAAAATGTTTACAATCTTTTGTGAAATTGTAGTTTATCATTAGTTTGTATCTGTAAGTTATTGTTATAAATATTACCTGTATTTTTTGTTATATACAACTTTATACTTTAAAGCTTGTATCTGTGAATTTGCAACTGAAATTTATTTTGCCAATGTTTTCTGAATGAACTGAATAAAGCTTCTGTTGTAGCATGCCATGCAAACACATTATTGTGTTTGTGGTTGATGAATTATGGCTGTAAATAACACTATAGTTTAATAAGCCCACCATTCTGAGTTTATTAAACATTTTCCATTCTTGTGAAAATTTCAATCAATTTGTCCTTTTTGTGTGTTTTCAGCAGTAAGCTGACTTTAGTCTCTTTAAAATCTAACAACTAATAATTTTTAAAAGTATTGTGTTTTGAGCTGTGTTGTATGAGTACATTTGAGTAGTAATTGAAGACATTAAAACCAATTTGGCAAAAACTCTCTTTTAGGCCAGCTAATAAAATCAATGTGAAAGAGAAGGCAGAATGCATTTCAGAATGGCCTTTGGAGGGTATTAAGAGCCAGAAATGAAATATGGGCCATAATATATTTCTGTAGGAGTGAAAAAGGAGAACTAAAAGTATCTGAAGTTTATGAGCAAGGTTTCTAGAGCAAGAACTCTTTGCATTTTCTTCTTAGTGGATTCTTTTTAGGGATTCTGACTCTCGGAGCTGAAATCTAAACCCCAGGACTTTATCTTGTGTGGCAATGGAATTACAAATTTTTGGATTTAAAGAATTTAGTACTCATTTTTTGTCTTTCACATACCAGTCAGGGGGGAAAGGAGGTCATGAGAAAAGACTTATAGAACTTAAGTCTTTGTTTAACTGAGCAGATTTCCATCAGGCTGAAGACTGGAAATAATACTAGAGTATTTATCATTTTGTTCAAGTAATCATAAATGCAACCAGAAAGTAATCATGTGGACATAAGTAACTTACCTGCCTGAAACCAGAAGCAACCTGCCTCACTATGGCAGAAAGAGGGTTTTTGTTTTTTTTTTAAACCTGTTACTCTAGTTTAAATCCCTTCGTAGCCAGAAGTCAATTCATCTGATCTTGAGACTGATGCTAATCTCTGTGGGGTTTTGTCTACCTGTCCCGGGCATGAAGTGGTGAGATCAGCTTTACCTTTACCAGAAGCCAAGGAAAACTGCACTGTTAGCAGGTTACAGCATTACCCAGCTGACTATAACTGACATCCCTTAGCTTGGGAGGTGACTGATTGTGAGTATTCACTTTTATTTGCCATCTTTTTCCTGTGCTTACCATCCTCTGACTCTGTTCAGAGAATTTTTATAAAACATATCACCACCCTTTTTAGTTCCAAAGATGGATGCCCAAAGTTGAAGTAAAATTTCATAACAAAGAAGTTCAAAGCTATCAAAATTGATGAGATTTATATATCCTGCATATAAAATTGTTAATCATGAAAAGAAATAGATATAGATATATAAAAATACATTATGTTATCTCAAACTCCTGGGCTCAAGCAATCCTCCCACCTGTCCTCCCAGAATGCTGGGATTGCAGGCATGAGCTACCGTGTCCAGCCAAAAACTAGTATCTTATAAAGGAGCTAAATTTAAGCACAAGCTGCTGCTTTTGTGACTTTTTTCCCTTTAGTTATTCTGTGTATATGGCTAAAGTGAGCATTAATTAGGATAAATTTAAGCACAAGCTACTGCTTTTGTGACTTTTTTTTCTTTAGTTATTCTGTGTGTATGGCTAAAGTGAGCATTCATTAGGATTTTTTCAGCTGAAGTTTCATTCAAGCCTCTGACTTTGCTATCTCTAGCCAGAGATCTTATTTATAATACTTAGGAAAGAATTTAAGTATTTCCATGCTAGTAATATTCAGTGTAAGTATGTGAGCACAATACTACTTCAAACAGAATGGTCAGCTTTTGTGAAGATTAGAAGAAGAAAGCTTTATATTGTTGGAGTAGCAAAGACCTGGGTAACAAGTAGCTATCTCTTAGGTGTGAAGACATTCATGAACTGTGAAAGGGTAGTATAGCATTTTGTTTTCTTTTTGTTTTCAATGCAAATCAAGAACCCTATTCAAACATTGAAATGGAAGTCACACTAAGTCTATACTCTTTAAGTGATTCTTTTCAGTTGGACAAGGTAGCATTAACATTTAGTAGTAGTTTTACATTCGACAAATGTCATTCTTAAAATTCCACATCACTATTGTAAATTATAAGTACATCTGTTTTGAATATCCCATAATAAACATTGTTAGATAGAATCACAGTTCATGCTTTTAAAATTTGTTACAGTCATCTGAAAGCTGATAGTTGTGGTATTTCTTGATGTGGTACATTATGTGTATAATTACTCTAGTAGCATTATTAAATTAGGTGGCATCTTGGCACTTTTGTTATAGCATGGATGACTTTACCAGTTAGCAAAAGTAATGTTTCTATTTTATTATTTAGAACAGAAGTCATTTAGCTTGCAATACAATAAGTACCAAAAGCATATTAGTGTAGGAAAAATTCCCAACGGCTCTTACCCAAGAAGGTAAAGAAACTGATATTAATACTATATGACTATTACTATTTTGAGATGCAACTAAATATTTAGAGAGATGGATCTGAGTCCAAAACAAGTTCAGGTACACTGGATAACCTAATAAACATCTACTTGGATTCAATCACATTTGTAGCCTGCTTTTTCCCTTTAGTAAATATCTTTCCAAGTCAAATATTATCTACACTATCATTTTAATTGATATATAGTACTGTGTCTCCCCCAAATTTCATGTATTAAAACGTAGTCCGTAATGTGGTGGAAAAGGTAGGGCTTTTGAGAGATACCAAGTCATTAGGTAAGAACTCTTGCAAATGGGATTAGTGCCCTAAGGGGCTTGTTTACCCTTTTGCCCTTTAGCCATGTGAGGACACACAGCAGGTGCTATCTATGAAGAGCAGGCCCTCACCAGACAGAATATGCTGGTGCCTTGATCTTGTACTTAACTGCCTCCAGAAATGTGAGCAGTACATTTCTGTTGTTCATAAATTACTCAGTCTGATATTTTGTTATAGCAGCCTGAATGGACTAACACATACAGTATTACATTGCTTGAATGAAGCAGTTTTATTAAATAGATTATATCTAACTTTTTATTACGATGAATACAGCCTAACATTGTGAGCACTTTCAAGATGTCCTGTTTGAGTGCCTCAGAGGTATTTTGGTATGTATATACAGCAACTTCGTGAAATGGGTTCTGTTGTCACCCTTATTTTACAAACGTAGAAATTAAAAATTTGATATGACCACTATCTCGGCGACAAGTAACAAAGCCAATATTTGAATTTAGCAACTTAGTGATTCGAGATGCCATAATTGTAACCACTATGCTATACTATTAATATTTTAAATGACAACATGATGGCATCTTTATGGCTATCTGCTACCTTTTTATTTACACCCTTATTTCCCCAGTATGAATTCTTGGAAGTGGAATGGATGTGCATGCATAGGTTTAAAAGGCTCTTGAAATGCATTGATTGCCCCCCAAATGTTGCACTAAATTACATCTCCATCAGTATTTGAGGTGTTTTTGGAACTCTTGTCTATCCTGCCGAAATTAATCTTATAATCAAAAATAAAAACTTTGTATTTCATTTAGTGATATAAAATTGTAGTTTGCATTTCAGAGAACTAGTACTTTTTTTGTTTTTTTTTGGCAGAGTCTCACTCTGTTACCTTGGCTGGTGTGCAGTGGCACAATTATGCTTCACTGTAGGCTCCAACTACTGGGCTCAAGTGATCCTGCCAAGTAGCTGGAACTACAGACACATGCAACCATATGCCACACAAAATTTCTTTTGTAGAGATGAGGTTTTGTTATAATATGATGCACAGGCTGGTCTTGAACTTCTGGGCTCAAGCAGTCCTCCCACCTGTCCTCCCAAAGTGCTGGAATTATAGGCATGAGCTACCATGTCCAGCCAAAAACTAGTATCTTATAAAGGAGCTAAATTTAAGCACAAGCTACTGCTTTTGTGACTTTTTTTTCTTTTGTTATTCTACATATATGGCTAAAGTGACCATTTATTAGGATTTTTTTCAGCTGAGGTTTCATTCACTTGATAGCAAATGTTTTACTTTAGTACCTGGCACTCTATCGTATTCTATTTTCTCTGTTGCTGATGATGGTGATACCTTTATTACATGGTCCTTCATACTTTTCAAATGCTTTTCTGTATATCAGTATGTTCTCATTCAACAGATAAGAGAATTGAAATTTAGGAAGCTTCAATTAACATAATTAGGCCTTTGGTTTGAATATGCAAGAATTCTCCAGGGCACCAGATTACTTTTATAAATATATAGAGATCTTAGGAGAATAAATTAACAAATTTTCCCAGTTCCTTGAGTTTCATAAGAATTAGACTGCCACAGGCTCAGAGGATGTGAAAACCACTGCAGGGAACTTGCTTCTTTTTAAAATGGTCATCAAGTAGAGTACTTACCACAAAGATCTGAACTTGGTAGGGGACTGAGAGTGGAGCTTAAGGATGGACTGTGTATGGGCACTTGTATGGGGGATATCAATGGAAGAAAAAAAGATGTTAAAAAAGTGAAGAATAGGAGGGCTCCTGAGAAGGCAGAAACAACTCCTGTCTTGCTTTCCATTACATTCCACAGTTCCTGCCACCAAGCAAGCACTCAGGGATTGAATGAGGTTGGTAAAAAAAACAATCAGAATAAGATTCTATGTTTGAGCGTCCTAGGATAACTTCAAATTCAAAAAGAGATCTTCTCAAATCCTTAAGGAAAATATTCTTCCCTTCCTTGAGCAAATATATACCTTTAGCAATTCATATTCTTTTTATACCAGTTAGTATGGAATGTGAGACACCTGGATCTTGGCACTTTCTCTGACACCAGTTAACTGTATCCTAAGGACACTTAGCCTCCCTGCATGCTGATTTCCTCAACAGTAAAAGGAAGGTTTTTATGAAGCAAAAGTGAGAAGAATGAAAAAAAGACATGGTAAAAATATGATCTGTTAATTGTAAAGCGCGGGGTTAGTGGGAGGAGATCAGGCACTCTGAGGCTGGGCAGTTGGAGCTGACAGAGCACCAGACATTTGGCAAGCACTGCCCTATCCCAGGCAACCCCAGGAGCAAAGCACTTTATGCATTTCTTTAAATAAAGTCAGAGGTGGACCATCTACGCTGGCAATGAGTTACACATTCTCCAGTTAAGTGCTCTTACTCCAACCTCCCTAAAAATGGAAAACATCTATTTGCTGTCTACACTAACTCCCTTCTTGATCTTAAAGAATTATTCAGTCACGTAGAGGTGTGACCTTCTGTGATTTGGATGTAGAGAGTCTCTATAATTTAGTTTGCAGAAATGATTTGAATGTTTTCAAAAAAATTTTCTTAAGCCCAGAGGAATTATGATGCCATATTTGAAAATGAAAACCATTGTTACAAATTCAATTTCAAAATATTTACTTCCCGGAACCAGGGTGAAGTCTCTAGAGAACCACTACTAGTTATTAGCTCATTTCTTTCAGATGTACTGGAAGGAATCTGTTACTTTGCCAGCATGGTTCTGAACCACAAATCTCATCTTTGGTTGAAACTCCTCCAAGCGAGACCATGTACAATTTTCCCAGTTCATTATTTGTCTTTCGGAACACAGCCTGGTGCATTTTTGACAGTGGTAAAAATATGTCTCAGGAGTCCTGGTGAAAGAAACTAGCTTTACAGGCTCCTCAGTAAGGGCCTAGCACTTGCAAAGGGTCAGTAATGGAATCAAGGTGAGAGAAGGATCAGGAAACTTCTAACAAAGACTTGGATCCAATCCTATAATGGGCTTTCTCTCCTGTTAAAATAGAAGGAGGGAGACAGTCTACAGGGAATTCATGGGCTCTGAGGAGCACGAGGCGTTCATGTAGGGCAGGGGACGAGGTGCTGAAGCGGAGCTGAGCTGGCACAGGAGCAGGCAGGGCAAAGGCAGAGTTGCAGCCTCTGTGTGTCACTTGCCTGCTAGGGTTCTAACCTGAGAGCTGATTTCTGGTCTTTGTGAAGCATTAATTTCTTCTGCTCTGTCATGGACATCTCCAGGAATGGCCTGGCAGCAGGGCTGAAGCTACATTACAGACAACATGGAGAAGTATCACAGAAACTTTGATATCATGCTGTTTGGAGTCCTTGTCTTGCCACATCCCACTGTGGTGACTGTGGCAAGTTATTAAACTGCTCTCTGCCAGAGTTTTCTCATGAGTAAAATGGACTAATAATAGCACTTTTCCCAAATGGTTATTGTGACCCTGTGATAAGATAGTACATATAAACTGCTTAGAAAAGTGTCTGGTGCACAATAAACTTGAATGTTATCTGTACTTGTTCCTTGGTAAACTGTTACCACCAGAAAGGAAAAAAAAAAAAAATCCTACCATCTTTCACTAGTTTTCCCTCTCCTTTCCCCATTTCTCTTTTCCTGGCTAACAATGCCTCATCATCCAGGACCAATCTCAAATATAATCCCCTCCAGGAAGCCAGCCCTGATTGTTCCCCACACACCACCCCAGTGTGGATGAGTTCCTTGTGTTCCCATCATTTCCTCAAAGGATATCTCTAAATATGTTTAATTATAATTTTCCTCCCTCACTTTTGTCTCAAGACTAGACTCGAGACCCTAGATGGGTCATCTTATGGCCTCTAGGATCTAGCACAGGGCATTGACAGAGCAGTCTCTTGCCCTGGTTGACTTACTCCATGCCAGGCTCCCAGGGATAGACTTTCCTGGTGGCTCCTCAGCCTCAGCTACACTCTGGCCCATGGAAGGTCTCTGCCTGAGTGGACCTGGTTCTTGTTCTTTTCAACTAAGCAAAACAGACAGTTGGGCTATTATCGAGTAATTCAGGCAAGAGAAGCAGCCAAACACATGTTTTTATCTGAGTTACCCAAATTGGCTGACTCCCCAGCCTGCAGTTACTGGATAATTGCTCAATCTTCCATTTGGTTTTTACTGTGTAAATGTGGCTGCAGAGTCTTTTCATTTCTCTTGAATAGCTCCTCCCATTTTCTATCTAATATAGGTTAAAGTGTAAAGTTTTCTTTTTTCCTCTGCCCACAGTAGCTGTCTAGGCCATCAGCACACCTTGCTTCATTAGCCTTCAAAGTGGGCCAGAATGGTCAGATAGGGGGCTGGTCATCCTTTTCTGTTTGTTTTAGACAGTTTCGCTCTGGTTGCCCAGGCTGGAGTGCAATGGCACAATATCGGCCCACTGCAACCTCCGCCTCCTGGGTTCAAATGATTCTCCTGCCTCAGCCTTCCAAGTAGCTGGAATTATAGATGCCTGCCTCCATACCCAGCTAATTTTTGTATTTTTTTAGTAGAGATGGGGTTTCACCATGTTGGCCAGGCTGGTCTCAAACTCCTGATCTCAGATGATCCGCCTGCCTCAGGCTCCCAAACTGCTGAAATTACAGGCATGAGCCACCATGCCCAGTCTGGTCATTGTTTTCTATGTGTCCTGGATAACCTGCTGTCAACCCCTCTTTTTTTTAAGAGAGAGAGGACACACAGGAAACATACAACTCAGTCCTACCTTTCAGGCACTGGGAGCGTTTCCTGTTTTGGTCTCAGGTGTAGGAATTTTGAAATCCCTTTTTCAGTAACTTATGACCACAGCTCCCTGTAGTTTGTGGAAAGGTCACAGGGTCTGCTTTCAAGTAGTTAGAGCCTTGTTCCAATTCCAGTCCAGCCTCTTACTACCTATGTAACCATGGGCATATCACTTACCAATTCATCACATGCTGTTTATTTTACCCTTGAAGTGTTTCTAGAGTTTACCCACTTTCCCACATCTTTGCCACTCCAACCTACTGCAAAACATCATCTCCCATCTGGACTATTAAAATAGCTACACTACTACTTTCCTGACTTCCACCCCTTTCCCCCTAAAATATATTCATATGGATGTGTTTAAAATCTAAATTAGAACTTTTCTGTTGAAAATCCCCCATGGCTTCCCTTCATATTCAGAAGTAAATGCAATCCTTTGTGGCCTTGAAGGGCACTTTTCATGGGGTGGCCACTTCACCCCCATGCACTCCATTACTCTCTGACCTCATGTCCTACCCTCTCCCCTACTCATTCCAGTCACACTGGCCTCCTAAGCTATAGGCAAGCAGGCAGGATAAAGTAGTGTTTATGAGATTTAGAATGAGACAGCTTGGCTCTGCCATTTTTCTGGCTGCCTGACCTTGTTGCTTAATCTCATGGAGCCTGTTTTCTCTTCTGTAAATGAGGACACCACTACCCTACTTTGCAGGGTTACCCTGATGATTAAATGAGATTTACATAGAACGCAGTGAGCACAGTATCTGGCATATTGTCAAGCCTCTGTCAAGAAGTGGTAGCTACTGGAATGAGGAGAGTGGGCGGTGGAGGGGAGTGGGCACTCTGAAGTGGAAAAGGGGCACTAGAGCTTTCCCTAAAACAGAATAACCCCTTCCCTCACAATCAGGACTCCAATTGCAAGCCCAATTTCTGCTGAAGTTCAGCTCAAGCCCTTTCTTTTGATGTTCTTAGTAGAAATATTTAAACTATCACTGAGTCATCTCAATGCACTGTTGATCTCCCCTGCACACCCACTCTGCCAGCCCATAGCTCTATTGCTCTGGTCTAGAAGAGGCCAAGCCCTTGAAGAATGTATTCCCCGGAAGCCTGATTGATCTTGATTGCCTTTCGTGGCCCCTCTCCAGGTTCTCTATATCATGGCTCAGCTGTGCGTCCCATTTAATAAAGGATCCACAAATGTGGAGGGGGAGCGCCTGGTCGTAGCCAGTGAACTGGCTTGCTTTTCAGGCTTCGTGGGGCTACCCTGGTTCCACTGTTGGATGAACACTCTAGGAGCCTGCTAGCTCTGCCAGCTCCACTTTTGCGTTTCCATCAGATACCCCAGAGCTATATTGCCAGGGAAATGGCCACTGTGTGCTGTTTGGATTCTTAACATCTGTGCTAACGTGAATCCACGCTGTCATGCCTGCTGAATCATTTTTTTCTGCTCAGCTGAAAGCTCAAGACTTCAGTGCTTCTGAGGTAAGAGTTTTTTTTTACTATTAAGTACAAGAACCAGTGGATTTTAGACCAGTTACTTTGTATGGTAATCGAAGTTTTAATAAGCTAAATGAGTAAATGATATAAAATTCTGTTTAATAGTAACTCTCCAACCCAGGGAGTTACGTAAGTGCCACCCATTGAGACTAAACAATAGCACAAAATAACTCGGTTGCTCAATTGGCCAGCAACTCAAGCAAAAACAAACAAACAAATAATAAATTAAAAAAACACCAAAAAGCCAGTTCCCCTATAACCTACTTTGATCAGCTTTTTAAACTTTCCCAAACTAACCATATTTAATTAAGAGAACCTGTGGACCTCGAGACACAGGAACTTGAGTGCTTAAAAATCACTGAAACGCATGAGCTATCTATTTCTTTATAATCCAATGACTAAACGGGGTAATAAATTTTAAATCATTCTCTAACTCAGTGCATCTAATTCTCAAATTTTAAGATACTCAAGAGTTATCTGGAGACTGGGGAGGTATTAGAAATGGTCAGTCTCAGAGATTCTGATTTGTCACATCTGAGGTAGGGATCAGAAGTCTCTGTCTCTCCTAAGCTTCCTGGAAGAATTCTGCAACAGATGGTCAGAGACCACACTTTGAGAAACCCTGGGACTGTAGGAGGGACTTGCTAATTCACATCATATTTGCCTTCATTAGTCTACTGTTTATTTTTGTAGGGTCTGCTGTGAGCTGGGGGTTTAAAGTACGCTATATTTACTCTTCACAACATTGCCACATGGTAGGTTATTATCATTCCCACTTTAGAGATGATACAATTGAGGCTCAGCATGGCCAATAACTCTCCTGGTGGGCTGGGATTTGAACTCAGGTCTTTGATTTATTTTTTCATCACATATGTTACAGTGAAAGTTGAGAATGAGGGAGGCAGGTGTCCTAGGAGCAAGCCAACTAAGATACACTCAGAGCTTAACCAGCCCTGGCAGTTCAAAAAATCAGAACAATTAGATCTATTTTGTTTATACCAAAAATCATTTTGTTGATTTTTTTTTTTAATTCCATGAAATCTGTTACCAAAATGCTATTTAGCACTATGCAGTTGCCAAAATGTGAGTCAATCATTTGAGTGAGTACACTTAGTACCCAACATCTACATATTTTTCAAATATGCAGACATTTTGACTAGTCACAGAGATACTGGCTTGAGCCTAGTTTTCAGGTAGGAAATCTGAGTCACTGAGTGACAAAGAGATGGGGCCAACTTTTTTTTATTATTGTTATTTGGTATATTTTCTCTACCTCGTGGGTTAACCTGCACTGATGCAAATGCTTCTTCCAAAATGGGAAGGGCCCAATATACTTGGTATTGTAAGATATCATTCTCATATGAGAATCCCTTTTCCAAAGAGACTGACAACTGAGAATACAGGGAATCAGTGCTAATAGGCATGTTCTCTGTGCCTCAAAAGAAGATTGCCCAAGATGCAACTGTAACATGAATGCTACTGAATTGTGCCATGCTGTTAAGATGGTAAAGACGGGTGAGCAGGAAGTCTTGTCTTCCCTTCTTTCCACCAAAGAAGGAATGATAAGCAGGGTAACAACAGCCATCTTAAAGACCAAATGGCAGAGGGAGAAGGAGCATGGTAAGTCTGCGGCTTTGCTAATGGACAGAATAGAGTGGCACAACTACACAGAATGCTTAGCCAACATCTTGGCAGAATGCTTGGTATTTGTGTAGGGCGAGAAATCCTGGCCTGGAAACATCAGGGATGCTCTGGTAGAATAATAGCAAAAAGATTTGCACAGCAGCTGCTTGTCTCATCCCTGGTTCTTGCCAAAGCTTTCCGCATCTTTCATCTCTTGAAGCACAAAAATTCCTCTTGCAGTAATACTTTAATTCCATTTTCATATTCTTATTCAACAAATGGAGTTTTACAGCCTAATTTAATGACCTCGTAACTCACAAACTCTACTCATAGCACAACTATTTGGACTGCTTCTTAGAGATGTAAGAGACCACTATACTAGTCCTGAGATCTTCAGACAGTCACATTTAAATATAATTTATGAATTATTTTGCCCTTGTAAGTCTAGGCCTAATAACTATTGTTCAAATAGGAGATTACAAAAGAGAGCAGGGAAGATTTGATAGTAGTTGCTGTTGAATTTGTCCATCAAAAGTCTTTTGAAGCTTCCTTTGACATAACTTCTAGCCATGGTGAAATGAGAAAAGACAGGCTGAATAAAGAAGCTTATATCTCTACCAGTGTAAGATTGTCCCCCAAGCTTATGTGTTTCATTTTATTTTCCATAACTCTGGGTATGAAATTCACATGATTTTCCTTACCCCAGGGTATTCTGAGGTTCAGCAGGAATTTGGTTAGGACATATTTTCCTGAGCATCTGCCTGAATTCTCCTGCCTTGAATATTTTAAAATCTTCCTTATTTTAGTCATGCTCACAGACTCTGTGCCTTGCAGAATGCTGGAACAATCTTTGGAGATCATCTTATCCAATCCACTTATTTTACTCTCTCAATCCAAATTCTCTCCCTTCCAGCTTTTCCTTAGAAATGGAAACAAAAATAATCGCATTTCGGCCCCCTGCCTGAATCTCCTAGGAACACCCTGGGCTCTGCTAAATGATATGCTTGCCAGTGAAGTCTCTCTGTGGGATTACTGAGCTGCTCCCAAGTCCTCATGACACTACCTGCTTGTACCTTAAAATAACTCTCAGCTGGAAACCCTAATGTCAAACTCTGAATTCTGGTCTTCTGTTTCTTTTCAGCTCAGTCTCTTTCTTTTTAAGAAAGGGCTCTGTCATTAAGTGCTGATTGTGAGTATGCTCAACCTGTTCTAAAAGCCTTTTGGGAGACTCCATTTCCATTGCAGTAGGCAAGATATCTAGGAAAAACAAACAAGAGAATATTAATATGAATACCTGACATTTAGTGAACACTTGGTATGTGCCAGGCACTGTGCCAAAAGCTTACACATGTTAACTTTCTTTAATCCTGCCTACATCCCACACATTAGTTATTACCATTAGTATTTCTCACTTGAGGAGATTTCAGCACAGGTCACAAAGCTTGTAAATGGCAGAGCCAGGGTTTAAATCCAGGCAGTTTAGTTTCAGGATATATACTGTTAATCATTATACTACTCTATCTCCAAAAGTCTAAGGTGTAAGCAAGAAACCATCCTAATTTACACAAATTAGGGAATTAAAAAAGAAACCGATCTTTTTGATATTCTGGTGAAATAACTCTGAGACCTCATCCTAACAGGTGTGTACTTCTTTCTGACTATGGTAACTTCTAAGATCCCAGCTACAGAGTCTGAACATCTCAAATCTGAAAATTCAAAATCCAAAATGCTCCAAAACCTAAAACTTTTTGAACACCAAAGGAAATGCTCATTGGAGCATTTTGGATTTTAGATTTGGGATGTCTAATGGCATACAATGCAAATATTCCAAAATCACCCCCAGCCCCCCCAAAAAAATGTCCAGAATCTGAAACACTGCTGGTCCCAAGCATTTTTGATAAAGGATACTCAACCTGTACTTTCTTAGTCCAAGGAGTTGGTCTCTATTACTCTGATGCTAAAGAGAAGTGACTTTTAGTTCTGTTGGAGACATTCATGATTCATTTGGCTCCTGTGCCAAAAGAATGGTGTTACTGAAACATTGGCAGTGTAGCAATTTGGCCACCCACCCCATGCCCTATTCAGGCCATCCTGGAGTCTGGTACAACCCCTGTCCACTGAAGAAGGGCTCTGGTGACATCAGGTCCCTGTTCCTACCAGCTGGAAGCTCTCCAGATACAGAGATGAGGATGTCTCTCCTCTGATGCTCTCACCCTGGATATACTCAGCTATAGTCCCTCCCTACCTCTGTAATCCCAGTTATCAGTAATTTTTTAGACTTGGATCCATAGCCCCTCTATTTTACACATGAGTACATGTGAGTATGTGTGGACACACATGCATACACACACACACCCCACACAACCATTTGCCCCAAGACAGGTCTGTAAGACCTGGATCTTAGAACTAACTCCTTCCCCTAACTCTGCCCTTTTGCCATGAAATTTCAGCCTCAAAAGCCAACCTATTTCCTTTTTCAGAATAAATGACATTTCCTCTAGACAAACACTTCCCTAGCCACCCTGGCAGCATATTATTCAACGTAGAACATGATAAGGTGCTACAGTGCATGGTAGCAGACAGAATATGTCTTCACTATTCCTTTTTTTTTTTTTTAATTTTCTTTTTATTTCAATAGTTTTGAGGAAACAGGTGGTGTTTGGTTACATAAAAAAGTTTACTAGTGGTGATTTTTGAGATTTTGGTACATCCATCACCTGAGCAGTGTACACTATATCAAATGTGTAGTCTTTTAACCCTCACCCCCTCTCTACCCTTCCCCTGGAGTCTCCAAATTCTATTATATAATTCTTATGCTTTTGTGTCCTCATAGCTTAGCTCCTGCTTATAACTGAGAACATAAGATGTTTGGTTTTGCATTCCTGAGTTACTTCACTCAGAATAATGGTCTCCAAGTCCATCCAGGTTTCTGCAAATGTCATTATTTTATTCCTTTTTATGGCTGAGTAATATTCCAGGTCTTGGATTTAAGTCTTTGATCCATCTTCAGTTGATTTTTGTGTAATGTGAGAGATGAGGATCCAACTTCATTCTTCTACATGTGGTTTGCCAGTTATCCCAGCACCATTTGTTGAATGTGATGTCCTTTCCTACTTTGTTTTCATTTGCTTTGTCAAAGATCAGTTAGCTGGAAATATTTAGCTTTATTTCCAGGTTCTCTATTCTGTGTCATTAGTGTACATGCCTATTTTTATGCCAGTACCATGCCACTTTTGTAACTACAGCCTTGTGGTATTGTTTGAAATCAGGTAATGTGTTGCCTCCAGGTTTGTTCTTTTTGCTTAGTCTTGCTTTGGCTATGTGGGATCTTTTTTGGTTCCATATGAATTTTAGGATTGTGTTTATAACAAGAAATTTTCTCTAAACACTTTGGCTGATTGTCCTGCCTTTTATTTCTTCCTACAGAAATAGAAATATTAGATGAGTAAGGTTAGGAGGACTATGGAGATTGGTTAGCTGTTCAGTCCTCTTCCTTAGGAGCCAGCTGCCCTTGGGGAATAGGCATCTGTCTTGTTATTAGAAAACTTGGTTTATGTGCTTACTTTAACAGCACATGTACTAAAATTGGAATGATACAGAGAATATTATCATGGCCCCTATACAAGGATGATATGCAAATTTGTAGAGTGTTCCATATTTTTTAATCATTGGCATCCCTGAAAGAGAGGTGGAGGGCACAAACAAGTTGGAAAACAAATTCCAGGTTATCATTCATGAAAACTTCCCCAACCTCTCTGGAGAAGCCAACAGTCAAATTCAGAAAATACAGAGAACCTCTGTAAGATTCTACAGAAGAAGATCATCCCCAAGACACATAATCGGATTTTCTAAGGTCAAAATGAAAGAAAGTAATGTTAAAGGCAGCTAGAGAGAAAGGGCAGGTCACCTATAAAGAAAACCTCATCAGGCTAACAGTGAGCTGCTCAGCAGAAACCTTACAACCCAAAAGAGATTGAGAGCCTATATAATGTTCTAAAAGAAAAAAATCTTCAACCAAGAATTACATGTCCAGCCAAACTAAGCTTTCTTAGCAAAAGAGAAATAAGATCCTTTCCCAATAAGTAAATGGTGAGGAAGTTTGTTACCACCAGACCTGCCTGACAAGAGATCTTGAAAGGATCACTAAATATGAAAAGGAAAGTCCATTAATAGGCAATATAAAAAAACACTTAAGTGCACAGGCCAGAGACACTATAAAGCAACCATACAAACAAGCCAGCATCATAACCACCTAACAACACAGTGGCAGGATGAAATGCATACATATCAATTTTAACTTTGAATGTAAATTGGCGAAATGCCCCCACTTAAAAAGCACAGAGTGGTAAGCTGGATAGAAAACCGAGACCCAATAGTATGCTGTTTTCAAAAGACCCATCTCACATGCAATGACAGCCATAGGCTCAGAATAAGGGCATAGAGGGAAATCTACCAAGCAAATGGAAATCAGAAAAAAGCAGGGGTTGCAATCCTAATTTCAGACAAAACAGCTTTTAAACCAACAAAAATCAAAAAAGACAAAAATGGGCATGACAATAATAGTAAAGAGTGCAATTCAACAAGAAGATCTAACTATCCTAAATATATATGCATCCAACACAGGAGCACCCAGATTCATAAACCAAGTTCTTAGAGACTCACAAAGATATTTAGACTCCCACACAATAATGGTGGAGACGTCAATACTCCACTGACAATATCAGGCAGATGATTGAGGCAGAAAATTAGCAACAATATTCAGGACTTGAACTCAACATTGGACCAAAGGGATCTGATAGTCCTATACAGAATACTTCATCCCAAAACAACAGAATATACATTCTTCTCATCACCACGTGACACATACTGTAAAACAGACCATGGAATTAGACATAAAACAATCCTTAGCAAATGCAAAAGAACTGAAATACCAAACACACTCTCAAACCATAACACAATAAAATTAGAAATCAAGACTAAAAATTGCTCAAAACTACACAATTACATGAATATTAAACAACATGCTTTTGATTAACTTTGGGGTAAATAATGAAATTAAGGCAGAAATCAAGAAGTTCTTTGAAACTAAGGAAAACAAAGATAAAACATACCAGAATCTCTGGGACACAGCAAAGGTAGTGTTAAGAGGGAAATTTATAGCATTAAATGTCCACATTAAAAAATTAGAAAGATCTCAAATTCACAACTTAACATCACAACTAAAAGAACTAGAGAAGTACGGGCAAACCAACCCCAAAGCTAGGAGAAGACAAGAAATAACACAAATCGGTGCTGAACTGAAGGAGACCAAGACACAAAAGACCATTCAAAAGATCAACAAATCCAGCAGCTGTTTTTCCTTTGGAAAAATTAATGATATAGGCCACTAGCTAGACTAATAAAGAAGAAGAAGAGAGAAGATTCAAATAAAAACAATTAGAAATGCCAAAGGGGATGTTATCTCTGACCCCAGAAAAACAAAAATAACCATCAGAAAGTACTATAAACATCTCTATGCACACAAACTAGAAAACCTAGAAGAGATGGTTAAATTATTGGACACATACACCTTCCCAAGACTGAAATGGAAGAAGCTGAGTCCCTGAATAGACCAATAACAAGTTTCAAAATTGAATCAGTAATAAATAGCCTACAAAAAAAAAAAAGGAAGAAGAAGCCCATGACCAGACAAATTCAAAGCCAAATTCTACCATATGTACAAAAAAGAGCTGGTATTATTCCAACTGAAACTATTCCAAAAATTGAGGAGGAGGGACTCTGGCTCATCTCGTTATATGAGGCCAACATCATTCTGATACCAAAACCTGGCAGAAACACAACAGAAAAAGAAAATTTCAGGTCAATTTCCTTGATGAATGTTGACTCAAAAATCCTTAACAAAATACTGGAACCGAATCTAGCAGCACATCAAAAAGCTAATCCACCAAGATCATGTAGGCTTTATCCCTGGGATGCAAGATTGGCTCAAGATAAGCAAATCAATAAATGTGATTCATCACATAAGCAGAACTAAAGGCAAAAAACCCCCACATGATTACCTCAGTAAACTAGGTATCAAGAAACCATACCTCAAAATAATAAGAGCCATTTATGACAAACTCACAGCCAACATCATACTGAGTGGACAAAAGCTGGAAGCATTCATCTTGAAAACCAGTGTAAGATAAGGATGTCCTCTCTCACCACTCCTATTTAACATAGTATTGGAAGTCCTGACCAGGAAAATCAGGCAAAGAGAAAAAAATAAAGGGCATCCAAATAGGAAAATAGGAAGTTAAATTGTTCCTGTTTGCAAAAGACATAATCCTATATCTAGAAAACCCCAGAGTCTCAGTCCAAAAGCTCCTTGAGCTATAATCAACTCCAGCAAAGTTTTGGGATACAAAATTAATGAGCAAAAATCACTAGCATTACTATACACCAACAATAGCCAAGCCGAGAGCCAAATGAGGAACACAATCCTGTTTACAATTTTATGCCAAAAAAGGAATAAAATACCTAAAAATACAGCTAACCAGGGAGGTAAAAGATCTCTAAATGAGAATTACAAAATACTGCTCAAAGAAATTAGAAATAAACAAATGGAAAAACATTTAATGCTCATGGATTGGAAGAATCAGTATCATTAAAATGGCTGTACTGACCAAAGCAATTTATAGACCCAATGCTATTCCCATCAAACTACCAACGACATTCTTTGTAGAACTAGAAAAAAACTATGTTAGCTTTCATATGAAACCCAAAAAGAGCCCAAATAACCAAAGCAATCCTAAGCAAGAAAAACAAAGCTGGAGATACCTCATTATCCAACTTTGAACTATACTACAGGGTCACAGTAACCAAAAGAGCATGGTATCGGTACAAGAAGACACGTAGACCAATGGAACCATAGAGAGACCAGAAATAAGGCTGTACACCTACAGCTATCTGATCTTTGACAAAGCTGACAAAAACAAGTAATGGGGAAAGGACTCCCTATTCAGTAAATGGTGCTTCTGATTTCTTGCTCCTGGTATGCATTCAAGTTGGGGAGACATTTCCCTTATGCCCTGCACTCACAATAAAAGGCTCCAAGAAAACTCCGTTTTAATCTCTCACTTAGGATATAGGAGAAGGAAATGGTTTGAGAGGACTTGGTGTCCCCTTTTCACAGGTGTCACCAGAGCAAGGTCCTAAATTAATGACACAGGAGAGGATGGTTTCTGTGAACTTTGCTTCTTAGCTTCCAAGACAGCTTTGAAAGGCCACATAGCTGTGATTCCTAAGTGCCAACATACATGCACTCAAGAAGTACCATGCAAGACACTTGGCATATACAATTCAAAACAATACTACCAGATATGTATTTAACAGATGAGAAAACTGAAATACAGAAAGTTTCAATAATTCCTCTAAGCTCATCCAGTGAAAAAGTGGCTGGCCTATGCAGAGCTGTTTTAACTTACAATTGGAAGCCCTGTAGATTAGCTGAAACAGCAGTTTTGAACTCCCAGGATCAGAGTGAAACTGCCTAGACTGGTGTCTTGCTCAGAATAGACAGATGAGTTAATTAATCAATAGTTAAGATGAGGTCTACCAGGAAGCAGCCTCTTTTTGGCAGCATAACCTTCTCCCAGTGAAATCTTAACATTAAAACTCAACATACAAAAATCAAAAGCTGAGCAACTTTGGTTGACATGAAGGTGGCAGAACCGAGCACCACTTGAGGCTTTCTTCTTATTCCCACCTAAAGTCCCCAAAGCACTGCCATAAAATTGCAAAACTTGGCCCCAGTAAAGCTAGAAAACTACCAAATGAATCCAGCTCCCAGCACAGCGTGACAGACAGTATACTATTTATCTGAAAAAGTCCTCCTTTGGGTTACAGGGTGTTAACATGGAACTCTTGCTATTTTGGTTTCTGTTGACAATAGATGCCACATTCCAAAATGACAGACCACCTTATTATTACAAGAAATTATTACATGAGTAATACAGAGTTTATTGCAAGACTTGACTTGTCTGCAGTATAGAGGATATAGAAGGTTCAAGTTGTTGGCTATTGCAAAGGGTCTTGTGAGGAAAGTATTGGAGGGTCCCTTTCCTTCTCATCATCTCAGTTCAAGGGAAAGAGGCTCCAGCAGGTTCATTTGGAGAATTTGAGTCTTGCTTCTTCTGGTTAGCAGGCATAGTGGAGCAAGGGAGGATGAGGAGAGAAAGACTTGGCAAGTTAATTTACCAGTGGAGAGGAGAATAAATGCTGTTGTGTTGGGAAGGGCCTGCACTTCCAGATTGTCCATGTGTGAAAACAAGACAGCATGGAGTTTTCTTAGATCTTGTTCAATGGGATCACCTGAAGGATACTAAAGCCCCAGCAGAAAAGAAGCTGAAGGATGATTCCTAGGGACAGAGGGAAAAGAAGAAACAAACTAGACTGCATTCACCCAGGTCAAGGAAACTGCTGAGATGAGATAACCAGGAATAAGGAAGATCCCCAAGGAGCACAAAAGAGCCAGCTTAAATACCTGCCAGTCCCAGGGAGTGGGAACCATTGTAGCAGCACAGTCACAGTGGCTTCCATGCCCCTTCATCTGTCCTTCTTCCCTTCCTTGTACCTGGAAGTGTCAGAAATTGCAGTGACCCTGCTATGGGAGGAGAAATAAGCATGAGGCAAAGAAAGAGAGAAGTGTCATACTCTCATGACATCCCTTTCATTTTAAATTACTGGTTTTAAGCTGTCTGGTGTTTTGTTTTGTTTTTGCTTTTGTTTTTTTGCTTTGTTTCTTTTCATGTTAAGTGGCTGTAAAACTTTCGTTTACCTAAAGGGATTTTTATCCAGGGCAGGGAAAGATTACATTCATTAAGAAGTTTTAAAGAGAGAGTGGGAGTCAAATGTCAACTTTGGTTTATATTTATACCCATACATGTTGCTTATCTAACAAACTAATTTTACTTATGTTCAGATGAAATATACATCTTATAACTTCTTTCTATAGAGTAGTGAAGCCTTCAGGAACTCACAGACCAAGACTTTCTACAACAGCTCTGGAAACTTTTGAGGGAAGCTTGTCCTGTTTCCCCTGAGCTACTTTTCTCCAGGCTCCTCTCTCATGGGTCACAGCTTCACCATTCCCTCTCTTTTGGGCTCCCTCCCTTAGAACTGCCTGTCCTCCATATGTCTTACCTTTTGTCCTTATGGAGCCCCTTCCTGGGTCCAGTGCTCCCTGGGTGGAGGCACTATTCCTCTTGGGTGACTATGAGAATTCCTTAATGTTCTGCATTGGAAAATTAACCTCTAAGTATGTGAGGTCTTCTGAGCTTGGTTTTCTCTTCCCTCCATCATCATACTCAGAACCTGAGGACTTCCATTATGAAAACGTCTATGAAAAGATCTGGCGCCAATGACTGTGTTTACAGCTTTAAGCTTTCAGCCCCACTATCAGACCTTTTAAACAATTCCCTCTTGACACACTCTATGGACATTGCCAGTTCTGGACTGTCTTCTGAATCTTTCCTTCTTCCCTCAAAGAGGATTTTATTTTCCTCTTTACATATTTTGCATTGACTTTGGCATGTATCAGCAGTAACCATTCTTGACATCTTGGCCTGCTGTCTAGAAAACCCTCCCACAACATTTCAACAAGAACCACCTCCTAGAAATGGTATCAGATCGCATTTGCCATTATAGACAGTCATATTGCTATTTCCCAAGATATCTTTATAGGAAACAGCTGGCTTCTGCCTGCACCATCTGACAGATAAGCAGAATTATCAAAACATAAGCAGGCTGCTTCCTTCATGGGATAAAGGAAAATAAGATACCAGTGAGTAAACAGAAAATTATGATCCTTACTTTCCCCTTGTTTTCTTGTATTAATCAAGTCATTTTCTAAAAAGAAAGTTTGCCATCAAAATTTGCATGCAAGTTACTAGACCAGCCAAACAAATCATTAATTTAGAAAAATATCATCATAAATATAATTCAAGCCTTTAAGTGAAGAGAAATGAACTAGCAGCCCATTCTATTGATTTCAGCACACGTAGCACATACAGCTGGTGTGTACAATTTAATTTACGGATAGGGTGTCTAAAGGCGATTTTCAGCATCATCTAGTAACTGAAAAGTCACAAAATAAATACATTTAAATATTTTCTAATTAGATTGAAATGAGAAAATATCGACTGGCCCTTTGCTGAAACTAAAATCACATCATAGTAATATTATATGTTAGTGATGTTGTAAAAATGATAATGGAAAACATACCAACTTATTTAATTTAAAATGTAGCCTATCAATCAGGAAAAAGACATCCTTTCCAAGATTGACATCTATCATTGTCTTCTCCCTCATCATACTGCAATCTCTGTGAAGACAAAGACCAGGACAGCTTTGTTAATTCTAATGCTAGTACTGAATAGTACCTAACACTAATACTGAGTGACTATTGGCCAATTTAATCAACCATTCAATGCTATTTACTCATTTATTTTTCATTCATTAACAATTGGATTCTTTGTAAAGGCCTCATCAAAATACGGATAAATAAGATATGGCCCCTTCCTCAAGTTGCTCACAGCCAAAGAAGAAACACAGACTTATAAATAGATTATTGTGACACAAAATGTTCAATGCTCTAAGAAATATTTGAGCTGAACACAGATGAGACCATGGCTAACTTTGCCCTGGGGAAAAAGTAAATCTTTTCAGGAAAGGATTCCTTTTAGTTGGGTCTTAAAGAATGAGAGGCCAAGGAAACAACGGAGTGTAGAAGGACTCCTTAATAAACAAATCTGAAAAAAATGTTTTCTTTAGAACCTAAAGGTCGAGATTATTTAAATTGGCTTTTTGGGGCTTTTTATTGTCATACAGAATCAGGATTCTTTAATAAAAAAAATTTGCCCTATATTTTTTGTTTTTGAAGAAAAAGCAACAGATAGATCATTCCACTTGGCTACATTTTCATGTGTTGATTACTTCCTCCCATATTTGGAAATTGATTTGAAGTGATAGTCAAGCTTGACATCTGTGTTCCTCTGCTTTTTTTGTTTTCACAAAATTATTTTCTACATTATGAAATGTAAATACTATTTATCAATCAGATATCATTTATCTTGTCCTAAATAAATAACTGCTCGAAGTAATAAAATCAAGATTCTTCATAACAAACCATGAAAACATTATTTGTATAGACCAAAGGAGAAAAAGAAATTTAAAGATTCATGTAGTAATCGCTTCTTGGCCTTTTGGCTAAGATCAAGTGTAGATTCATGTAGTAGAATAAATTGTATTAAACCATGAAAATGTTGGTCTTATCTACATATATCTGTATGTTCCTGAACTGGAACTTTTTGTTAAAGACAAAATGTTACAATGTTTAAAATAATCCTCTTTAGGGATAATAACCACATCTTGTGCTAATAATAATTCTATGTAATGTAGGGTATTAGCATATTTACTTAATATGTTGTTCAAAGAGGTTGAGTTTAAAAGAAGAAATGAACTGATTATGGTAGTGGTTACATGACCCCATACATTTGTTAAAACTCATAGAATGTACTTAAAAGGTTAGTTTCATTGTATATCAACCTAAAGGAATAAAATTTTCAAAAATTTAAAAGGAATGAAAAGAGATGAGAGGGAGGAGGGGAAGAGTAGGGAATTTTGGTTTTATCATTTGGAAAAAATTAAACTTTGAGCCCTTCCCCTGACACTGCTCTGGACTTCTTTCCAAAAGGAAAACACTTGGTACATTTTAAGCAGAAAAACTAAAATCGATCACCCACACAGCCAGGCCAAGAATGAAGAGCAGAAAACTTGGAATTTGACAAGAAGGAAAGGGATCCAAGTCAGGAAATTGACTTGGTCAGACGTGTGGAAAATCAAGGCAACCCACAACGCCATTAATGAAGGTCTCCATAATATGGCCTTGCCTCTGCACCCTGCCCGCAGCCCCCACTCTCTCCAGCTGAGAGGATTTATTTCAGAGGAGCGGTGCCAGCGCCTTCCAAGGGAAACACGGTTGGAGCACGTTTTACCAAGCGATGCTACAAAGGAGGCACAGGTGGCAGGCTGGAAGCTCTTCCTCAGGATGGAGGGAGGGAGCCAGCCACAGCCAGTGCCCTTGATCCTGGTCTAAGGAAACTCAACTCCACTGAACAGAAATCTCAGCTCCAAAGCCAAAAAAGGGAAAACATAGTTAAAAAGGCTTTATTCTTCAAAACAACAGAAGCTGTGTGTCTTTTCCTGTCTCCTGTTACTAAAACATGTTAGAGGTAAAGTTCACTAAGAAGATGGTCATTAGAAATGACCTAAAGATAAGTGGACTAAAGAGTATTAAAAAGGATATGGAAGTAGATTGCCATCATTGGCTAGAAGCCAGTATTAGATCAAAATTGCACAAGGATTAGCCAAAGAGGATATAGACTAAAGCATAACCGTAAACTGTCCAAAGCCAAGTGTGTCTGTTAGTTCAACAGGCTGTGCACAGTTAGAATTGATTCTTGCAGAAAGTTTTATAGTTTTACATGAAAAGGAGGAAAAATAATATAGTCAGTCTTCTAAGAAGAAAATCAAAAATTGTTACATTTTTGCATCCTAGCTCCACCACTGATGAGCCATGTGACACTGGGTAGGTTATTTGTTTGTGCCTTAATCTCTTCATCTATAAAATGGAGACTATTAGTACCTACTTCATACAGTTGTTTTCAGTGATTAAATACATGTAAGGCATCTGCAACAGTGAGTGGCACATACTAAATAGTATGAAAAGTTGTCATATAATAAGCATTTCAGATTAGAGTTGGTTTTGGTATGCCAATACCAAGTATATTCTGGTATTACCCTGAACATGACCAAGGTCTGTACACCATGCAAAGAGGCTTGTTATAAATTCCCCAAGTTTTCCTACTGAGCCAAGACTTCCATTGATTCTTTCTGGATTTCTAGCCGTATCTTCCTTGAACCTAACTCCAGTATTCCTAACGCCCAAGGCCTATTTTCTCAGAATAACAGTGAAGGGCAATAAGCCCTGAGATGGCAGTCAGATGACTTAGAATGTTGTTATTTCTGTACTGAGTTACCTGTCAAAATCAGTGCCCCTTCCTGGGCCTGCGATTCCTCCCATCACAGAAAAAGTTTAGACTGGATGACATCTATGCTTCCTTTTAGTTATGATATTTTGTTGTTCCTTTATAACATTTTAGGTGATTTCATTTTTACTTTGTTCTTTTTCCATACATTGCATCCAGATGCTATGCTTTTCTTTTCTTTTTTGAGACAGACTCTCACTCTGTTGCCCAGGCTGGAGTGCAGTGGCATGACCTTGGCTCACTGCAGCCTCCACCTCCTAGGCCCAAGTGATTCCTGCCTCAGCCTCATGAATGGCAGGTGCATGCCACCACACCAAGCTAATTTTTGTATTTTTAGTATGGGTTTCACTATGTTGGCCAGGATGGTCTTGATCTCCTGATCTCGCGATCTGCCTGCCTCAGCCTCCCAAAGTGCTGGGATTACAGGCCTGAGCCACCATGCCTGGCTAGGTGATTTATTACATTTTTCATTTGAATGTCTGTTGCAGAGATAAAGTGCAAGAGGATTTTATTTATGAGCGAATATACTTCTTTAAGTGCCTTTTGGACATTTATATCTGGATATTCCCTGCAGGCTCCTTCATCTCTCTATGTGAAAGCAAATTATCACTTTTCTATCATCCCATATATTCTATCATCCCATGTATGATCACTTTTCTATCATCTCTACATATTTCCCTCCTGAGATTTCCAAGAATAACCCAACTGTTCTCTTCATCCCTAGCTCAAAGCATCAGCTGCCTCAGATGATCCCAGCGCATTTCCTTTTCACATCTCTCTCCTGTCTCTTCTTGCCCATCTTTGAGCAGCCACGTAGGTTCAGGCTTGTCCCGGTTCTCTTTTGACCTCTGCTTCTTAAATCTTAATGTGCACCACAATCACCTGTGGATCCCATTCAAATGTAGATTCTGATTCTGTAGGTCTGGGACAGCCAGAGGTTTTGCATTTCTAATAAGCTCCCAGGTAATGTAAAACTGCTGGTCCCCTATCACACTTTGAAACACAAGGCACATAGACTTCTAATGAGAGCCCCAGAATCCAGATGATTTCCTTTTTAATCCGAGTTTTGGGTTTGTATTCTAAACTATGTTTCTGTTCTTTCCTGCTAAAATATGGCTTGCATAATTCAGAAGTAAAGTCTCTTCACAATATAACTCCAACCTGTGTTTTGTCTTAACTCTCAGAATCCCTATCCTACACATAATGTAATTTATCTACCTAGCCTACATTTATCTGACTAGTTGCTTTCAGAATGAATTTTTCACTTTCTGCCTTCATGCCTTGTTGGGCTCAATTCTTTGCTTGAAATGCCATCTTCCCCCTTTTATTTCTGTTACTCAGAATTTTATAACTCCTAAAGACCTGGCACAAATACCACTTAGTCCATAAAACATGTCTGTTTCCCTGAAATTCATCATCTCCTTTAAATACTCATGGTGATTTGCTGACTTTCTGTTGATTCACATTCTGCTTTGTATTTTACATTTATGTATCTGCCACCTCTCCCATCAGACCAAGGGCTGCTTGAGGGGATGCTTCAAAGCAGGAAGAATTGTTTAGAACAAATGAACAGAAGCACTCCTTCACTAATTATTCAAATTCATATAGGCTGAAAATATGAAACAAAAAACGGTTTAGACAGTTTCATATAGCATCAAACTGATAACCATGATTGAAGGAAATTCCATCTTTTGGGGCATACCTCATACTTTTTATTCATTTAGCCTGTATTTACTGAATGCCACCTTTGTGTTAGACCCCATGATGAGGGCAGTGGCAGGACCCAAATAATAAGGCTGGCATCCTGGAGGTCCCTGCCATCTGGTTGGGGACATAGTGAGGGGGCCACTGAGGGTGTCCACTGCAGTCTCCTGGGCTCCTGCTTGAGGCAGAGTTCTGGACAAGAGAGCCATGAGCCTGATATGTGTGACATAACTGTTATTTTCTGAAAGCTTCCGGCTCTGGGGATAACATACTTAATAGACAAACACCATGAGGATTTATCTAGAAATGTGCTTTCACTGTAATTCCCTGCATTTGATAGCCTCCCTTTCCAGCATTTATAGCCACCACCTGTGCTTTCATTATTCACTCTAGTGTCTCTGTTTGAGGCTGGCACACTGAATTTTCTAGTGCCTCAAAGGAAAACAGGAAGTTTCTCTCATGAGCTTAAGCCCCCCATTTACTCATGAGTTAGTCTCTTAAGAATTAAGGATCTTGGACACATTGGTTGCCTGTGTGAAGAGGAAGATCATTAGCTGCCAGGATCAGAAAACGTTGACATGACATCCTTAATGCTTGTTGATGAGGTTAGATAAATATTAGTTTTTCTGCTTCTTTTAAGAAATTTCTCCTGAGAAATAACATTGTTGGAAAGGCTAAAAATGTGATTCCCAAACATTCCTCTTTGTAATCTGAGAATTAGAGAATCTTAGAACTTGAAGATAGTTTAGAGATTGCCTGGTTCATTCTCACATTTTGTTCTGTTAGGAAACTGAGACCCATGGTCATATAGTTGCTTAGTGGAAGAGCAAGGTCTCAAACATGAGTCTTTAGAGTCTGAGGCTAAGAGGTTAAGTGGGAGAAAGAAAACTGTATATCTCTATGTATATAATTTGTATCTCTCTACTTCTTTCTATGTCTATCTCTCCTCTGCAATGAGTCAGGTACGGTGTTTTTGGTACTTAAGATGTCTTACCACATTAAATTTTCACATTACCCCAATTTCCAGAGGCAGGTGTTGTCCCAGTTTTATAGATGAGAAATCTGAGTCCATGAAGGGTGAAGTAACTTGCTCAAGAGTATGTAGCAAGTGTATAGATTATACAAGATGCCCATGAGCCCTTCCTGAAGGAAAGATTTCACCTGGTGGCCAACAGCAAGGGGCCTTGCCAATTGGGGTTATAAGTGGGAGAAAAGGAAACAGTCCTTAGGTGAGTGGATAAGGATATCTTTATTTTACTTTTGGATTACTGACTTTTTTTTTTTCTATTCGCATCTCTGAATCTTATTGCTCAGTCATTGTGGACTCCACATGAAGAAGCTTCCCCAACCCCCAGCCTCTGGGCTCACAACCTCTCTCTAGGATGGTATTCATTCCTGGGGCTTCCATTGTCCTCCTGTCTCAAACACTTGTTATGCTGTACTTTAAGTCTTAACCTATCTCCCCAGCTTTAGTCATTCATCAGCAATTGTGTGCTATACCCACCCCAGTGGTGCACAAACTCAAGGGTCAAAACATGAGTCTCATCACTTTCCTGTCTCTCTCTTCTCTCTCCTTCCTCTCTCTCCCTCCCTCCCTCTATCATTTTGGAAGTCTAATTTTCTTCCTGATGCCTTTAATATCTATCTTTCTTCAATAGCCGATACCTACCTTCGATATTCTTCTAAAGACCATTCAAATCCTACATTCCCCATTAAGTCTTCCCTCACCTCATTTACGTACTAAAGAAGCATTTAATAAGCACCTGTTGTATGATAGAGAGCAAGGCAGAAACAGTCTGTGCTTTCACGGGACTTACACTAGTGGAAGCTATAAACAACCAAGCAGTTGGAATGACTGCTCTGAAGGGAAGGCAATGAACAGCGACAATATACTTTTAAATCTTCCACACTGACTTCCACTCAGAGGGCTTTTAATAACTATCAAGTTGGATTTTTTTTTCCCTCAAATCTGAGGGAAGATCTGGTGGTGAGATCTGTTAGTATGCATTTGTATCTGGCTCCTGTGAGCACCACTGTCAATAATCTGGGGTCTTTGCTGCCTGGGACACTTCAGAGGTGACTGATAATCAAGTGATCCATTCCAGGTGAGAAAAGTTCATGGAACTGTTCTGCATGGATATTAAGTATAGTCTGAATCAAGCAACAAGCAGCTGCTTCTTTTGGGGCTGACTGGGTGGTACTGGCAGGAATTCCGATTCCCTGGAGCTTGAAAGAAATACATATGACATTCTTTAATGTGAATCCAGCTAAAAACTGGCTAGGGAACAAATGACAGCCAGATAGCTTTCCCTGCCATAGTTGTGAATCTTCCCTTTGAAGATTGCATTATTAGAGTTCTTTCCTCCCAAAACACCATGTTATAAACCCAATGAGTGTGCTCAGTGGTTGGGGATATATAAGAAAGCATTATGGGAAACATTCTAGATCAGCTCTTATTTCTGTTATTAATATTAAGGTAATTTTGATATCTGTATCTGCCTACACTTCATATTAAGAGATGGAAAGAGATTGTCTTTAGGATTTCTTGATAGAAGCGATAGGTAAGAGCTATTCATGTGCTCTACTGTATGCTGTTCACACACACCAAATTACCCTCCTAACACATATACTTGCACGTCTTGCACATGTACAGGCACATGCTGCAGGCATAGTCCTCTAAGGCAATCAAAGCACATCAAGGGTCCTCCCTATGTGTGATTTTAAGTTACATTAAGGAACCTTTGAGAGTGACTATTTCATAATGGCTCATACTTGATAAAAGCAGTTCTCAAGAGCAATTTATATGCCCAAGACTAACATCTGAAAAAACAAAAAAACAAAAAAAGAACAAAAGATAGTGTGAGGAGCAAACCAAAATTATTTTTTAAAGTTTCTAATAGCAGCAAAAATTAGACAATTTGTAAAAAGGGTAAATTTAACAATTTATAAAATAATTTAATTTTAAAGTAATTAGGAAAATACAGAAACTTTTTTTGTTAAGATTTGGTATGTTTTGTGTTAGAAATTTTTTGGTCCATTAACATTTACTTTTTTATATGAACTGAGAAATATAATTGGTGCTTAGACAGTCTCTACTTCTATCACTTAAAGTGCTAAAATTAGCATTCGAAATATACCCTGATGCTCCAAGAAGCTATATAAAAAATATAGTTGTATAGTTCCAAAAATCTCTAACTTTGTTCTTTTGATTTGATTTGATTAAAATCAAAATTTTAAATTTGATCTCTCTTGACCTCACCTACCAAAACCACAGTGATATTTCAACTTATGTGTTAGAGATGGCAAAATAATTTGCCTATCTTTAGTTATTTAAATAATATGACATAAAATAGCTTCTAGCCACTTCTTTTTTCTTTCTTTTGAGGTCACCAAAAGCTAATTTAGGACCCACTAATAGAACAGGAATATTGCTTTTAAACTTAGTTTATTCTTTGCTGATTTTATTTAAGACAGGTAAGGCCTCTCTCTGGTTCTGCCTCAGAAAAACAGGAGCCTCAGCTATTAGGCTGGAAATAGTCTTCTAGACAGACTTGAAGCCTACTGTTTTCAGGGGTTCCCTGTCTACAACCCAATGTAGAGAAACAGAATGTAAAAACTCTTTCCACTGACCTACACAAACTCACGGAGCAGGGGCTGAATAGAAAACCCTCTTTTGGATTAACCAGGTGCAGATTTGTGGCCTTAATTTTGAAGGCTATGATCATCTAGTTATGAAACATTAAATGTAACTGTTACTCTGTTTCCAGCATTATTTAGATTACAAGTAAAGTTAAGGAACTCTAGAAAGGCCATCCAGTTTGCCAACTTTACAAACCTGGCTTAATGCCAGGATTTAAGAGAAAGGTAATGGTGAGGAAGCATGAGATAGGAGAGCTGAAATATCAGTGAAGTTCCTCTTGGCTATTCAGAAAGAGTCTGTCATCAGTGACCCAAGAATTCATGCTATGTTAAAGAAGTCTCACGTGGGATTTGGAATGAAGCTCTAGAGAAGGCGGGAGAGTCACCTAGATCTCATTTACTCTGGCTTACGTGCGGGGAGGGTAGTGGGAAGATTCTTCCATTACTGTGATGCCCTTCATCAGCTTCCCAGAGAGGCCCAAATAGACTTTCCACTGGGGTACGAAAGGAGTGGTGAAGTCCAGGTGCTGAAAGTCCCCGGTCAAGATAATGTCACTGTTAATGACTAACAGGCATTGCCCAACTCTATGTACCAGTCCTCATTAATGGATATGAGGCTCACTTTCATGTTACCTTGTCAGCAGCACTGTGAGGAGGGGCTTTGCTTCACTTGTCAGTTGAGGAAGCCTCTGAGCAGTTTAACACCTTGCTTGTGGTGGCAGAGTAACAGGGTGATTCTGGAAGGCTCCTCTGCCAGGCTCTGGCATTTGTCTTTCCTTATGCCCTAGCATGGTTCATAACTCATTCTGTGGATATGCCAGTCCGTAGCACAAACCAACCTGCTGGTTGAAGTCTTCCTTTCCATCATTGTTTTTTCTCTTCCACCTCCATTTCCTCCCAAATATCTTATTATAAATGCAGATTTTTTTAAGCAGGTAAAAATGAAATAAGAGATTGAGTTGGAGGAAAGGAAATGACAGGGAAGATCTTTGTGTTGAGAGGAAAGAGAGAAAAAAACACAAACCCATCATGACAGCAAAGCTTTGGCTAACGTGCACAAGTGCTGTGAAAAAGAGGCAGATGTTTTTTAATCCCTTAGTCATAAATCATATTGGGACATCATTCTTTTTGTTTATTTGTTTAGGCTGAATGCAAATAAGCATTTGATTAGTTTCATTGTAACACAGTTGGCTTCAATGCTATTTATCAGAAAATGGAAAAATATTTTTATTTGCTTAATTACTAGCTTATGATTTGCTATTGAGTTTCTTTTTCAATAGATTGATGAATTGCATTCAGAAGGCACCTCACTTCCTGTAACATTGCGTTCTTTGATCCCACTAGAAATTTTTGTGTTTTAGGTTTTCCAGTCTCTCCTTGGATAGCAATGCTTTTCCCAACACCCTACCTTCATTTCCTTCTTTCTGTGCAGACACACATGCAGCGGTGCACATTCATCTGCCTAAAAGAATGTGGAGATTCCAAGGTTATCCTAAAATGGATCAATTTCAGGCTCCACGTTAATTTATATGTAGAATAAAAACATCTTCCTCTTTTGATAAGCCTTTCCCACCCTTGTTAACATACCGTGCTCTGTAACTGCAAAGGGACGGAAGATGAAGATATATCACATTTTAGAGCCAGTGGTAGAAGGGTGTTTTATTCGCATTCACAATTTCCCCACTTGCTTAAATTATTCTTATTCATACAGTAAATACAAAAGATAAAGAAAACCAAGGAGTTAAATTTAAAGAAAATAAAGCTAGTGACTTCAACTAGTAAAACTGAATTGCTTGCTTTTAAATTTGTCACATAACAGCTTCCATTTCCCCAGTGCAGAAATCATGACAGAAGATGTTGCCAGATTCTACACATTTTGGCTGCCTTTCATTCCAAGCAATTGCAAAATTGTAAATGGGGGAAAGGGCAGTTAGTTTCACCTGATACATTTTAATAGGGTCCATGATGGTGACATCATTCTGTTGTTTAAGCCTTGAATAAATGATACTCAATATCCATGAATAAATGAATTCACATTTGTTTTAATGGGGGTTGGCTTTGTTTTCTGGATGAGGATTGATTCACTAATAACCAGAAGTAACTCAGCTAGGTCCTGAGATAAATGTCTTTAATGCCCATTGTAGCCTTAATATGGGAAGCAACTTTGAAAAAATAATTTTCAAATAAATAAAAAAATCAAATATATATATTTTTCTGCTATATATATATATAGCCATATGTTTTTTATTTACTTCATTAGACCTAGATAATGAGAATTAGATTATAAGACACAAAGTTGTTAATATCAATGGAGTGTGCATCTGTTATATTGATTTTTTTCATTAATGATTTATTGAATTGTGTTCTTATAATCCTATATCTATATCTTATTATAAAACAATAATTTGCACACATCTAAGGTTAACATTTGCAAGACACTGGAAAAAACGTTAAGATGTCATTTCATACACTACAGTCTGCAATAATGATTTCAGTTCAAATCTGTCCCCATATCTTTTGCCAACAAAAACTGATTTATAAAGCATGTTCCCCAATCCAGAACCAGATAATATGGGAGATAATTACTAAGCCTGGTTAGAGTTTAAGAGCAATTTCCTGAGGCACCACTTGTAAAAGTGAAAGAACATACATTGGAATGAATGCTGGTCAGCTATATACGAAAAAGAAAAATGAAAAATTGTTACATAGAGCCTGTTTTCCAGTATTGGTTTAAGTAATAATCACAATGTCCCTGATGATCCCATAGAACCTTTCATAGTGTGATTTTATTATATAGACACACTCTTTTTAAGCTTTTTAGGCACATAGAAAAAGCCAAATTAATCATTGCAGAATTATATATCATTTATTTACCAACATGAGTGGTTTATCATGTAAAAGTAGTAGTGATTAAGACGTAAAAAAGTATTTGGTTTTCTTCTGGAAAAATATAAAAAGTATTTTTATTTCAAATAAGAAAAGAATCAGCTCTATTAATAAAATATTTTATCTTATTGTCTTATTAATGTGTTCTTATTTTAAAAGAACACTGAAAACTGCAAGATCATTGTTCAATGTTTTTATTGAAAGAAACCCCTTAAATTTTAGGGGCAAGCTCAGTGGCCCATGCCTGGAATCCCAGCACTTTGGGAGGCCAAGGCAGGCAGCTCACCTCAGCTCAGGAGTTCAAGACTAGACTGGCCAACATGGTAAAACCCCATCTCTACTAAAAATACAAAAATTAGCCAGGCATGGTGGCTGGTGCCTGTAGTTCCAGCTTCTTGGGAGGCTGAGGCAGGAGAACAGCTTGAACCCGGAGGCGGAGGCTGCAGTGAGTGTTGATCCTGCACTGCTCTCCAGCCTGGGAGACAGAGCAAGGCTCCATCTGAAATAAATACATAAATTGTAAAGGAAAATTAATTTTGAAGATTTAACATATAATTCAATCTAAGAAAAGACACCAATATATTTGTTTTAAAATTTAGTTTAAGATAAATCAGTGATAGGTATGTTTAATCTTGCTTTAGGAAACTACTACTAATTGGTGTTCACATTCTTCAGGGCCTCTAAATGTGTACCTGCCTAGAAAATAATGACATTTTCCTCCTATAAATTTTGACAAAACCAAATGAAGGACTCAGCAAAGCTTTGGCAAATAAAAACAAAGAATAACTGCCTAATTTAGGCTGTTTGAGGTTTTTTCTTTTTTTTAAAGTATCTTATCCATTTAGTTTTGACTTATTTACTTTGTATAAATTATTAGTTTTAGTTATTTGATTTGTCCATCCACAGCTGGAGAAAAATGGAAAATTTAAAAAGATAAATCTAGGTTAAAATTAAAACCCTCCACCTAGATATTTGCTACAGAGAAGATACTGTCATAGCATAGTGGATTGTGAAAACAAAAGCCTTTATCTTTTTGTGGCTTAAAGAAATCAAAACACAGTTATTTCTTATTTAAATCTTTATTAAAAGAAAAAAAATCGATTTAAAACAATGAGTAACAACAAATTTCATTAAATATTAAACATTTTAATTATCAAAGATATTTAGACAATACGTTTCTACCATTTCTGCACAGCAGAAGCACACCGATTATAGAGCTGTCATGTGCTCATGTGAGTTTGTTTTTGGCATAAAAGTATCTAAAGTCACACTTAAACAAATGTGATAATATTTTATAAACTGATAGTAACTTACTGTTGATTGATTCTCAATGTTTTCACAAATTATCATTATATGATTGACATTCTCTTAGGGTTAATACTTCTATGGACTCTTTCTGTAACACTGAGTAACCAACTGAATTAATTTCCTTAAAAGTTAGTAGTACTGATCAAATTATTTAAAACTGACTTGAAAATTATGTTCCTGTTTATAGTTGCACAATAAATTAACATATTGTAAGTAAACTGATTATTTCATACCAAAGGTTAGAAAATGAAATGGCATATATAGAATAGGCTTTGATGAAAATAAGTGATTGTTTAAAAGGGAGCTATTCAGTACATGACATTCATGAGCACCCTTTCGAGGAGTAAAGTTTCCCTTTGTAATTCCTAAAAGTTTCCCTTTCTGATCTTTGTAAAACACAGAGAAATGCAGTATTATACCTATTGTATTTTCAAAGATCTACCATAGAAAACATTTCATTTTTAAACTTCTTTTTTAGTAAAAAAACAAAGAAACCCGGCAAGTGTTCTTTCAGGGTTTGTTTTTTTTCTTCTTGCGTGTAGTACACATTCATGAATGTCCACTAGGCGCAAGGGAAATTGTTTAGCTGCACAATGTATTCTATAATAGTGAGGTTATCCAACAGAGCAAAATGACAAATGTTTTCCAATCGGTGAGCTAAGAGTGAAACAAATGCAATAAGACTTGTTTTAATAACGAAACATTGCAGGTTTTAATTTTTTTTAAACAATGTTTGTAAACTTGCCCATAAAAGCTGGGTAATATTAAACAGCCAGTAAGGCACTTTGTCAGAGGGCGAAGTAGTAAAGGCTGGATGATTGGCAATTTGTTTAATAGGAAACATTCTATACTTAAAGAGAGCAAACTCTGAAGCGGGGCAGTCCTTTAACTGATTTACTGTCCAACAAGAGTGGGAAAAGCTTTAAAATTTTTAATTTTACTTTGCTGACCAATTTCCCTGCAGAAGAAGTCTTTTAGTTGTAAATTAAAAAATATATTAGGAGCTATCAATTTAAATAATGTATCATTTTTCAATCTAAGATTTAAAAGAATATTAACATATTCAGTAGTATTTTCAAAACATCCAAGCCACTCTTTAAAAATGAATTACAAAACAAATGATCTTAGTATAAAAATGTTTTATGTTATTAACAATTCCCTTGCGATTTCTGATGGCTTCACATATTACAGTATAAGCTTTGGTATAAAACATGCAAATGCAAGCCAACAAGGTCGTGAATACAGTGTTGCAAAATACAAAGCACTTATGAAACAAATGTTGCACAGACACAGCAGATGGAGAAAAGGTAACACACAGCTGTAGGACGACCAGTTTGCTCTTCTACTGCTTCTTAGTTTGTGGATTTTCCTTTTGGAAAATCTTCAGCAGAGGTTGACTCACGTAATAAGGTCTTGCAGGAGAACCATCGTTTCTTTCTAAATCTTCCACTAGGAGGAAGAATGGTACAGAGTAAATATCAAAGCAGAACTGTAAGAGAAGTAACATCGCCATCTGCTGTATACTTGCTTTACAGCAGTTCAAAATACTTATTTTTTTAAAACAGCATAATTTGGCATCAACGTTACTGTAAACATAGTTATGAGAAAACAATCAGCCCTTGTTATGTCACTAAGATGTTATTTCATTCTGTGTAACAGGTCAGATTCTGAAATATTGCATGTCTCTCAGTTGCATGATTGAGAAAATAACTTTCACCTTCATTTTTTAAATATACTTTCTAAATTACTATATTTGTTTAAAATTGATTTTGTTTTGCCATCAACAATTTAGATAGTACAGCATTGAAAAATAAATATTGTGAAATTTCAGATTTCAAGCACATCGACTGCAAGTTTTGATCGACTGCAAGTTTTGAGGAATATTGCCTGTTTTTTTCACAGTTATTAGTTTGCTTTCCAAGAAAATGGCTTCCAAATATCTTCTCAAAAACAATGCTCATTTTTATTCTACATATTTGAATTACACAAATAAGTACTAAATGGAGACTCTTTTTCTGACTAGATATTAGCCCATAATATAAATTGGCAACTACTTTCATGTGTTGATTTATGTTTTAGTCAAGTGATTTTTCAACTTTTTTTTTTGAGACAGAGTTTTGCTCTGTCACCCAGGCTGGAATGCAGTGGCGTGATCATGGTTAACTGCGGCCTTGACCTCTTGGGCTCAAGCAACCCTCCCGTTTCAGCCTCCTGAGTAGCTGAGACTACAGGTGTGTGCCAGCACACTTGGCTAATTTTTATATTTTTAATAAAGATGGGGGTTCACCATGTTGTCTAGGCTAGTCTGGGACTCCTAGTCTCAAGCAATCTGTCCAGCTTGGACTCCCAAAGTGCTGGGATTACAGGTGTGAGCCACTGTATCTGGCCAATTTTTCAACTTTTATATATATCACAATCAGCTAGAGAACTTTATAATAATTCACATTGCGGCTCATATCAAATCACAATATATCAGAATCTCCTAGGCAGAGCACAGGCATCTATAGTTATAACAAATTCTCAGGTAGAGGTCACTATTCCACTAGTTCTTTGTTGTGCCCCTTGTCTTGTTGAATAATAAAATAATAATCTAGATAGATAAGTTGTCATTATTCTCTGCATTATGCTTCAAGAATAAGAATGCAGAAGGCTGCTTGCCAAAATGTGAAGCCAGGAGACACTTTTGAATACAATAATCTCAAGAATGTAAGCCAACAGCATTACATATTAAAAATCTTCCCTATTCATTGGCTTATTGCTATTAATTAATCTGCCACAGAGTCAATTTAAATCTAGGTTTCTACACTTGAAGATAATAAGTATTTATATCAATCTATAACACAATAATACATTTCTGACTCTTTTCTTGGATATATGGGTGATATTCAGAGCAACATGTTAGATCAACATGTTCCTTTCTGTCAATACATACATAATCCTTATACATAAGCTTAAGGTAAAAGCCAAGAAGATACACATTGATTCAATGCTCCTTTTGGGATGCATTTTTACACCATTAACCACATCATACACATTCGCACACAGGGGATGGCTAGGCAATGTGTGTGTCTGATTCGTGCTTTGTTCTGTCATTCAAAACTTATGCATGACTACCAGAAACCTCTGGCCAGCAGGGGTGGCAGGTGGGCATAACCTTCCTCCTAAGCCCTGCGGGGAGAGTTCCTAACCTGCAGTATGCGTCGCATAAAGGATGATGAGGGCCGACAGTATATTTCCTTAGGGTAAAATCTGAAGTGTCTTACTTTTCTCTTTCCTTGCTGAAAGTTGAGACAAAATTAAGCCTTTTGTAGAACAAAACCACACAATCTCTTTAATCTAGAAATACAGGTATGCTCATGAAAAGATATAATCACTCTTCTGAAACAAATTCATACTGGTTTTCTATCTAGCAGAAATAGGAAATTTGGGTTAAAGACAAAAGGCATGAGTTATGTAGCAATTTCAGTTTGTTCAGAACATTTTCACCATGGACAGAGGTTCATGTTGTTGGAAATGACACTCCAGAACTCAGATTGGACTTCAATATAAACATCATTCCAATAAAACAGAATGGGCTATGAAGGTTCCACGGTAATTTTTACCCAGTAATGCTCTCTGTAGAACCTATATAACATTAGCATCTATGTTTGTTATGGACTTGACTCACTGAAATATACTTCCTAGGGAACCATTAATACAAGTTTAATCACAGTTTAGAGAGTTGTCCACCAGCTTGAACAGTATAAATATAACCATAGCACCATATTTACAAATTTAGTACCATATGCTGGTTAACTATAAATCAATATTTTATGGCTAATAAATTACACATTTATAGTGTTTTTAAAAATTGCCTGAATATCCTTTACAAATATACACTTATAAAAAGAAAGGCTATCAAAGTGCTGCAATGGAAACAGCACACTGAGTTATAAAAGTTATTAAAACACTCTCGGCTACAGATTGTAAAAAACGTTTGACATTAACATTTTGATCTTTAGTTGGGACCACAGTCTATAAAGTAGACAGCAGCTAATGTCATCCAATGCCTGACACCTCAGGTGGTACCAGATGCTGACTTCTTAAAATTAAGCACAGAAATTTCACATTACTCAAAAGCAACATTTTCAAATTACAATCAACCTAATTTACACAACTTCTACTTAAATATGAGTGACACTGTTTGGAGCTTTTCTACTCTTTCTGCTTCTGGGGAACTAGTTGCTTCTTGATCAGAATTCCGTGAAGGTTAGGTGTTATGAAGTAGGGTTTTTCTGTAGATCCGTCATTTCTTTCCAGATCTTCACCTGTATATGCAGCAGCCAAAGCAGGCAAAAGCAGCGGCAGCAGGACAGTTAAACACGTTTTTACAAATTGAAGGGTCGAACAGGGAAAAATCAGAAAAATCAGTGTTAGTCAAATATAAGACAAATTGGCGCCATTTACTTGCTGATGCTGGGCAAAGCAAGAAGCCTTAATCTCTGCCAGGAAGCACTGAAACTTCATAAATCCCTCCCACTCCCAAAGAGATGTATTTTGATAGTTTAAAGGCTAAGGAGATATTCTACGTCCCTTCAAAAGTACCATCTTTAAATCTCGTATCTGTTCACTTCAGAAAGATATAAATTGCCAAATCCTCAGGGATGGAGCTGTATAGAAAGTGTTTTAATTCTGTGATAAATATAGAATAATAACAGAATTTCAGGAAGTGTATTAATTCCGTGATACATGTAGAATAATAACGAAGTTTCAAGTCACTTCTAATGGTAGTCTATACTCTAATGTTATAGATGAAGACCGTGAAGCCCAGGATAATAAAATAACTGCTGAAGTCAAAAGCTCTGAGGTAAATAAGATGAGATAGGGATCCAGCCTCTTGACATCTAGTCTTGCTTTTGTTCTACTTAACTATAAGGCATCCTGTCCCAAATTCTTGCAGTCTTCCTCAGGTTATATCTGAAAGCAAATGTCAATGTATTCTGACTCTTACAGTATGTTAATTTACCTTTCTGCTTTGCTTAGGCTAATATTAAGTTGATGGCATGTTCACTGTCCCCTCACCTGCTGGGTAGTTGGGGGAAAGCATCAGAATTACGCTGAGAAATAAGGATACATTTGCATGAAATTAAGTCTCCCACAGATACATACAATTCACAGCAGACAGTAGCTGTACTCTTGGGAATGGTTGTGTCATTGGTTTAGTAGATTTCTACATTAGACCTCACAGTGACCTTCCTCACATACGAAATGAAAAGCAAAGGAGGGAACATGATAGATGCTGAACAGTTTTCTCTTTTTGTCTTAATCCTATTCCTATACAATAGTCCTCTCTTATCCACAGCTTTGCTTTCTGCAATTTCACTTCCTGTGGTTTTAGTTACCCAAGGTCCAGAAATATGAAATGCAAAATTCCAGAAATAAACAATTCATTAATTTTAAATTGTGTACTATTATGAGTAACATAATGAGACCTCAAACCATCAAGCTCTGGCCCATCCTGGCAGGGAATCCTCCCTTTATACCAGCAACTCCTGACTGTCTACGATGCCCTTCCCTTAGTCACTTAGTAGACTTCTCAGTTATCTATTGCACGATCACAGTGCTTGTGTTCAAGTAACCCTTATTTTAGTTAATAATGGCCCCAAAATACAAGAGTAGTGTTGCTGGCAATTTGGATATGCCAAAAGAAACCGTAAAGTGCTTCCTTTAAGTGAAAGGGTGAAAGTTCTCGAGTTAATAAGAAATAAATTTATGCTGAGGTTGCTAAGATCTATATAAGAACAAATCTTTCTTCTTTTTGAGGTGAAATCTCATTCTATCACCTAGGCTGGAGTGCAGTGGCGTGATCTCTGCTTGCTGCGCCTCTGCCTCCCAGGTTCGAGGGATTCTGTTGCCTCAGCCTCTCAAGTAGCTGGGATTACAGGTGCCCGTCACCACACCTGGCTAATTTGTGTATTATTTGTAGAGACAGACTTTCGCCATGTTGGCCAGGCTGGTCTCGAACTCTTGATCTCAAGTGATCTGCCTGCCTCGGCCTCTCAAAGTGCTAGGATTACAGGCGTGAGCCACCGCGCCCAGCAGAACAAATCTTTTTTTTTTGAGACAGAGTCTTGCTTTGTTGCTAGGCGCCAGGCTGGAGTATAGTGGCACAATCTCGGCTCGCTGCAACCTCCGCCTCCCGGGTTCAAGCAATTTTCCTGCCTCAGCCTCCCGAGTAGCTGGGACTACAGACATGTGCCACCACGCCCAGCTAATTGTTGTATTTTTTTAGTAGAGACAGGGTTTCACCATGTTGGCCAGGATGGTCTCAATCTCTTGACCTCATGATCCACCCGCCTTGGCCTCCCAAAGTGCTGGGATTACAGGTGTGAGCCACTGTGCCTGGCCAGAACAAATCCTCTGTATGTGAAATTGTGAAGAAGAAAAAAGAATTTTAAACTAGTTTTGTTGTTGCATGTCAAACTGCAAAATTTATGGCCACAGTGTATAAGTGCTTAGTTAAGATGGAAAAGGCATTACATTTGTGGATGGAAGATGTGCACAGAAACATGTTCTAATTGACAGCAGTTGGGTTTGGTACTATTAGAGAATGCAGGCCTCTCCTGGGGGGTCTTGGAATGAATCTCCCATGATAAGGAGGGATTACTGCTATATATCACATATCTATCCTGTTTTTACCCTCAAGGTACTGGTAAGAAGTCTGCTCTGGATCACATTAATAATCATCTGCAACTATTACTTTTTTCCCACTCTAGGATCATGAATCTCAGTACCTTGTAATAATAAAAAGATGCTATGTTTCTATAAATGAAGTGTTTACCAATAGTTGGCATTGTAAAAAAAAAACCACACACACACATACACACATACCAGTTTTATGGCAGCCAAGATAATAGGTATAAATATATACCAGGCTGGTCTTGAACTCCTGACCTCATGATCCACCCACCTTAGCCTCCCAAGTGCTGGGATTACAGGTGTGAGCCACCGTGCCTGGCATATATGTGTGTGTGTATGTGTGTGTGTGTATATACATATATATATATATTTCTACACAATCAGAATTCAGCTCAGGGCATCACTTAAGAAGAATATTTTACAAAATATGATGTTGCCCATAGTAACTGCTGGGGCAGGAAGGGAAATACAATATAAGTTTCCTTGTTCTTTGTTATTGCAGACTAAAGTCTCTGAAAGGAGATGATTCATGTCAACATGAATCATCTAGACATTTCCTGAGACATATTTTGAGAAGCATTTTCAGCCACAAGAATGGGGAAGATCACACAGTGATCTCCAGATATTGCTCCCATGATTAGCGTTAGAGATGAGAGGAGAAATCTTTGAGCATTCCAGAGCCCTGTCTCCACCATGTTTTAGGACTTGACCTTACTCTTGTGCTCCTTCTTCCATCCCATACCTGAACTGGAGTTTGTTCATGTGACATTTTCTAGCTAGATGGCTTTTCTTAAACCACTGAAGCACTAAGAATATATTAAACATTTCAGTTTCATTTACAACCAGAGGAAGAGCTAACTAGTACATAAAGTTCTCCTGAATTCTTTGTCTGGTTATTGAGAATTAATTTTAACATGGTCAGAAACAAACAAACAAACAAATGAAAAACAAGGCCAAACTACTTTCTAGGAGGTTTCTTTGAATATATCTCCCTAAAGTTATCTTCTCTCTTGATCCCAGCGTGAAGTTGGTGCTGATTACTCTAAAATGCAAACTGTAAGTTTTGTACATGCAGATTGCTCAGTAATGCCCTGTCAGAAAATAAGTGTTCTCTGTTTCTCTTAAGGGCAATATGCTAGAGAAATAATCTCTCAAGATGTGTAGTTGTGCAGCTAACAAGTTATGCTCTTTTACTTGCTGACTCTACTTTCTGCTGGTTTGCCAAAGAAATGGCATTGAAGGTGAGAGCCAGATCAAGCTTCTGATAGGTACTAGGTTCTCTAGGACTTTTCAGGTGAGGTACTAATATAAAAAATAAATCATTTTTTTTCCCTCAGAGCCAGGATCTTGCTCTGTTACTCGGGCTGGAGTACCGTGGCACAATCATAGCTCACTACAGCCTTAAACTCCTGGGCTCAAGTGATCCTCCACCTCAGCCTTCTGGGTAGCTAGGACTACAGGTGCATGCTACCATGCCTGGCAAATTTATTTATTTATTTATTTTGTAGAGATAGGGTCTCACTATGTTGCCGAGGCTTGTCTCAAGCTGGGCTTCAAGCAATTCTCGCTGTCTTGGCTTCTCAAAGCACTGGGATTACAGGTATGAGCCACGGTGCCTAGCCAAAAAGGAAAACCCTATTTTTGTATGGGAGCTGCATAGGTAACTATGGAAGCAACATGTATAAGTCAGTGATGAAGCTCTAAAGAAATATTTTAACTCTACGTATCAAAATTAATCCGACTATTTCCTAAAAGTACTCCTCTCTAAATCCTATCCATTTGTCATTGTGATGCATAGTGTAAATTGGCCCTATTTGTCCTTGAAACCACCTTGCCATCTTGGCTTTATCAGAATCTATAAATACTCTCCTCAAAAAATTCCACATATCTAGTTCCCAGAGCCTAGTTATGTCTTCAGTTCTGTTAACAAAGCACAACAGAAGCCAATTATTATTATTGACTTAAAAAAAATCAAGAAATGAACAAAATAATTTCATGTTAGCACCATGCCATGAAGCCTGGGTTTATTTCAGTAGTGGACTCTTCTGTGCTTTGCAAACCATTCTCTTAGCTGGTAAGATTTCTTTTTCAATTTTATATTTTTCCTCAAGTTTTGTTAAGGTATAATATTTTCCCCCAATGTTACTGAGGTATAATTAACAACAATTGTAAATACTTAAGGTGCATAGTGTTTTGATATATGCATATATCGTAAAATTGCCACAGCCACGCTACTGAACATGTCCATAACCTCCCATAGTTATCTTTTTGTGTGTGTGGTGAGACTACTTAAGATCTCAGCAAATTTCAAGTTAAGAGTACAGTATGATTAACTCTAGTCACCATGCTGTACGTGAGAGTGCCATAATTTATTCATCCTGCATAACTGAAAGCTTGTACCCTTTGACTAACACTGCTCCGTTTTACTGTCCCCTCCATCTCTGTGTCTATGAGTCTGACTTTTTTAGATTCCACAGGTAAATGAGATAATAAAGTATCTGTCTCTCTGCATCTGACTTATTTCTCAGGTATTTAGGTTTAAAGAGCAGCTATTAAGAAATATCTCTTTCCAGATAAATATGTTTTGTGGTTACAGTCAGGTAACAGCAGATCCCCAAGCCAGCTAAGGACATGGGCCTTCACCGTCTCACCTTTTAGTTATACACTGAAAGAGGAAAACACACATACTGAATACTCACAGAAGCAAATGAAAATTGTTTCAACACACATTGCATAGACGCTGAAGAACCCATGTGCAATCAGGTAAGACCCAAAAATGACCGTCTGTAAATGGTAAAGAAGAGAACCAACATGTTATATACTTCGTCCAGAAGAAGAATAACGCAGCTGTAAATGAAAGCTGTGATGAGAAAGTTTTGAAGTACTCTGTATTGGAAAAGATTTCAACATAGAGACCAAAAAGTTCAGTGATAATTCTTTTGCATGCTTTGTTCTGAGACTTAAACACGTTTTATTAAATTACCTGCCTTTTCTCTTTTGGTAGTATTATTTTTCTTTCTTTTTTTGTTAATAAAACAGAAGTGTATTTCTCCCTAGGGTAACAGTTTATAATAGGTGTTCCAGTTAATAGAACAACCCTTCTCAACACAGTGATGCAGGGACTCTGGACATATGCCTAGCTCTTTAGAAGAATGAGAGAACAGATTTCTTTATCAAGCAAAGTGACTTTGGCAATGATATTTTATGTCTCTTCAATCAGTTGATGCCAGTGTTTTTTATTTCTGGAATATATTTTTTAATTTTTTAAAAAAATTTATTTTACTTTAGGTGCATACTATATCTGGCATTTCTCCCCATGTTATTCCTCCCCCCCCCACCCATCCCCCGCTGTCTCTCCCCTACCCCTGCCAAGTGTCCCCAGTGTGTGATGCTCCTCTCCCTGAGTCCATGTGTTCTCATTGTTCAACACCCATCTATGAGTGAGAACATACGGTGTTTGGCTTTCAGTTCCTGTGTCAGTTTGCTGAGAATGATGGTTTCCAGATTCATCCAAGTCCCTACAAAGGACATGAACTCATCATTTTTTATGGCTGCATAGTATTCCATGGCGTATAAGTACCACATTTTCTTTGTCCAGTCTATCATTGATGGGCATTTGGATTGGTTCCAGGTCTTTGTTATTGTACACAGGGTTGCAATGAACATACGTGTGCATGTGTCTTTATAGTAGAATGATTTATAGTTCTTTGGGTATATACTCAGTAGTGGGATTGCTGGATCAAATGGAATTTCTATTTCTAGATCCTTGAGCAATTGCCACATTGTCTTCAACAATGGTTGGACTAATTTACACTCCCAACTGTGTAAGAGTGATCCTATTTCTCCACATACTCTCCAGCATCTGTTGTCTCCAGATTTTTTAATGATCACCAGTCTAACTGGCATGAGATATCTCAATGTGGTTTTGATTTGCATTTCTCTAATGACCAGTGATGATGAGCATTTTTTCATATGTTTGTTGGCCTCATATATGTCTTCTTTTGTAAAGTGTCTGTTTATATCCTTTGCCCAATTTTGAATGGGTTTTTTTTTTTCTAGTATATCTGTTTCAGTTCTTTGTAGATTCTGGATATTGTCAAAATCTACCCTTTGTCAGATGGGTAGATTGCAAAAATTTTTTCCCATTCTGTTGGTTTCTGATTCACTCTAATGATGGTTTCTTTTGAAAAGCTCTGGAGTTTAATTAGAAGCTCTGGAGTTTAATTAGATTCCATCTGTCTATCCTGGCTTTTATTGCCATTGCTTTTGGTGTTTTAGTCATGAAGTCCTTGCCTACGCCTACATCCTGGATGGTTTTGCCTACATTTTCTTCTAGTGTTTTTATGGTGTTAGGTTTTATGTTTAAATCTTTGATCCATCTGGAGTTAATTTTAGTGTAGGGTGACAGGTAGGGGTCCAGTTTCTGCTTTCTGCACATTGCTAGCCAGTTTTCCCAATACCATTTATTAAACATAGAGTCATTTCCCCATTGCTTGTTTTTGTCAGGTTTGTAAAAAATCAGATGGTTATAGATGTGTGGTGTGTGTGGTGTTTCTTCTGGGGTCTCTGTTCTGTTCCATTGGTCTATGTCTCTGTTTTGGTACCAGTACCATGCTGTTTTGATTACTGTAGCCTTGTAGTATAGTTTGAAGTCTGGCAGTGTGATGCCTCTGGCTTTGTTCTTTTTGCTTAGGATTGTCTTGGCTATGCAGGGTCTTTTGTGATTCCATATGAAGTTTAAAGTGGCTTTTTCCAGTTCTGTGAAGAAGGTCATTGGTAGCTTGACGGGGATAGCATTGAATCTATAGGTTACTTTGGGCAGTATGGCCATTTTCATGATATTGGTATGTCCTAACCATGAGCGTGGAATATTTCTCCATCTGTTTGTGTCCTCTCTTATTTCATTGAGCAGTGGTTTGTAGTTCTCCTTGAATAGGTCCTTTAGGCCTTGGCTATAACTCTGGCATAGGGCAGCTTCTCCTGCTACCTATCCTGCCCTCACTTTCTTACCAGTGTATCTCAGGACACAGCTTCCTGACATACTTTCTGCATGTAATCCTCTGTCTTAGATTTATCTCCAAGGAACCCAGTCTCTAAAGTGGAATGTGGGTTGGTATAAAATAAGGCCAATAATGTTAGCTATCATTATTATTTCTATTCCTTTTTAGAATTGTGCTATCTTTGATAAAACACAGACTCAACAAGAGCCAGCTGCTAGGGAGTGAATTGTGTGCACTCTAAATTCATTTGTCAAAGCCCTAAGCCCCAATGTGACTTGAAGGTGGGACCTTTGGGAGGTGATTAGGTCAGGAGGATTGGATTAGTGTCCTTTATAAGAAGAGAAATGATAGAGATAATCTCTGTCTCTCCCCACCATGTGAAGATATGGGAAAGTGTATTTCTGCACACCAGTAAGAGGGCCCTCACCAGAAATCAAGTCAGCTGACACTTTGATCTTGGACTTCCCAGCCTTCAGAATGGTCAGGAATAAATTTCTTTTAAGTTTTAAGTCTATAGCATTTTTGTTATAACAGCCTGGACTGACTCAGATACCAGCTCTTACCAGCAAAGGTACCCAGTAGTAATTTAAAGATGTTGGTCCTTGTGCAATCACTGGTAATCTTTGTGTGAAGAATAGGAAGGCCAGAACACCTACATTGAAAAGGTAGAACATGTATATTATACATTTGCAAAGGAATATAGTTTTTTTTTTTGTAGTAAAGCAGTTCTTCCAAGCATCTTTTAAACTTTTTAATTATTTTTATCATTATTACTTACCTATACTTCCAGCAACTAGAATTTTCCCCAGGAATAATACAAAGTATGTAACTTCATCTGTAACTGCAACCCTGAGTGTCAGAAAAAAAAAGAAAGCATAATTTTGTGTTTAAAATATACTTGGTACTTGAAATTTATGGCAGTAAATATTCATGAGTTTATTTTGGTATGTCTTTGCTGGAACTGTATTTGGCAACTGTTTTGCACGAAATGAAGGTGGAACTTATGGATGATGTTCTGACTTATTTTTAATGTAAACAGAAGATGGCATTGTAGGGCCGTCAGGAGCCCTGCAGTGGTGGTGTCGGTCTCTCTCTCTCTCTAATTTGAAGCCTACAGACACGCTGAGTCCTGAGGATGCTGTATTCTTCTCTGATTTTGTTCACTCAGGCTCCACCAATTCTGGGAGGGGGAAAGATGATACTGTGGTTCACCTGGGGGAATTTCTTGAGCAGAGGGGATAATAAAAGTGAAAAAATGCCGGTGGGTGTAAAGACTCAGGTGAATGATGGATGCAACAATTCTCAGATATGAAAATAAATTAATGATATGAGATATTTAAATCTATCAAGTTAAAAGATAATATTCATATCTAATAATCCCACCAGCACTTTAAATAACAACACGTGAAGGATGTAATGTTCAAGGTTCACTAAATTGTTGAATTACAATGTTCAGCCTGATTACTTACTTTAAAACATTTCTCATCAGCAGATTGAAAGCATCTTTTGCTGACCTGCAGAAGTTTCTGCCATATATTGCAATCTGAGGAAGACAGTTGATATTATTCCAGAGTCAGTAACACACTCTAGCAAAATCAAAGGACAATCCAATGACAGGAAGGTAACCAAATTAATTCCTGTCATTTGTAGGGCTATCCCAACTCTTATTTCTAACATGTGGATCTGTGGGACACGCTGTGTGTCCTCAGCTCTACAGAACTCTCAGGGTCACTGACAATCAGGTGTGCTTCAGATGCTGTATGCCCTCAAAGTCTGAGGAATTCGACATCCTTAAACAGAGGCAGGTCTTTTTTCTCAAATTCCAGATAATAGCTTCTGTCTTTAAAACGTTTTGGCTAGAGTTTATTGCTGAAAAGGTTAAATACTGAAGTCTCTACATAAAAAATTACTCTTAAGGAAATCCAATGCCTTTCATTACACTTGATTTACTGATTAAAAGGCTCAACATAATACTCTCACTGGAGGTAAATTAATGACTATTTGAATCTCCATAACTATTCCAATCACTTTTCCAGACCCTGTGCTACTTATGATAATAAGCAAATGTCATAAGGTTATACTTTAGCTTTCTAAGTTTTGGAAGAATTATATTTCTGGATCCCATATGCTAAAATACCACTAAGGAGTTTCCATTTTGCATAGGAAACAAGTAAAACTCTGTCAAGCATTGTCAGTGTTCACACATTTTGCCACAGATTCATAAAAAGGATAAGACCCTTCTTTAAAATTATGTAAATTCCAGAATTAGAAAGTATTTCCTTTTCAGAGATTAAATATGATTTCTTCTCACTAAACTATGACAAAGACACACACAACCATTTTCTATCCAACACACTTAAAAGTTTCCAATGTACATAATATTGTTTCTCTCAAAAAAGATTGAAGGTAATAATAAAATATAGTTCAGATACTATCTCAACTAGGGAAGCATATCCCTGAATTGTGCATTGGATGCACAGTACTTCTAGCAGCATGGTGATAAATTCAACTGCATAATGTAAAAGTGCTTTAGAAAGGGCAATGTAGACATAAGGTTTGGGATTGCAAAGAAGCAGCTTAGTAAATAAAAAATAATCTACCTACCATAATATAGGCATTTCTGTTTAAAAACTTTATTGCATTTTCCAAACACCAGAAACAGCATCTCAGGCAGCATTTTAGGAATTTAGAAAGTGTGTTCTGGGTACCTATGAGAAGGAGGTATTTAAATCTACTAATGATTTGCAGCTGAACCTTATGAATCAAACTAAATAATAATACAACATTTAGAATGAGATTTAAAATTTCATATTGTCATAAAATATACATAATATAAAATTTGCTATTTGAACCATTTTTAAGTGTACAGTTCAGTGGCAATGAATACATTTATAATGTTGTACAACCATCACTGCTATCCATTTCCAGAACTTTAAAACCTCAAATAGAAATTCTATGCCTTTCAACAGTAACTCCTCATTCCCTTCTTCCCCCAGTGCCTAGTAACTTCTATTATATTTTTTGTCTCTATAAATTTGCTTCTTCTAGGTGTCTCAAATAAAAGGAATCATATAATATTTATCCTTTTATATCTTGCTTATTTCACGTAGCATGATGTTGTCAAGGTTCATCATTTCCTTCCTTTTTAAGGTTGAATAATATTTCATTGTATATTTTCCCAGCACCATTAGTTGAAAAGACTAATTTTGTTTATTTATTCATTTGTTGATGGAAATGTGGGTTGTTTATACCTTCTGGCTATTCTGAATAATGCTGTTATCAACAGTGATGTGCAAGTATCGGTTAGAGTTCCTGCTTTCAATTATTTGCATATATATCGAGATGCAGGATTTCTGGGTCACATAAAATTATATTTTAAATTTTTTTTAGAAAGTGCCATACCATTTTCTACAGTGACTACACCATTTGGCATTCCCTCCAGCAATACACAAGGGTCCCAATTTCTCCACATTCTTACCAAGTTGTTATTTTCTGGTTTTTGTGTTTTTTTTTTTTTTTCATATATATATTAGCCATTCTTATGTTTATGGAGTAGTATCTCATTGTGGTTTTGATTTGCATTTCTCTAATTACTAGTGATATTAAGCATCTTTAAAATATATGTATATCTACATATATATATATATATATATATATATATCTTATTGCATTTTAGGTTTTGGGATACATGTGAAGAACATGCAGGATTATTGCATATGTACATACATGGCAATGTGGTTTGCTGCATTCCTCCTGATCACCTGTATCTGGCATTTCTCCCCATGTTATCCCTCCGCAATTCCCTCCCACCACTGTCCCTTCCTTAGTTCCCCCCACAGACTTCACTGTGTGATGCTCCCCTCCCTGTGTCCATGTGTTCTCATTGTTCAACACATGCCTATGAATGAGAACATGTGTTTTATTTTCTGTTCTTGTGTCAGTTTGCTGAGAATGATGCTTTCCAGATTCATCCATGTCCCTACAAAGGACACAAACTCATTGTTTTTGATGGCTGCATAGTATTCCATGGTGTATATGTGCCACATTTTCCCTGTCCAGTCTATCATCGATGGGCATTTGGGTTGGTTCCAAGTCTTTGCTATTGTAAACAGTGCTGCAATGAACATTCATGTGCATGTGTCCTTATAATAGAACGATTTATAATCCTTTAAATATATACTCAGTAATGGGAATCCTGGGTGAAATGGAATTTCTATTTCTAGGTCCTTGAGGAATCTCCACACTGTCTTCCACAATGGTTGAACTAATTTACACTCCTACCAACGGTGTAAAAGTGTTCCTATTTCTCCATATCCTCTCCAGCATCTGTTGTCTCCAGATTTTTAATGATCGCTAATCTAACTGGAGTGAGATGGTATCTCAATGTAGTTTTGATTTGCATTTCTCTAATGACCAGTGATGAGGAGCATTATTTCATATGTTTGTTGGCCTCACGTATGTCTTCTTTTGAAAAGGGTCTGTTCATGTCCTTTGCCCACTTTTTAATGGGCTTGTTTCCTTCTTGTAAATATGTTTTAGTTCTTTGTAGATTCTGGATATTAGCCCTTTGTCAGATGGGTAGATTGCAAAAATTTTTTCCCATTCTGTTGGTTGTCAATTCACTCTAATGATTGTTTCTTTTGCTGTGCAGAAGCTCTGGAGTTTAATTAGGTCCCACTTGTCTATTTTGGCTTTTGTTGCCAATGCTTTTGGTGTTTTGGTCATGAAGTCCTTGCCTATGCCTATGTCCTGGATGGTTTTGCCTAGATTTTCTTCTAGGGTTTTTATGGTGTTAGGTCTTATGTTTAAGTCTTTAATCCATCTGGAGTTAATTTTAGTGTAAGGTGTCAGGAATGGGTCCAGTTTCTGCTTTCTGCATGTGGCTAGCCAGTTTTCCCAACACCATTTATTAAACAGGGAATCCTTTCCCTATTGTTTGTTTTTGTCAGGTTTGTCAAAGATCAGATGGTTGTAGATGTGTGGCGTTGCCTCTGAGGCCTCTGTTCTGTTCCATTGGTCTATATCTCTGTTTTGGTACCAGTACCATGCTGTTTTGATTACTGTAGCCTTGTAGAATAGTTTGAAGTCAGCTAGAGTGTTGCCTCCAGCTTTGTTCTTTTTGCTTAGAATTGACTTGGCTATGCAGGCTCACTTTTGGTTCCATATGAAGTTTAAGGTGGTTTTTTCCAGTTCTGTGAAGAAGGTCATTGGTAGCTTGATAGGGATAGCATGGAATCTATAAATTACTTTAGGCGGTATGGCCATTTTCACGATGTTGATTCTTCCTAACCATGAGTATGGAATGTTTCTCCATCTGTTTGTGTCCTCTCTTATTTCATTGAGCAGTGGTTTGCAGTTCTCCTTGAAGAGGTCCTTTACATCCTTTGTTAGTTGTATTTCTAGGTATTTTATTCTCTTTGTAGCAATTGTGAATGGCAGTTTATTCTTGATTTGGCTCTCTGTTTGTCTGTTATTGGTGTATAGGGATGGTTGTTATTTTTGCACATTGATTTTGTATCCTGAGACTTTGCTGAAGTGGCTTATCAGTTTCAGGAGATTTCGGGCCAAGATGATGGGATCTTCTAAATATACAATCATGTTGTCTGCAAATGGAGACAATTTGATTTCCTCCTTTCCTAATTGAATACCCTTTATTTCTTTTTCTTGCCTGATTGCTCTGGCTAGAACTTCCAATACTATATTGAATAGGAGTGGTGAGAGAGGGCATCCTTTTAGTGCCAGATTTCAAAGAGAATACTTCCAGTTTTTGCCCATTCAGTATGATATTGGCTGTGGGTTTGTCAAAAATAGTTTTTATTATTTTGAGATACGTTCCATCAATACCTAGTTTATTGAGAGTTTTTAGCATAAAGGGCTATTGAATTTTGTCTAAGGGCTTCTCTGCATCTATTGAGATAAACGTGGTTTTTTCCTTTGGTTCTGTTTATGTGGAGAATCATGTTTATAGACTTGCATATGTTGAACCAGCCTTGCATCCTCATGATGAGACCTAGTTGATCGTGATGGATAAGCTTTTTGATATGCTGTTGCAATCAGTTTGCCAATATTTTGTCGAAGATTTTTGCATCTATGTTCATCATGGATATTGGCCTGATGTTTTCTTTTCTTGTTGAGTCTCTGCTGGGTTTTGGTATCAGGATAATGTTGGTCTCATAAAATGATTTGGGGAGGATTGCCTCTCTTTGGATTGTTTGGAATAGTTTCAGAAGGAGTGGTACCAGCTCTTCTTTGTATGTCTGGTAGAATTTGTCTGTGAACCCATCTGAACTTGGGCTTTTTTTTGGTGGGTAGGCTATTAATTGCTGCTTCAACTTCAGCCCTTGTTTTTGGTCTTTTCAGGTTTCAACTTCTTCCTGGTTTAGGCTTGGGAGGGTGCCAGTGTCCAGGAATTTATCCTTTTCTTTGAGGTTTACTGGTTTATGTGCACAGAGCTGTTTGTAGTAATCTCTGATGGTGGTTTGTATTTCTGTGGAATTGGTGGTGATATCCCCTTTAGTGTTTTTATTGCATCTATTTGATTCTTCTCTCTTTTCTTTTTTATTAATCTGGCTAGTGGTCTATTTTGTTGATCTTTTCAAAAAACCAGCTCCTGGATTTGTTGATTTTTTTTGAAGGGTTTTTTGTCTCTCTATCTCCTTCAGTTCTGCTCTGATCTTAGTTATTTCTTGTCTTCTGCTAGGTTTTGAGTTTTTTTGATCCTGCTCCTCTAGCTCATTCAAATTTGACAATAGGGTGTCGATTTTAGATCTTTCCTTGCTTCTCATGTGGGCATTTATTGCTCTATATTTTCCTCTAGACACTGTTTTAAATGTGTCCCAGAGATTCTGGTATGTTGTGTCTTTGTGCTTATTGGTTTCGAAGAATATCTTTATTTCTGCCTTCATTTCATTGTTTATCCAGTCAACATTCAAGAGCCAGTTGTTCAGTTTCCATGAAGCTGTGTGGTTCTGTGTTAGTTTCTAAATTCTGAGTTCTAACTTGATTGCACTGTGGTCTGAGAGACTGTTTGTTATGATTTCTATTCTTTTGCATTTGCTGAGGAGTGGTTTACTTCCAATTATGTGGTCAATTTTAGAGTAGGTGTGATGTGGTGCTGAGAAGAATGTATATTCTGTGGATTTGGGGTGGAGAGTTCTGTAAATGTTTATTAGGTTTGCTTGTTCCAGGTCTGAGTTCAAGTCCTGGATAGCCTTGTTAATATTCTGTCTCGTTGATCTGTCTAATATCGACAGTGGAGTGTTAAAGTCTCCCGCTATTATTGTGTAGGGTAAGTCATTAAGAACTTGCCTTATGTATCTGGGTGCTCCTGTATTGGGTGCGTATATATTTAGGATCGTTAGCTCTTCTTGTTGCATTGATCTTTTTACCATTATGTAATGTCCTTCTTTGTCTCTTTTGATCTTTGTTGGTTTAAAGACTATTTTATCAGAGACTAGGACTGCAACTCCTGCTTTTTTTGCTCTCCATTTGCTTAGTAAATCTTCCTCTCTCCCTTTATTTGAGCCTATGTGTATCCTTGCATGTGAGATGGGCTTCCTAGATACAGCACACCAATGGGTTTTGACTTTTTATCCAATTTTCCAGTCTGTGTCTTTTGATTGAGGCTATTTACATTTATGGTTAATATAGTTATATGTGAATTTGATCCTGACATTTTGATGCTGGCTGTTTGTTCTGCCTTTTAGTTGATGCAGTTTCTTCATTGTGTCGATGCCCTATAACATTTGGCATGTTTTTGGAGTGGCTGGTACTGGTTGTTCCTTTCTATGTTTAGTGCTTCTTTCTGGAGCTCTTGTAAAGCAGGCCTGGTGGTGATGAAATCTCTGAGTACTTGCTTGTTCTAAAAGGATTTTATTTCTCCTTCACTTATGACACTTAGTTTGGCTGGATATGAAATTCTATGTGGAAATTTCTTTTCTTTCATGATGTTGAATATTGGCCCCCACTATCTTCTGGCTTGTAGGGTTTCTGCTTAGAGATCTGCTGTGAGTCTGATGGGCTTCCCTTTGTGGGTAACCTGATCTTTCTCTCTGACTGCCCTTAGCATTTTCTCCTTCATTTCAACCCTGGTGAATCTGATGATTATGTGCCTTGGGATTGCTCTTCTTGAGGAATATCTTTGTGGTGTTCTCTGTATTTCCTGGTCTTGAATATTGGCCTGCTTTACTAGGTTGGGGAAGTTTTCCTGGATAATATCCTGAAGAGTATTTTCCAGCTTGGATTCATTCTCTCCATCACATTCTGGTACACCTATCAAACGTAGATTAGGTCTTTTCACATAATCCCATATTCCTTGGAGGCTTTGTTCATTTCTTTTTATGCTTTTTTCTCTAATCTTGACTTCTCATTATATTTCATTGAGTTGATCTTCAATCTCTGATATCCTTTCTTCTGCTTGTTCAATTTGGCTGCTGAAACTTGTGTAGGCTTCACAAAGTTCTCATGTTGTGTTTTTCAGCAGCATCAATTCATTTATATTCCTCTCTAAGCTGTTTATTCTCTTTAGCATTTCATCGAACCTTTGTTCAAGGTTCTTAGCTTCTTTGCATTGGGTTAGAACATGTTCTTTTAGCTCAGAAAAGTTTATTACCCACCTTCTGAAGCCTGTTTCTGTCAATTCATCAGACTCATTCTCCATCCAGCCTTGTTCCCTTGCTGGTGAGTAGTTGTGATCCCTTGGAGGAGGAGAGGGGTTCTGGTTTTGGGTGTTTTCATCATTTTTGTGCCAGTTTCTTCCCATCTTTGCAGATTTATTTACCTGTGGTCTCTGTAGTTGTTGACTTTCAGATGGGATCTCTGAGTGGATGTCCTGTTTGTTGATGATGAAGTTACTACTTTCTGGGTCTTAGTTTTCCTTCTAATAGGCCCCTCTGCTGTAGGACTGCTGGAGGTCCACTCTAGACCCTGCTTGCCTTGGGATCACCTGTGGCAGCTGCAGAACAATAAGGGTTGCTGCCAGTTTCTTCTGCTATATTTTTCCCAGAAGGATACCCACCCGATGTCAGTCTGAGCTCTCCTTTATGAGGTGACTCTGGATATATGGGGGCCGGGGAGCTACTTGTGGAGACAATCTGTCCTTTACAGGAGCTCAAGTGCTGAGCTGTGAGCTCTGTTGTTCCATTCAGAGCTGCTGAGCAGTACATTTAAGTTTGCTACAGCAGAACTCATAATCACCTTTTTTTCCCCTAGTGCTCAGTCCCAGGAAGGTAGGGCTTTATTTATAAGTTTCTGTCATGTTGCTGCCTTTTTTCAGGGACGCCCTGCCCTGTGAGGAGGTAGCTTAGTCACAGTCTTCCAGCAGAGGTGTTGCTGAGCTGCCGTGGGCTCTGCCCAGCTGCTGTGTGAACTTTCTTGAAGTTTTGTTTATAGGGGTATAGTTAGAACTGCCTCAGTAATGGCAGTCTGTCTCTGTAATGGTGAACTCTCTCAGTACTGGCAGACTGCCTCGGTAATGGTGGACACCCTTCCCCCACAGAGATGGACTATACTGGGTTCAGCGGTGCTTACTGTGAAACTCTCAGTCCAGAGAGTTTCAGATTGCTGGTCTTTGTGGGGGTGGGACCGGCCAAGCCAGATCACCTGGCTCCCTGTTTCAGTCCCCTTGTTTTTTCAGTTGAATGGGCAATTGTGTCTCCCAGGCATTCCAGTTTCCAGTTGAAACAGTGCCCGGATTTGTGTGAGTTTTTGTATGGAGACCCACTGTGCTCGCTGAAACAGCCATACTGGAGACTTGTGGCACTTTTTTTCCCAGGAATCTCCTGGCCTTGCTCCCTATTTCAGTCCCCTTTTGTTCAGTTGAATGGGCAACTCTGTCTCCCAGGTGTTCCATTTGCCAGGTGAAAAGGTGCCCAGATTTATGTGAGTTTTTGTTTTGGAGACCCACTGTGCCAGCTGAAACAGCCATGCCAGCGACTTGTGGTGCTTTTCTGCCCAGGAATCTCCTGGCCTGGCTCCCTTTCAGTCCCCATTTTATCAGTTGAATGGGCGACTGTGTCTCCCAAACATTCCAGTTGCCAGTTGAAATGGTGCCTGGATCTGTGTGAGTTTTTGTGTGGAGACCTGCTGTGCTGGCTGAAATAGCCATGCTGGAGACTGGTGGTGCTTTTCTGCCCAGGAATCTCCTGGTCTGTGGGCAATAAAAATTTGTTTGGAAATGCGGTGACCACTCACCCTCTGCATGTTAGCTGGGAGCTGCAGTCCAGAGCTGTTCCTATTCTGCCATCTTGGATCCCTCTGATATTAAGTATCTTTTCAAGTCCTCATTGGCCATTTATATATCCTCTTTGGAGAAATGTCTATTCAAGTTCTTTGTCCATTTTTGAATTGGGTTGCTTATTTTTTTGCTGTTGAATTATAGAAGTTCTTTATATATTCTGGATATGAATTCCTTATCTGGTATATGATTTGCAAATATGTTCTTCCATCATGTGGGCTGTCTTTTCACTCTCTTGGTAGTGTTCTTTGTTGAACAAATGGTTTTACATTTGAAGAAGTTCAATTTATTTTTCTTTTGTTGCCTATGCTTTTGGTATACTAAGAATCACCAAATCCAATGTCATGAAGCTTTCCTCTCGTTTTCTTCTAAGAGTTTTACAGTTTTCCTGTGATGTTTAGGTATTTGATCCATTTTTAGTTAATTTTTGTATATTAATGTAAGATAAGGTTGAACTTCATTCTTTTACATGCGGATATCCCATTTTCCCAGCACTTTTAATTGAAAAGACTGACCTTTTCCCATTGAATGGTCTTATATGTGAGAGTTAATTTCTGGGATTTCTGTTTTATTCTAGCTCCATATGTCTATTCGTATGCCTGTACCACACTCTTGATTGCTGTAGATTTATAACAAATTTCAAAATCAGGAATTGTGAGTCTTCCAGCTTTTTTGTTCCTTTTCAAGTCTGTTTTCATTATTAATAATAAAATCTTTTAATGTATATTCCAGGAAAAGTTTATGTGTTTGTTAACAATATATATCAGGTATGAAGATTTATCCCTGTGACATTCATGTTAATATTTTCAGCCTAACCTGACCTGAACTATAGGCTTGGAACTGCCTACCTGACATCTCCATCATGCTTCTCAACAATAACATTTCAAAACAGAATTCTTAATTTCTTTTTGAAATTTGTTTCTCCTGCCTTCCACAGCTTAATAAATAGAATCATATACCTTTTCTCTCTTTTTTTCACCGCTGCCCCTCCCCTCCCCCCCCCACCGATATCCAATCCTTCAGCAAGTTCTCTCTGGTTTTTCTTCAGAAAAGAACAGGTCCCAAACGTGCCCTGCCATCCTTACTACCCTAGTCCAAGTTATAATCATCAGGTCTCCCCCAATCCCCTACCCAATATATTCTCTTCACAAAAGTCAGGACATCTGAGATAAATTCTGAAATCTTACGTTTAAGACGGTGGTCCAAGTATTCTAAGATAATTTTAAATATTTGAATTAATGCAATAATTAAAGATCCAAATGCTAGGGATCCTGTGTGATATCTGCACAAAAATAAAATGAGAATAAGTTAAAACTTTACTATTATTTAAAAGGATGCTAATTGAATATTTTTCACAATTAAAAGGTATCTTCAGAAGGATTAACAGCAAAGAGCCTTTTGCATCCTCTTATTTAGACTGATAAAGATCTCCACAGAGGGTTTTAAACCATATACATCTGTCTCACCTTTCATCGACATAAATGACACTAATAGTCTATCATCATAAAATAGGATGTTTCAACTGCTCAATGGAGAACGAAGCTAATCCTCAGTCTTTCATTTGGTGTCCTCCTCTGTCTCTTTCTTTCTCTAGTAACCTACAGCATTTAGAAGGAAATTGGCTTGGGCAGGTATTATAAAACTGTGGCTGTGAAACCAGACAAAACCAATGGGCACCCATGAATCTTGAATCATACCTTTGACCTCATTTGTACCTTGCCAGTTGAATTAATGAGCTAAGACTAAATTACAAGCACACTAAATATAACTGAGGTGATAGGTGTAGGGCTCAACATGGAACTTACCGTATGGCTCGTCCAAATGAAGTAAAAAGTGGGTATCGTGGGATGTCATCAGGTTTTTTCATGGCCCAGTAATAAGTAGCAAATGCACCAGCAAGGGCACACTGACCCAATGCAATGACAAAGTTTATAAGCCAGAGAAAGACAAATAAGTTGTATACATGGAAACTAGGGATGTATTGATGGTACAAGCTCTTTCCACCATAGAACGCAAAGCTGCACAGAGCCCCAGGACAAGCTTTGGCAATTTCAGTTGTATTAAACATCTGCATTCAGAAAAAAGAACACAGAACATAATATTAAATGTCACTCTAAGAGAACACTTCCCTGTCTTTTCCTCTTCCCCCTAATTGCATGTTCTGTTTCTTCTCTATTATATCCTGCTATTACTCCTCTATTTTTCTATCATATCACTTTATATAATTCTCTAATGAGCTCTGGGAAACATCTAAAATGTCTCATTTTCCATTGAATGCTCATAATCTGCACCTATTCTAATCTCACATTTATCAGTGTTGTTGTTGACCATACCTACTTTGTTTGGTCTTGGGTATATGGAAGGACAGGCAAGCTCAGGAAATACAGTGCTTTCTCTCTATTCTACCCAGTGTTTTCAATACTCCTGCTAACCTGACGCACTCTCCCCTTCAGCACATAGTGGTCTCCATCAGTGCATAGGATCTCTGTTTCAGGACAATTCCCACGACAATTACAAAATGAACTGCAGCAGAATTCTATATTGAAGTAAGTAAATAAAAGAGTTTCTATATTGAAGTAAGTAACTGAAGCAAGTAAAGGTGTTTCTTACCTCTGGGTCACAGGTTTGATTTTCATGTATACAGTTCCCCTCTGGGGCTATGACTTTGTATACAGGTACCCCTGATGTCGCCAAGAAACTGAATAGACTCCATTAAGGATAAACATTGCTGGTAGATTGAAAATAAATGGACAAGAAAACAATTTACAGATAACTCAAAAGTGCATGATAAATTAACTTCCAAAATGCCAAATATTTTAATAATATTCATCTATTTTTCAGGCTTAGATTAATGTTATGTGGGCCAGCTACACTGAGTGGCCCCTTAAAAACAGTAAAATGTATAGGCGCTTTCTTGGCTTATTGCTAAGGAGTAGTATCATATGTGGAGATAAAATAAATCTATAATATGAACCATTTGAGGGGAAATTCAATCAGTAGACTGAGATGTTTTTAGAACTTGGGAAAAAAAATTAGTTATTTCTATAGGATATTTCTCATCTTCCCAGGGATAGAAAACACTGAACACGAACTCCTGGTTCATGAATAGCCATGTGAACCTGAGGTTTAGAGAGGCCAGTTTACCAAAGGATACACTGCTGTCATGACCCAGTAGCAAATGCAGATTGAGAGCAAAATGAAAGTTAAAGCTGGATAAACTAATGTGCTAGGAATGTATCCAATGGCTCTGAAATAAAACAAATAGTTGAAATTCAAAATGATTGTTAAAACTAGAAATAAGCTTTAGAATGAATCAATTCAAAGAAAACTGGTAATAACCATGTACTCTTTTTTGGTGATCATTCTGGCATATTCTCAGTTGGTTTTACATTTTTGTTTATTTATTTACCTATTTTTAAAAGTAAGTTGAGGCATTTTTCCCATGCACATGTCGACTCTTGCCTAAAGTTCCGCAGATTTCCTCCCTTTGGTTACTTCTGTCTGACCCATGAAGATTTGATACATTGCAATCATGACATTTCTTCCTTTTGTTTAGATTCTTAGACTTCTAAAATTGAAGAAGACCTTGAAGATCATGTGTCACACTGTGGGAATCCCCCACTAATTCAGGAATCCCCTATACTACCTTCAGGATGTGTTCAACAGCCTTTGGTGAACATCTTGAGTGATGGGTACTTACTTTCGCATGACATGGCTTATTCTATTTTCTTATCAAGGTTATTAGAAATTTCCTTCATATTTGCCTGTTTGTAAATTATATCCTCTAACTTCTGGAGAAGAAATGACCACTTTACCATTTTTTCCACATAGCAACCCTTCAGGTAATTCCTTATTCTTTTTTCCTTTAGAAAATATAATTTCTCTTTGCAGTTACATGTATTTTTAAATTACAAATTTAAATTATATATGAAAATTTAATTTCTAAAATGCAATTTTAGAAAATATAATTATCAAGGATAACAATTTCTTTGATATTTTCTAATAGGAAATGACTTGTGAAATGTTCACTATCTGATTGCACTACTTCTAGTGACTTCTGTTACATGACCTTTCAGCACATGACACTGGATAAACACAACACTGTTTCATATGGCCACTGAGAAATAAGGTGAAAATCTTATCACTCCTAATGCATTGACACTTAGATTCATTTTGTATTTGCTACCTTATTCCCCTCACTATTTAAGCTATACTGTTTTCTCTTTCTTCATATGCTGTTAATTATTGTGTGTCCTTAGGTTTACCCTGTATTCTCATGCCTATTTGAGTCATTATCCCCCGAGCAAACCATCAACCTGTTGCAGTTTTACTGGAAGTTTAACACAAACACATATGCTCACACAAATGCACATTTAGAAGTGAAACAAGTAGAGCAAGTTACAGTGAACTGCACAATATCATACTACTTAAGAAATAAACCCAGAAAATCAGTGGTTTTCAGTGGCTAATGATAGGGCTTCAGTTATTGTGGGAAGGAGAGAGAGTTTAACTAAGTGCTTGTTAACTATTTAAACCACTGGCTTCAGGTGGCACTATTACAATAAAATAATATGGCAATTTTGTTGAAATAATCCTTAAAGACTGTTAAAAATAATTTGGTTCTTGATCATTAACAATGTAGTTTCCATCATGCTAAGTAGAGAGCATGGGCTGTTAGCTTTAGAATAATGCTTTCCCGGTTACTTCCATGCATTATTAAAAAGTCCAGAGTATTATTCTTGAGTGACCTTTTGGAATAGTGTGGAAACTGCAGGGGTTATTTTCTCTCAGCATGAATTTTATGAAAGATTTAATGCTTATTTTGTAACTTAAATAAAATGAAAATGGCTCTGGGTTTAAAGTGTTCCTAAATTATAAGCTTTAGATATGAAATGTATAGTCTGGTGCTGCTAGAATCAATTGTCCTATTAGAAAATTTTGTCACTCAGACAGAAGTGGCAATAGCATATAACTGACTTTATAGAATTATGGTGATTTAAAGTTTTGCAAATAATCTCAACCATAAATACGAACATATGACCCAGTATGAAAATAATATAACATGTAATCTAGCTAGCTTTTATATAGCACTTTATCACTTACTTTCACATGTGTCATTCTCCTAACACATATTTGGTTTTCAAAAAATGCTAATACAAACACTAGATAGGTTTTACCCTTATTTTACCCTGTGATAATTGAGGATTGGGGATATTAAAGGACTTGTTAGTGGTGATTTTTCTAATAAGTGGCAGAGTGTGAACTTGAACAAATTTTCCTGAATGGAAAATGCTTTCCTTTAAAAGTCTTCTTAAAAGGAAAACAGGTAAGACATTTATGCAAAGGACAGTGACTGATTTTTACTGACTCATACACTTTAGCTGAGTTTCTACATTAAGGGCCTTACTTGCTTCCTTCCTTCAGCAGGATAATGGCCACTCGGATTCGATTCCTGAGGAAGATCAGCATGAGGATGACAGTCACTTCAATGATGCAGAGTATTATCACTTTGAACAGGAAAAAAAAAATCAGTCTGTAATACAAGTAGATACAAAAACAAACTTTCCCTAAACGCTAGGATTGAACTTTATGATTATTTCTGACAATTCTGACATCTCATACTCTAAGCAGTGTTAATCTCTCTCAAAATACCAATCTTAGAAATTAATTTTCAAAACCTCCACGAAATCCTAAGAAATCTAGATTAAAACCTTTAGCAACAGCTTGAACTTCTCTTTTGGAAAGCATTCATCCCATCCATAAAAACATTTCACACAACTTTTAGAAATTAGAAAATAGGCATGGAAGAAGGGAAGAAATGCTTTAGGAATTTCTGGTTTAGATGTTTCCACCTTTAGTTCATTGAGTAAGACAATATACAGAAGATACATTGTGAGGGGTTCACATTCCTCATAGAGTCTCTTAATTGTCCTTGCTGGCTGGCAGAGCAGGTTCTTGTCCCATTTTTATTTTGCGACTCTTCACACTATGGCCACCGTTGATGGAATCAGGGTGTAAACTTAACCCAACTTGGTCAATGTAAGTATTAGAATTAAAACTAAGGGAACCTAGTTTAGTCAACTTAGTTTAGTCTTAAAGATTATACATCTTGAATTGTGGGTTATACAAACTGTGTCAAAACCATCTTTATGTGAAATAAGTGAATCTGCAAAGAAAGAATATAAACGTATAAAGAAAGACAGCAAGGAGAAGAACTCTTGTTTCTTTTTGGGCTTCGTTTCCTGACTCCAAGTAATCTTTGAAGTCCAAGTAAACTTTTTTAAAAAAGTAAACTTTTTTTTTTAATTATCAAACTTAAATCGATAGACTAATCTTACAGGATAAACAATAAGACAGCTAGTCAAGGTTACACTTAAAAAAAAAAAAAATCCAGCAGCGCAAATCTAATAGACTAAATACGTTCATCTCCTCCCAAAGAGGCATTTGATTTAAAAACAGAAACCAGAACAGAGCGTACACCACAAGGAAACATGGTACTCGCATATATTGTCAAATAATTCTGCAGAACTCTTTAAGGAAAAAAAGGTTCTTAGAAATTGAGAAAGCAGTAGAACCACCCAGGCTGGCAGGTCAATCTACCAAATGTTCTGCATCTGAGAGGGCTCCCGACCACCTGTAACTTCAGAAAGGCCACCAGGCACTATTATGAAGGAAATAGGTGCCGATCCTAAATGGAGATGACTTTATCACAAAGACTTAAGACAAAGGGACCATCCTTTTCCAAGACAACAAGTGTGAACAGAGGCAAGGAGCAAGCAGCTGCCTTTCTGGTGTTTTTAGTTTGACGAGGCACTTCTATACCCTTATGGTAAATACTGCCTGCTCTGCTCTCAGCCTGCTCCAGTTTTCTTTTCTCTTCAGCTAGCTTGAGTTTATTTTTTTTTAAATAATTGAAAATTGAAGCCAAATTGCATCAATTATTATATTTCCTCAATTCTAGGACACGCCCTTAATTAAATAACTTTTTGGGAAAAGTAAAGAAAAACTTCATTAAATGTTTATTCAATAATTTGAAAATGTATCTTGATTTCAGAAATGTTAAAAAGTAAAAAAGGTATGGATCTTAAAATCAAGAATCAGAATCTGCAAGTATAAAAGGAACTTAATGGAAACTTATTTCCCACTTGTGAAGGAATTCAGTCTATAACCTCCTTGCTAGATGGTTATTTAGCTCATGCTCAAACAGTTCCAGTGATGAAGAGCTCATTATTTCATTTTATTGTTATATCACTAAAATTCTGACACATCACACATCAGTTACCATCTCCAAGTAGACGTTCACCCCAAGGTATATAAGGATCTTACTAATGTATCATATCACTTCTACATCTTCCTTTAGTTATACTGTGTATTTATGTTTTCATGTACATTTTATTCTCTTAAAACACTAATTTAGGCCAGGCCCAGTAACTCACACCTGTAATCCCAGCACTTTGGGAGGCCGAGGCAGGCGGATCAGAAGGTCAAGAGATCAAGAACATCCTGGCCAACATGGTGAAATCCTGTCTTTACTAAAAATACAAAAATTAGCTGTGCATGGTAGCGCACACCTGTAGTCCCAGCTACTCATGAGGCTGAGGCAGGAAAATCACTTGAACCTGGGAGGTGGAGGTTGCAGTGAGCCAAGATCGTGCCACAGCACTCCAGCCTGGTGACAGAAAGAGATTCCATCTCAAAAAAAAAAAAAAAATTAACCCCAAATTGTGGAGTATAACCATATAATGCTAAAATTGTTATCTTCTTTGAACAAACCTACAAAGATAATACATATAAGGATCACTTTATGACATTGCACTGTTAAACTGTATATTTAACTTCTACCTTCATAAAATTGCATATTCAAAATAATTACATTAGAGAAATATAACTGTCTTTTGAACTTATATATGGTCATACACTGCATGACCATATATAACATATACAATGCCTGTCCCAATATTATAATGGAGCTGAAAAATTCCTATTGCCCAGTGGCATTGTAGTGCAATGCATTACTCATGTGTTTGGAGTGATGTTGGCGTAAACAAACCTATTGTGCTGACAGTCATATAAAAGTACAGCACATATAAGTATGTACAGCATATAATACTTGGTAACAATAATGAATATGTTGTGTTATGTATTTACTACACAATACTTTTTGTTATTTCAGAGCGTACTCTTACTACTTACTGTAAAAAACAGTTATATGTAAAACAGCTTCAGGTGGGTCTTTCAGGAATATTCCAGAAGAAGGTATTGTTACAGGAGATGACAACTCCATGTTTTTTTATTGTCCCTGAAGACCGTCCAGTGGGACAAGATGTGGAGGTGGAAGAAAGTGATACTGATGATACTGACCCTGTGTAAGTCTAGGATAATATATGTGTTTGTGTCTTCAAATTTTTTTTTTGTTTCTAATTTTTTAAATAAAATAGAGAAAGGGCCTCATTATGTTGCCCAGGCTAGTCTTGAACTCCTGGGCCCAAATGATCCTCCCACCTTGGCCTCTCAAAGTACTAGGATTACAGGCATGAGCCACTAAGCCTGGCCTGTGTCTCGGTTTTTAACAAAACATATTAAAAGAAAAGAAAGAAACCCTTAAAAATACAAAAATACAAAAAAAAAATACTTACAAAAAGTAAAGAAAGAAAATGTTTTCTGTACAGCTATACAATGTGTTTGTATAAGTGTTATTATAAAAAAGTCAAAAACTAAAGGTAAATGTTATTATAAAAGAAGAGTCAAAAAGATTAAAAAATTAAAAATTTATAAAGTAAAAAAGTTACAGTAAGCTAAGGTTAGTTATTGAAGAAGGAAAGCTTTTAATACGATTGTTGTAGCCTATGAGTACAGTGCACATAAAGTCTACAGTAGCGTACAGTAATGCCCTTCACATTCACTCACCACTCACTCACAGACACCCAGAACAACTTCCAGTCCTGCAAGCTTCATTCATGGTGTACCAGGTAAAAAAATATTTTGTGGATGGCCAATTAGACACAACTCCAGCACACAACACCCAGTGAGAGAGACGAAGAAATCCAGAGATCTCCTAGCTCCAACTGAGGTACCTACCAGGTGCATTTCAACGGGTCTGGTCTGACAGTGAGCAAAGCCCACTCAGGGCAGACCAAGGTGGACAGGTCTGCTGCTTCACCCAGAAAGTGCATCTGACCAGCCAGTTGGAGGCTCCACCTCTGGCGCTCTGGTCCAGATACAGCGCCTCCCCCAAAGCCTCAGCAATACACAGAACAGGGGGTCTTTGCCAGTTAAGCACTAAGAATTACAAGTGTGGAGTTGAATAATAATCCAGGACGGTATCCTGGATTGGCGCACAGACCTAAACAGATGCATAAGCCCAAAAGGCAGCTGGAAGAGCCTGAGGACTGAGCTATCGCCCCCTCCACCCACCCGAAGAGAGAGGGAGATATAAGCGGGAGCAGCTGGGCGGGCCCCTACCCCACGACCAGAGAAAGAGGTAGCTGAAAGAGGGAGTCAGCCAGGTACAGCTAGGCAGTCCCTACCCTCCCCCACAAACCCTAGAGGGCTGAAGCTCTGACTCTAATGGGTTGTGCAGCCAGTGCCACAGTCTGAGACAAACCCTGAATGATCCAGCTCAGTGGAGGAAGGGCACAACCCACCATTAGAGGGGTGGGACTGGGCTACATGTTTTAACAAAAAACACAGGAAGCCTACGTAGCAACAGGACTGGACAGGATGGCATTCTTGACAACCCAGCAGCCCCTACAGGTCAGCTAAGAGGCGGGCCTAACCTCCCAGTATAAACAAAAGACGCAGGAAGATTCCATAGTAACCTGAAGGAGTCCCTAAAAACCCACTAGCCCCTCCACAGGCAGACAAGTGACCTCATCAAGCAGCTCCCTGACACCACAGCCAGGTCCATCCACAAAGATGAGGATAAAAACAGCGCAAATAAGATGAAACCATCAAAGACCAGAACACTTCTTCTCCCTCAAGGGATCACAACTCCTCAACACAGGATCACAACGTGACCAAGAAGGAGTGTGACGAATTGACAGAAACAGGCTTCAGAAGGTGGATAATAGTAAACTTTTCTGAGCTAAGGGAACATGTACTAACTCAATGCAAAGAAACCAAAACCCTGAAAAAAAGTTAGACAAAATGCTAACTAGAATAACCAGCTTAGAGAAGAACATAAACGACTTGATGGTGTTGAAAAACACAGCACGAGAACTACGTGAAGCAAACACAAGTTCTAACAGCCGAATCGATTAAGCAGAAGAAAGGATATCAGAGATTGAAGATCAACCCAATGACATAAAAAGAGAAGGCAAGACAAGAGAAAAAAAGAGTGAAAAGAAATGAACAAAGCCTCCAAGAAATATGGGATTATGTGAAAAGATCTAATCTACACTTGATTGGTGTACCTGAATATGATGGGGAGAATGAATCCAGGCTGGAAAATACGCTCCAGGATATTATCCAGGAGAACTTCCCAAGCCTAGCAAGGTGTCCCACATTCAACTTAAAGAAATATAGAGAACTCCACAAAGATATTTCTCAAGAAGAGCAACCCCAAGGCACATAATCGTCAGATTCACCAGGGTTGAAATGAAGGAAAAAATGCTAAGGGCAGCCAGAGAGAAATGTCAGGTCCCCCACAGAGGGAAGCCAATCAGACTCACAGCAGATCTCTTGGCAGAAACCCTACAAGCCAGAAGAGAGTGGGGACCAATTTTCAACATCCTTAAAGAAAAGAACTTTCAACCCAGAATCTCATATCCAGCCAACTAAGCTTTGTAAGTGAAGAAGAAATAAAATCCTTTATGGACATACAATTACTGAGAGACTTTGTCACCACCAGACCTGTCCTACAAGAGCTCCTGAAATAAACACTAAGCATGGAAAGGAACAAGTACCAGTTTTGCCAGCTGGTTTGCCAAAGCAAACCAGCTGGCAAAAACCAAAAATGCAATGAAGAAAATGAGTCAACTAATGGGAAAGAAAACAGCCAGTAACAAAATGGCAAGATCAAATTCACACATAACAATATTAACATTGAATGTAAATGGCCTAAATGCCCCAGTCAAAAAACACAGACTGGCACACTGGATAAAAAGTCAGAACCCATTGGTGTGCTGTGTTCAGGGAACCCATCTCACATAAAAAGACACATAGACTCAAAATAAAGGGATGGAAGATTTACCAAGCAAATGGAGAAAAAAAAAAGCAGGGGTTGCAATCCTAGTCTATGATAAAATGGACTTCAAACCAACAAAGATCAAAAGAGACAACAAAGGACACTACATAATGGTAAAAGGATCAATGCAACAGGAAGAGCTAACTATCCTAAATATATATGCCCCCAACACAGGGGCACTCAGATACATAAAGCAAGTTCTTAATGACCTAAAACAAGATTTAGACTCCCACACAATAATAGTGGGAGACTTCAACACTCCACTGTCAATATTAGAGAGATCAACGAGACAGAAAATTAACGAGGATATCCAGGACTTGAATGCAGAGCTAAACCAAGTAGGCCTAATAGACATATACAGAATGCTCCACCCCAAATCCACAGAATATACATTTTTCTCAGCAACACATTGCAATTACTCTAAAATGGACCACATCATTGGAAGTAAATCACTCCTCAGCAAATGCTAAAGAATGGAAATCATAACAAACAGTCTATCAGACCACAGCGCAATCAGACTAGAACTCAGGATCAAGAAACACACTCAAACCCACACAACCACTTGGAAACTGAACAACTTGCTTCTGAGTGTCGACTGGATAAACAATGAAATGAAAGCAGAAATAAAGATGTTCTTCAAAACCAACCAGAATGAAGACAAAACTTACCAGAATCTCTGGGACACCTTTAAAGCAGTGTCGAGAGGGAAATTTATAGCAATAAATGTCCACATGAGAAACAAGTAAATATCTAAAGTTGACACCGTATCATTGAAATTGAAAGAGCTAGAAGAGGAAGATCAAAAAAATTCAAAAGCTAGCAGAAGGCAAGAAATAACTAAGATCAGAGCAGAACTGAAGGAGATAGAGACACAAAAAAACCTTCCAAAAATCAATAAATCTAGGAGATGGTTTTTGAAAAGATCAACAAAATGGACTGCTGGCCAGATTAATAAAAAAGAAAAGGGTGAAAAATCAAATAGATGCAATAAAAAACTATAAAGGGGATATCACCACTGATCCCACAGAAATACAAACTACCATCAGAGATTACCACAAACATCTCTATTCATAAAAACCAGTAAACCAGGAATAAATGGATAAATTCCTAGACACTTGTACTCTACCAAGACTAAACCAGGAGGAAGTTGAAAATCTGAATAGACCATAACAAGGGCTGAGGTAGAGGCAGCAATCAATAGCCTACCAACCAAAAAAAGTCCAGGTCCAGACGGGTTCACAGACAAATTCTTCCAGACATACAAAGAGGAGCTGGTTCCATTCCTTCTGAAACTATATCAAACAATACAAAAGGAGAGAATCCTCCCTAACTCATTTTATGAGACCAACATCATCCTGATACCAAAAACAGAGACTCAACTAAAAGAAAACTTCAGACCAATATCCGTGATGAACATAGATGCAAAAATCTTCAATAAAATACTGGCAAACAGATTGCAACAGCACATCAAAAAGCTTATCCATCACTATCAAGTAGGCTTCATCCCGGAGATGCAAGTCTGATTCAACATATGCAAATCCATAAATGTAATCTATGACATAAACGGAACCAAAGACAAAAACCACATGATTATCTCAATAGACGCAGAGAAGGCCTTTGATAAAATTCAACAGCCCTTCATGCTAAAAACTCTCAATAAACTAGGTATTGATGCAGCGTATCATAAAATGATAAAAGCTATATATGACAAACCTACAGCCAGTATCATACCGAATGGGCAAAAACTGGAAGAATTCCCTTTGAAATCAGGCACTTGACAAGGATGCCCTCTCTTACCACTCCTATTCAACATAGTATTGGAAGATCTAGCCAGAGCAATCAGGCAAGAAAAAGAAATAAAGGGTATTCAATTAGGAAAGGAGGAAGTCAAACTGTCTCTATTTGCAGCCGACATGATTGTATATCTGGAAGACCCCATCATCTTAGCCCCAAATCTTCTCAAACTGATAAGCAACTTCAGCAAAGTCTTAGGATACAAAATCAATGTGCAGAAATCACAAGCATTCATATATACCAATAACAGACAAACAGAGAGCCAAATCAAGAGCGAACTACCATTCACAACTGCTACGAAGAGAATAAAACACCTAAGAATACAACTAACAAAGGATGTAAAAGACCTCTTCAAGAAGAACTACAAACTACTGCTCAATGAAATAAGAGGACACAAACAGCTGGAAAAACATTCCATGCTTATGGTTAGGAAGAATTAATATCAGGAAAATGGCCATATTGTCTAAAGTAATCCATAGATTCAAGCTATGCCCATCAAGCTACCAATGACCTTCTTCACAGAACTGGAAAAAAACACTTTAAACTTCATATGGAACCAAAAGAGAGCCCACATAGCCAAGACATTCCGAAGCAAAAAGAACAAAGCAGAAGGCATTACACTGCCAGACTTCAAAGTGTACTACCAGGCTACAGTAAACAAAACAGCATGGTACTCGTACCAAAACAGAGACATAGACTAATGGAACAGAACAGAGGCCCCAAAAGCAACACCACACATCTACAACCATCTGATCTTTGACAAACCAAACAAAAAAAAGCAATGGGGAAAGGACTCTATGTTTAATCAATGGTGTTGGGAAAACTGGCTGGCAATGTGCAGAAAGCAGAAACTGGACCCCTACCTGACACCTTACACTAAAATTAACTCTAGATGGATTCGAGATTTAAACATAAAACCTAACACCATAAAAACACTACAAGAAAACGTAGGCAAAACCATCCAGGACATAGGCATAGGCAAGGAATTCATGACTAAAACACCAAAAGCAATGGCAATAAAAGCCAAGTTAGACAAATGGGATCTAATTGAAATTCAGAGCTTCTGTACAGCAAAAAAAGGAAAACAAAAAACAAAAAAACATTGTTAGAATGAATCAGCAACCAACAGAATGGGAAAAAATTTTTGCAATCTACCCGTCTGACAAAGGGCTAATATCCAGAATCTACAAAGAGCTTCTGTACAGCAAAAAAAGGAAGAAAAAAAAAAAAAAAACCAAAAAACCATTGTTAGAATGAATCAGCAACCAACAGAATGGGAAAAAATTTTTGCAATCTACCCATCTGACAAAGGGCTAATATCCAGAATCTACAAAGAACTAAAACAGATATACAAGAAAAAAACAACCACATTCAAAAGTGGGCCAAGGACATGAACAGACCCTTTTCAAAAGAAGACATACATGAGGCCAACAAATATGAAAAAATGCTCATCATCACTGGTCATTAAAGAAATGCAAATCAAAACCACATTGAGATACCGTCTCACTCCAGTTAGAATGGCTATCATTGAAAAATCTGGAGACAACAGATGCTGGAGAGGATGTGGAGAAATAGGAACACTTTTACACCGTTGGTAACAGTGTAAATTAGTTCAACCATTGTGGAAGGCAGTGTGGCAATTTCTCAAGGATCTAGAAATAGAAATTCCATTTGACCCAGCAATCCCACTACTGGGTATATACCCAAAGAACTGTAAATTGTTCTACTATAAAGACACATGCACACATATGTTCATTGCATCCCTGTGTACAATAGAAAAGACCTGGAACCCAAATGCCCATCAATGATAGACTGGACAAAGAAAATGTGGTACATATACAGCATGGAATACTACACAGCCATAAAAAACGATGAGTTCATGTCCTTTGTAGGGACTTGGATGAATCTGGAAACCATCATTCTCAGCAAACTGACACAAGAACAGAAAGTCAAATGCCATATGTTCTCACTCATAGGGGGGTGTTGAACAACAAGAACACGTGGACTCAGGGAGAGGAGCATCACACACTGGGGACAGTTGGCAGGGGTAGGGGACAGACAGCGGGGGGTGGGCAGGGAGGGGAGGGTGGGGAGGGATAACATGGGGAGAAATGCCAGATATAGTATGCACCTAAAGTAAAATAAAATAAAAAACATGAATCTTACAAAGAGCATTATAATAACACCATTCCAGACATATAAGATTAAAACTATCTCTGAAATCATCTTGCTTTAAAAATTTTGTTACATTTTAATAAATATTTAAATTTGTTAATATTAAAAAATACTATCCTTAAGAAATTAAAAAACTTGAAGAAACACTTCAAACATGCAAATTTATTTTCAGATATTACTCATAATTCTTATAAGTAGTTTAAATGTTTTATGAAAAAATTGTTATTTGTTTTTCCTTTTCCTTTTTTCTTTTTAAAAACCAAGTTTGAGGCTGGAAACGGTGGCTCACGCCAGCATGTTAGGAGGCTGAAGTGGGAGGATCACTTGATCCCAGAAATTTAAGACCAGATTAGGCAGCATAGACAGACTCCATCTCTATAAAAAATTAATCAGGCACTGTGGCACACGCCTGTGGTCCTAGCTACTTGGGAGGCTGAGGTAGTAGAATTGCTTGAGTTTGGGAGGTCAAGGCTGCAGTAAGCCATGATTGTGCCACTGCACTCCAGCCTAGATGATAGAGCAAGATCCTATCTCAGAAAATGAAATAAATAAAAAGCTGAAAAACCAAGCATTTGTCTCTTTTTAAACATCTTTGTTAGACATCAGATTAATGCCTATAAATGTCCACAACTAAATCATTTTAATTTGAAGGAAAATGGCTTGAGGTCCTTGTAAGGTAGTATTTTCTTAGGTTATACAGTAAATTTTCCTCAATAACTTTTCCACTTACTATAGTTAGGGGATTATAGACACATTATCTTTTATGACATTAGTGATAAATACATTTAACAGGTTATACCCATCCAAATTTTCTTTTAGACAAAAAGATATTTTCTCATTATTACAATTTTAATGAAACCAGTTTTTAAAATACTCACTAAATGTGAACCATGTTTGTTTCAGTTCAAAGTACATGCTTATGCTAGTCTGAATCCCGATGTCATAGATAGTTAACACAGAACTTGGGTGTTCCTGAAGTTTGGTGTATTCCTGGTAACAGTACCATATTCCTTGAAAAAGAAAGAAAAACAGGAATGATATAAAATATGATTTTCTGATATACAAGCTGTATGTGTTCATCATACATATCTACATAAAACTTATCAGCATGGTAAATTCTGCAAAGGAAAGACACATATTTACAAAGCAAACACTTTATTTGGATCCAATAGTCTAAATGTGCTACTGTATTTGATATAAATGTTTTAGTATCTGTCTTGATAACTGTGGCAACATCTGGCTTTAAATATCCTTTTGACTAGAAATGTCCATCAGTAAGGACTGGCTAAATACATGATGATATATTTGTTCACTAGAAAGATGCACCGAAAACTCCCCTTAAGATTTTTACCCAACACTAATTTATTATTACCCACTTATTTATTTATCCTTGCAATTCTATCATTTTTGAGGTTATTTAAATAGATGCAACAAGTTTAGGATTGGTATTTTTCTAGTGAACTAAATCATTTTTATCCATAACAATAGTTGTCATTCTAAAATCTATTTTGCTGATATCATTGTTCTCTGCCACTTTCTTTTGTTAATGATTGCTAGTATATTGTTTCCATCCTTTCAATTTCAAGTGTTCTATTTCCTTACATGTTGTATAACTTTTATAAATAATATATAGCTCCAATTTGTATGTGTACATTTTAATCTGACCTGACAATCTCTGTATTCTAATTGGTGAGTTAAACATATTTATGCTTTATAAATTGATATATTTATATTTGTTTCTATGTTCTTACTTTTGCTTTTCGTGTTCTATTTTGCACCTCTACTTTTCTTCCAATTCAAATCCTTTAAAAATTGATGATTTTTCTTCACTTACTTATATTCCATTATTCTTCTCTACTGGTTTTGAACTATCTACTCTATTTTTATAACAGATTACCTTGAAAATCTCTTCTGTTTTTTTAATAAGTCTAAAGTCAATATCTTAATAAGGAAACTCAAAGACCTTAGTTGCTCAATAATCACCCTCTCTAATTATTGCTCAATAATTTCATTATGTACATTTTAAATATATTAGCATGTAAGTAAAGCTAAACAAACTTTGCCTACATACAAGAATAATTTTAGTGTCCAATATCTAAAGCAGTTATTATTTTATGCAGGCAAAGTTTAGCTTTACCTAAATGCTTACTCATTTATTTACTTTGTTCACCATCTTTTCTTACATCTCATATATTCCTGTGGAATCATCCTCCTTCTCACCGTCTCTCATAGCTGCATTCAATCCATCAGGAAATACAACTATTATTATACAATAAAAGCATGTATGACCATCTTCAAGAGTTTCCCTCATTTGGCATATACATTTCTACAATCGTCTCCTTACTGGTCTCATTGCTTCTACTCTTGCCTTACTACAGTCTATTCTCAATACAGGGACTAGAGCAATTACTATATCTCATCTCTTTGCTGCTCAAAACCCTACATTGCCTTCTGTTTCACTCAGAGTAAAAGCCTAGGTTTTACAATAATCTGTAAGGCTCTAGCTCCTTCATAAATTCTATGACCTCATCTCCTACTATTTTTTCCTTTACTCAGTACACCCATCCACACCAGGCTCCCAGCCATTTCTTCAATACATTCTTATCTTACAGGGCCTTTGCTCTAGCTGTACCCACTGTCTGGAACTTTTCTTTCATCTTGACTGTCTAACGCCACTGCTTTCAAGTGTTTTCTTAGACATCTTCCCCAAAAGACCCTAATATTGCCATTTTGACTCCTTGCCCTACCACGGCACTCTCAATACCCCCCTTCCTGCTGTACCTTTTCTTTTTTTCCATAGCATTAACTACCTTCTAATATATAAATTACTTAGGTTATGAGCATCAGAAGAGTAAAAACCTTTGTTCATTTACTCTTGTACATCAAGAATCTAAAATAGAGTCTGTACACAGCAGCTGTTCAATTGATATTTGTTGAATAAACAGAATAATGTTCAATTAGATATGGATTTCTCTTCCTTTACTCTCCTTAGTATAATGAGGGCCTCCTGTATCTATGGATCTATGTCTTTCATCAGTTCTAGAAAATTATCAGCAAAGAGTTTTCAAATATAGTTGACATATGTCAGGCCCTTCTTAACCTATTTTCTATTTCTTTTAACCACACAATCATATTTTTGTCTCATCACATTCTGCTATATTTTGGTTACTTTAGATTCATATTTCAATTTTTTACTTCTCTATTTTGCTGTTTAGCTTATCAATTTGTTTTTAATATAACATTTTGATCCTGAAAAGTTCTTTTTGGCTCATCTTTATGTATGCCTGGACATTTTTGTTGATTTTTAGTTTTGTAATTCTATACTTTTTATGCATGGTTATTTCATGTTCTATATCTTTCTTTTTTTTTTCTTTTGAGACAAAGTCTTATTCACTTGCCCAGGCTCGAGTACAATGGTATGATCTCAGTTCACTGCAACCTCCTCCTCCTGGGTTCAAATAATTCTCCCACCTCAGTCTCCCAAGTATCTGGCACTACAGGTGTGTGCCACCATGCCTGGCTAACTTTTGTATTTTTAGTAGAGACAGGGTTTCACCATATTGGCCAGGCTGGTCTCCCACTCCTCACTTCAAGTGATTGGCCCGCCTCGGCCTCCCACAGTGCTGGGATTAAAGTTGTAAGCCACCGTGTCCGGCCACCTGTTCTATATCTATTAATATCCATATCTGAATTCCTGGAGACCTCAATCTCATGTTTATAGTATCCACTGATTTCACACAGAACTGTTTTCTTGCATGTCAGGTAGTCCCAGACTTTGTTGATCTGAATCTGTGAAAGCCTAGTGACCTAAATTGAGAAAACTTTCATCTAGAGGAGATTTACATTTATTTCTTCTGGCAGCTAAAGGGTACTAACAAACAGGTCACTTTAGACATTTCTAGGATCCCAGGCTTACTCCAGGAGTTTCAGGTATGACCCCTGTTCTGCTGCCAACTCCGGTCTGAGTCTCCTGATCCCAGCACCACTTTAGGTTACCCAGTGTTTCACCTGTGCTTCCTGCTTGGTTCCCCGCTTTGATTTTAGCTTATGAGTTGCTTTTTTTTTCTTTTGAGGGAGATTTCCTTTATTTCCTAAAGTTTATCAAAACAACATATAAAACAATACAGTACAATACTCTTTCTAATGCCGTGATTTCATAGCAAAAATGCCCTTCAGACGATTTTGTTTCCTCATACTAGTGAATGTGAAACTTTAGGCAATATTTTCCAATTTCCCTTTCTTTGCTTTCTCTCTCTTGTCCTAGAGTTTTTTTAAGTTATGATCTCTGGGCTTTGAGTCCTCTTTCCTCAATAATATTCCTGAATAACAATATCAGGAACAACAAAAATGGACACTATTTGAGCATTTACTATATGCTAGCAAAATCTAAGTACTTTATACATATGATTTTGTTTAGTATTCACAGATTCCTGCTATAAGGTTGAGAAAACTATGAATTAAAGAAACTGTATACTTGCAGAGGATCATACAGTTAATATGTGATGAATCTGGGATTGTGCCTTTTTCATGCCTTAAATACATGCTCATAACCAAAGTGTTACATATCTTCTCCTGTACACCTCTTAACCTGTTCTGTCCAAAGAGAGCTGTTCCATTCCTGTATATGAACGCTTGCCGACAACGACTCTGGCTTTTTCTCTGCTCAGAATGACACATCCACATTGTTATTTGCCCTAGTAAATGGGCTGCTGTCAGTAGGAAATTTTAGTAGAAAAAATTGGTTTCTCATGACACGTAGAAAGTCAATTGTCCAGGATAGTAGCAGAGGTCAGTTACATGCAGTCTTATTTACTGACACTCCCCAACCTAACTAGACATTTCCTCCCTCAATAAATACCATCAAGCTTACTTCCCACGTCATTAATTTCTGGGTTAGTACTATCTAGGGAGTCAATAGGGAACGAATATTGGTTGTTTCACCTGCACTTTTTTTATACATTGACCATCTTTCTCCTTTTTGCCATTGTTAAAATTGCACTACAGCCAATCTCTGATTTTCTTGCTGCTTAAGACATCAGTGAAGTCAATAGCAGACTGCCCTTTCCTTCCTGATGACAATACAAGAGTGATTGAATCACATGCCCAGGCTCTCCAGTGACAAAGGGCGGAGATTATATTAATCTCCAAGCAGGAACACAAAAACAAGACATTTAAACAACTTTCTTTGCAGTTTCTGATTAGAGGATGGAAGACTGATTCACCTGTTATCTGTTACCTGGCTGTGCTCAGCAAGAAACCCAGGTGGGATTCAAGAGGAGCTGTACAACAGGAGTAGATAAGGAACACCTGAGAAGACCTGAATGATTTACCAAAAACTCACTGGAGATAATGAGGAGGGTAATAACAATAACCCATCACATACTGATTGTCTGCTGTGTTCCAGGTACTGCTCTAAGAGCTTTGTATTCATTGTCTCATTTAATCTTTAAGATCCTCTGAGATGAAGATACCATTATTGTGCTGATGTTATAGATGAGGACACCGGGTCTGTTAACCATCAACAAATTTCCAAAGTTACCCAGTTGTATGTTATGGAGCTGAATTAGAACACAGGCTAACTACACAACCAGGGGATTCAACTGCCTTCTTATATGTGTAAAGCTCTTCTTCACTGAGTGACAGAAATAAGGGATTGTTATTTTTAATGTCTACTACCATAAAACTGTTGTCAGTCCAAATGGTGCTGTAGGGGAAATCATTATTTTAATTAGAAAGCTCTCAAACATTTATAGAACATATTCATTGCCTCATATATTTTTACAATACTGAAAAGAAGCTGCCACAGGTGGATCCTGTTCCATGTGAAACACTTTAATTCATATATAGAGCTCACAAACCTGATATGTATTGTTTTGGGAGATCGAGTTTCTGATTAGATTTCAACCTGGATTTTAAAAAATTTATTTGTACAAATGTATGGGATACATGTGTAATTTTGTTATATGTATATATTGCATTGTGGCTTTTAGTGTATCTGTCACCTGAATGACATAAATTGTATCCATTATATAATTTTTCATTATCCACCCCCTTCCACGTTCCCATTATCTATTACTCCAAATTCTACATCCATGTGTACTCATTATTTAACTCCCACATTTACTTACTGCCAATTATTTAGCTCCCACAGACAGTATTGTAATTTAATTACTGCCAATTACTAAGCTCCCACAGATACAGTACTGTAATTCTCCATCTAAGGGCGTAATTCAGAATACTTGCCTCTAGAGGGCGATGCTTCATTATGGAGTACAAGTTATTAAATGGTGTGACAGTACCTGGATTAAAGGTACTAAGTTGAAAGAGAAAAATAGATCACACTTCTGTAAGTTTGCAGACCTGGCCTTTGATCAGATAGAAACGTTAAAGAAATAAAAGAAGTTGTCTGAAATGTTTTTCATTAATCTAAAAGGATTTCCTTTTACCTCCTTCTTAGTGTCCATGAGGCAGGAGACCAAAGGCTGGTAGGGAAAAGAATAAAACGTTCTGACAGCAATTTTTCCCCAAAGATATAGGAAGAAAAAGTAACAGAGACAATACATGCAAAATTAAATATTTTTTCTAAGTTTAAAGCTTTTATGAGGATAAAGAATAATTAGATCCACAGAAAACAAATGCTTTCTGGTAAGCAATCATAGCAATTGAAAATAAAAAGATTATTCTGATATTTGGCAATTTGAAGAGGAGTGATACCTACCATAACCTATGATTCCAATCACACCAATAATGAAGACCCAGAAGAGGCATCCAGCTATGAACCTCAGGAGTATCAAAAATATCCAACTAAGGAACATGGCGATCGTAAGCCCACTAGAAAAAACCCACAACAAACACAGCTGTCAAGTGTGCTAAACATAACGTATGACAAACATCAAGACAAAACTTTTTTTTCTATTCAAAATTATTCTCAAATTATTTTAGCTGGCCATAGAAACAATAATGTTAAAAAGTATAAACAATGATTTCCATTAAGACTTTCATATGAAAGAGCAGGACCATAGGGACTTTATACAGAAGTCATCTTTGTGTACCTGAAAAAGTTTACATCTTTGTGTAAACTGAAGTCTAGTATCAGTTATTGTTCAAGGAAAAATACAATTCCTCCAACCTACAATTTTGATTTATTGGCAACAGTTGCCATGTCTTATTTTTTCTCTCCATATCTACCTACTAGGTCATAAATTGTAAAATATATTCATGATGAATTTGTTCTGTTTCATTTACCTGGTGACTGGTGGAAATCTTCTGTAATATGGCTATAGAAGTAAGAAAATCATTTTGGGGCAGAAAGATAAGAAAAATAACTGGCCACCCTCAGAGCCCATAATGCTGTAGTCATTATCTCTATGGTCTAATTATCTCTAGGAGTTTGTGATGCCTTATGTCACCAGACATCTATTCCAGGTCCCCAATGATCTGTGGGCTATTATTTGGAATCAGGATAAAGCTTCTGTATCTCTTGGGACGTGTGACTTTATCAAGAAATTAACAGTATGACTATTTTCTGTCAGTTTTAATTTCTTTTTAGAGCTTGACTGAACTACTAGAGAAGCTTCTTTTCCTCCCATATATCCAGGTTAAGGTCACATTGGAGTCTTCTGATGTAATTTTCTCAAAGAGAACTCATTAAGATTGGAAAGTTGCCCGATGCTTCTATTAAGAACTGTTATGTCTGGTGTTACCTGTAAGTTTCCAAACATAGCAACAGACACAGTTTGGTACATTTACGAAGTTACTGTCTCAAGTGTTATCTTTTTATTATTAAAAAACCTCCATAATTACTGTCACTGGATAGATGACAACACAGTACTGAAGTGTCAGAGTCTTGCAAAGCCTATGCTTTTAACTTTGGAAGTCATTCCCTCTTAAAATCACAGATACTTTAATGCTTAAATATTCAATATGGTTGAAAGATTATTTTATGGCACAGCCCAAGGAAAGGATTCAGAAATGTCAGAGGAAAAAAATAACAAGAAATAAAACTGTTTATTCGGTGTGTTTTAAATTTGTACATAAAAATTATAACTGAATAAACTAGATATAATCATATAAGTACTTTAGATTTAGATTTACAAAATAAATGAGAGCAGAAGAATTGAAACTAAAGGGAGAGTTGATGTTTTACTCTTATGAGTGGTGCCTGGGTGGAGAGGGTTTTGGCATGTGTTTTGGGGGTGAGGTAAGCAGGAGAATCTATTACAATGTACACTTGTTCAGGTAGATATGAAAAAGCCAAATGAAGAAGCAGCATAGAAATTACCTAGTGACATTTGGGTCTGACAATAGGGGAATCAGTTTAAATAATGTCAAGAATAGACTACGATCTTTGCTGAAGATAAATCCTAACATACTAAAAGTAATTACTCTAATTGTTTAGGACAAAGCATCAAAATGAGTAAAATCTCATGAAGTGATCTGATTTTACAGCTCTAAACACCACCCACTAGTTTCTCACACAAAGTACAAGTTAGACTTTATTATGCATCATGTAGTTACATTCACGTATCTTGACCCACTAGTGTTTTTCTTGCTGTTTCTTAACATATTTTTGTGTGTTTACTATGTTCAAGTACTCATATAGAGGTTAGGGAAACGAAGATGAGTTAGACATATTTATTGTAAAGAGTTCATACTTTATCAGAGGGAAAGGGACAGGCAAAGAAAATACAGAATGGTAGATGCTATATGGAAGATGAGCATGTGTGTGTATTTATAGGTGTGTATACACACACATGTACACACGTGATAGGTATGAGAAACACGTTGGAAGAAGTAAGTAATTATATCTGGGGAAGATAATAAAGGTTTCATACATGATACCAAAGCTGATTTTTTAAAATGAGGTACCGTTTCCCAAGACTCAGAGCATATGCCAGGGAAGAAAACAGAATGTGCAAATTTATGGGATTTGATAGTATAGGGATGGGAATGTTATTTGATGTGTTTAGAATATAGTGTTAACCGAGAAACATGGGTGGAGATAAATTGGAGAAACTAAGTTGGGCAGGTTTTAAAGGGCCTCAGAAATATCTGAAAAAGCTTTAGCTTTAGTCTTTGACCATTAGGGAACCAGAGAAGCTTTTAAGAACTAGAGAATGACGAAAGAGCCAGCCAGTACTGACCGTCTTAGATCTGTCACACATTTACCCATTCCAGTGCAGTGACTACATTTCCTTAACTTTCTAGGAATGCGAATCTTACGTCTGAAAATGTTACATCTCCTCCCCCTCCTTATCTATACATATATATTTATGTATCACATACATAGTTAGGTAGCTTCTCATAACTACAATGACTTCTGGTGATGATGAATACCAGTCATTATGTGGAAGGGATGTGTTAAAAATAAGAACGATCCTTTCGAAGTCAAGGGAGGGACAAATTAGAAAAAGAATCTGAGAAACGATCCTGCATCCACGGTAGCATGTGATGATTAGTGCAGAGTATTACAGATACAGAAGTCCTGCAGATATTGCCTCACATGACTTGAAGTATGTTTTTATAAGAATACTTTTATTAGTACTTTCGTGAATAAAATTAAAATTTACATTCTGCCAACACTGAGCATATTTCCAAATATCTTTCCACTGTCACACCTCATCTGATAAAGAAAATGGCAGGAACTGAGATCTGAGTGAACCTTTTATTCATGAATAAGAACAAAAAAATTGAAGAAAGAATTCTACAAAGATAAAATCAGAATGGGGCTGGAGAAAAACATGTATGTGTTTTCACTTACATGAGAATCCAATACCAAGTTGTTACATAGTCTTCAAAGACTTTCAATCCAAGTGACTTTGCATCAAGTAGTTTATTAATACCACTGCATTGAAAGAAAGAAAAAATCAATTACTTTTTGATGACCACTAAATAGAAATGTTCTTGTTATGATAAAAGGGATTCTGCAAGGTGCTGTTGAAAGCATGTTTTCAGAAACCATCTATCAGTAGTGACTATTTTCCTAGCCACAATAATACATAAAATGTAACCAGTAAACCTGCAAAGTGAGCTATAGCTGAACACAAAGAGAACATGATTTTCAAGAATGGTGAGCAAATCCTTTTCCATTGTTTGCAACCTTCCCTCAATATTGCAGAAACCTCACTGTAAGAAATGAATTTAAATGATAAGATTAGTTTTTAACTTGCAAAACCCATAGTCAAGAATGAGCATCATCTTTAATTCCCCTTCCTAATCCTGACAGTAAGGCACGATGGAACACTTACTAGAAATTTCACAATCAGTGTCCAATTTGATGAATTATCAAAGTGAACACAGTCATATAAGGACAACATTGTCAGTCCCTTCTTCATGTGCCCCAACTGTAACACCGCTCTCTTCCTCAAAGTAACCACTATTCTGACTTCCGTGATAATAATTTCTAAAGTTTTATTTTTCATTTTACTAATTATATATGCATAACAGGGAAATAAATTTAGCTCTGCTTGTTTCTGACCATTATATCAATGGAATCACATTTGTATTATTTTGAGATTTATTTTACACAGATTTTTATTTCTGAAAATCATGAATGCTGCTATTGTATTCTAAAAATGCAGGAACTACACTATACTAATTATACAGCTAAAGTCTTTTAAGATAAATACATTTATAGAATAACTTTAATTTTTATCTATAACTGAGCAATACAGTGATATGCGGTGTGCATTTATGTTTGTACACATGTGTATGTGTTTATGTGTGCACACAGGGAAATATATTTTCCAGTAACATGTAGCACCATGTGTGTACAGCCAAGGGTAAATTTACTGCACTATACTTAGTACAAAGATATTTGATATGCCACCAATACATTTCTTTATATTACACTTCTGTACCTGTTGAGAATGAAAGATTTAAAAATTTTGAAAAGCATCATTATTCATTCTTTCTTTCTTTTTTAAAATCCCAGCTAGTCAGGAGACTGGGACAGGAGAATCACTTGATCCTGAAAGGTGGAGGTTGCAGTGAGCCGTGATATCATGCCACTGTACTCCAGCAAAAGAAAAAACATCATTATTCTTTCTAATTGATTCTGGTTTCTCCTTTATATGTTCTTCTTAATGAATATATATCAAGTTCTTCAATCCATAGTAATATATATATTTCATATATATATAATTGTTTCCTATAACTCTTAAACTGATAGAAGCTTTATAGTCTTGAGTGCAGTAACAAAATGCATCAAAACTGAAAATTACAACATAAACACATACTTTGCAGCATCCCTGAGTTCTATAACACTTCTTGTCTTTCCATTTCCATCTTGAAACACCATGCTACTTCCTATTGTTAAAGTGCCATTTTTGGTAGAGAAGTCAGGGAAACATCTCTGGAGAACTGCAAAAATAAATTATAGAAATCACTTTTCTACTTCTTCTTTCATAATGTCCTCCCTTTCTTAAACTTTGTTATATATATAACCAAATTCTTGCTAGACATGCAAATTGCTCAATATAGATAGCCCATTGCCTGTTACTTGATGATCTAATTTTCTAATGGTCCTAAGACTAGAAAGCAAATATGATCACACTCTGAAGCTACATTCTAAACTTGATTACTTTACACATGGTATATTGATCAGGTCATCATAAATAAAATGCACAGCTTAGGTTTTAAAAGAGTAACAATGATACATATTATTCATGGCAAGCACATTTTAGTAGAAAGCCACATTAACTTGTATTACTGGTTGAGTTTAGTTTTGCTGTTAAAAATATATATTAGGTACTACTTGAGTAAAATCTTGAAAATTGGAGATTAGGGAATAATACCTTGGGAAATAAAAGCCAGCTCAAACTTCAGGCTACTAAAACAACTAAATTTTTGTCTGTGAATTCTTAACAATTTATCTCCCAGCTTTTTCATTTACAGCAGTTTTTAGTGGAGCTGAAAATGGAAATTCTGAAGCTATCAAAAGAGGCCTACACTTTGTAGACTAGTATGATTTTTAAGAAAAGTAAAATAACTGTTTGATCTTCTATGTTTTTATTTTGATTAGAGTCTTTGCCTCTTTACAAATTTATTACTAAAAGTATTTTAAAACCCCAATTTTAAGTGAAGAAATAAGGAAAATCAGAAATGGATCATTTTCACATTTTTTTTCTTATAAGAAGAATCACTGATTTGCATGGGCTCATATGTAGTTCAAACCTGAAAATATTAAAGCAGTTGAGCTGGGGAAAGAAGAAATAGGTCTCTTTAAAGCCTTTCCCAACTATCCTGGCTTAAAAAGGAATTTTCTTGTCTGCTCATCTCTCGCTTCTGCTGCACTTAAGATGTGGCTGATTCCTTTACCTGCCCCACCTTTCTACTGCTCTTCCCTTCCTTTCTGTGGTAAATATGACACAGTAGTCTTTACCAGCTACTTCTACTCCCTCGGTTCAGAGTTTTGCCCCCACCATTTCATGGAAATTATCCTCCCAGTGGTCCCAATGACCTCTCGATTGTCAAAACCTCCAGATATGTTTTAGTCTTCATCCTGCTTAAACCCATTATGTAAAACGGGGCTTGGCACACAGTAGAAATCAGTAAATATTTGCTGACGAATTTGTTAACTTTTTCAAGCCTTTGACATGGTAGAAACTCCTTGTCGTATTGAAACTGTCCTCTTGGCTTACATGGCCAGATGCTCTCCTGTCCTCCCTTCCGTGTTTCTGTGCACTCCACCCCTTTCTACTCCTTAAATACAAGTGTTCCTACCCAGAGGGTCTCCTGACCTTGTTTCATATGTTTTTCCGGATAATGTCATCCAATCTGTTAGGTTCTGTTACTAAATATGTTCATTACATATTCAGAAAGTGGATAGAATATAAAAAAGATATAGAACTATACATAGTCCTTCCACCTACTGTGAACTATATTAACATTTTGGGGAATTTCTTTCCAGTCTTTCTTCTACAATAAATATTTTTTGAGGGTCAAAATCATACAGAACATGCAGTGTTTTCCCTTATTTTTTTTTAATTCTCACTTATTTCCTTTTATGAACTCTTTAATGAACAAATTTTATTATCTGCATACTATTCTATTGAGTACTATTTAATTTCATATTAGGAGGAACACAAGTTGATTGCAACGTTTACTTTAATGTCTTTCTCACTAGACTGTGAAGAACTATGCCTTATTCATTTTTGATTCCCCAATGTACATCTTTTCCTGTGTGATTTAGCCAAACTGTACTTGTAAGGGCAGGGACTATGTCTTATACTTTTATACCTATTATGTCTTTTGTTACTAATGGTTTACTTTTATCCTTTTGCGTAAAAATTTATAACATTGATTTTGGCTGCGGACATTTGTCGCTGAGAGCTTCCTGGTAAGTGCTATTGCTGTGGGACCTAGATCTTTGCTTCAAGGTCTTTTATGACCCAGCAAAGAGTGATGGCAGCATATAGACATGTTCGGTGGTAGCTACTTTAGTGGGTATTTGACTATCTATTCTAATGACTAATGCCTTTCCTCCATTTTAAAAGAAATATCCACATTGTAGGAAAACGAATAAAGAGAAAAAAGAAAGAAGCGAGAAATTTCCCACAGTTTCACCATCCCCAAAACAACTACTTAATGTTTTGGCATATATCTTTCCAAACTTTTTGCTTGTTTGTAATTTATACATGTTTATCATTATATGGCTTGTAAGAGTTTGAATTTTATTTAACATTATAACATACACATGCATGTTATTCTAATAGTTGTATTTAATAATTCTAAACTGTTTCCTTTAGTGAATACATTATAATTTATTTGAATATTCTTTTGCTCTTAGACAGTACAGTATTTCTTTTTTTTTTTTTTGATACTTTAAATGTGATGGACATTTTAATTAAAGCTTTTTTTAATAATTAGGATTATATCCATAAGCAAGAAAACTCAGTGATTATTTTATTTTCTTCTTTTTATTTTTATTTTTTTAGAGACAGCGTTTCACTCCGTTACTGAGGCTGTATACAGGGGTACAATCATAGCTAGCCACAGGCCCCAACTCCTCAGCTCAAGTGATCCTCCCATCTTGGCCTCCCAAGTAGCTGGGACTTGCCATGTCTCACTAATTTCTTTTTAAAACTTTTGTAGAGACAGAGTTTCACTGTGTTGCTGAGGTTGGTCTCGAACTCAAGCAAGCCTCCCACCTTGGCCTTCTTCCCAAAGTACTGGGCCTCATTTTGTCCAAACAAAGTATTACTTAAATATAGTTTATAATTTTAAATAAACAAAATATTGACTAATTCTGAATATATATAAATATTTCAAGTGATTAAGACAAGTATATGTCCTCCCCCTACTCCCCAGGCAATTTCTGAACAAAGTTTTCAGCTAAAATCAGGAGTCGGTGTATACGAGTGTGTCTGTTTGTGTTTATGTATGCTTCTAAAGCACCAAATGATCAATCTGACTGAGCTTTCAACTTTCAATCTTTTTCTTGTATGTTTATGAAGGAAAATTTAAAAAATCACAGAGTTCCAGTGGAAAGGTACCTGGTTGGAGTCAAGAGATGAGCTCTACTTTTGACTTTTCTACTAATCAATTCTGTGACTTTAGGCCAGTCAGAGGGCCATTCTTGGCCTCAGTCTCCTCAATTGTGAAATATGGGAACTTAATTAAGTAGGATTTTGGTAGATTCTGTGTTTTTAAGGTAAAATAATTGCCACTTACAAGGTTTGCTTGGAAAAATCGCTGTTGGACAATCATCATCCAGTAAAAGTTGTGTGAGAGACTAAAATAAAAGGAAGAATGTTAACATTTAAAGGCCATGTGAGGATTACTTTATACTCAATCTAAATATGTCCTTTAAAAGTTTAACTCCATAATAATCTCCTTATTCCAAATTACTTCTCCTAATAATATTAATTGTAAGACTATCACACATACACACAAGGTTGCTTAACTTTCTGAAATGTCCTAATTGTAATTCAATCAAACCAACAATAATAAAACCAGATCATTTGAAAACAAGGCACACCTTTGGAGGTATGTATCTTTTTCTTAGTCATATCCTGAGTCTCTAATTTCTTTCTTTCCTTTTTTCTAGAAAAACAGCATCTTCTCTAATTTGGAAACCATTTCTATTATTTAACATAAGGATGATTTAGAATTTCTTACCTATCTCTCACCTAGGTAAGGGGTTGGGGTTTTTAAAAAGAGTTGTTACCAAACTGAGTTTGGAAATAAAATTCTACTTGTTACTAAGTTGCTATGGAGCTTCATCATCACATTAACAAAATGGTGACTGCAAATGACATTAACTCCTAGTTCTAGAGTAAAAATCTATCCAAGTAGAGAATTTGTTGGTGTCAGGAAATAGTAGAAGCTAATTAACCAGACAAAACAGCCTTTCATAACACCCCAAATCTATAAAATGATGTGCTATAAATGGTGTGTGTACACATTCAGTACTTATGCATTTGTGTTTTAATGAAATTGTGTCTAATCATTTCCTAGAAGTTTCAGGAGTTTGTTCGGTAACAAATGCTCATGTTACACTTGAAATTGAAAAAAAAGTTAAATTCTTCTCTAGCTTTAAGATTAAACACACCTACCTTTGCAGGCTTAGCAGTGGTCTTACAGAACTGACGGTAGTCTTCCCAGTAGCTCTTGTCTTTTGTGTATAAAAGTTGCATTTCCACATAGGTTAAAAATTTTTCCGGGCACTTGGAGACACAGATCTGTGAACGAACAAAGTGAGGAGAACTGAACTGAGTTGAACACACCCAGGAACTACCTATAAAGTTAAGCTTATAAATTATCCACCACAATAAAAAGCAATGCACTGTTTTACATCTAAGAAACCTAAATCAATTTTCTTTCTCTCTCTTTTTCTTCATTTCTTTTTAAATTTTCTAGAGACAGTGGCATGATCATGGCTCACTGCAGCCTCAAACTTCCTGGGCTCAAGTGATCCTCCCATTTCAACCCCTTAAGTAGCTTAGACTACAGGCAAGAACCACCATGCCCAGCTAATTTTTGTATTTTTTGTAGAAATGGGGTTTTGCCATATTCCCCAGGCTGGTCTCAAACTCCTGAGCTCAAGTGATCTGCCCATCTCAGCCTCCCAAAATGCTAGGATTATAGGTGTAAGCTACTGTACCTGATCTAAATCAATTTTCTAGTCTTATTGTAAAAAATGAAATTTCATGTACTAGTTACCAATCTCTGCTCTTTGCTCTTTGATATTGATGTTATGTTAAAACAAGATACCATACAGTGACAGACTTATTTTCAACTTTTGATTTTGAGATCACTGTAGATCAACATGCAGTTGTGAGAAATAATAGGGATTTCACATACCTTTCACTCTGTTTCCCTCAATGGTAAGAACTTGCATAACCATAACACATTATCATAAGCAGGAAATTAATATTGTTACTGCTATAGTTTGGATATTTGTCCCCACATACCTCATGAAATTTGATCCCCATTGTTGAAGATGGGGCCTAATGGGAGGTGTCTGGTTCATAGGTGCAGCTCCACCCTGTACTTACAGTTCAGGGAGAATCTGTCCTGTTCATGAGGGAAGATGCCCCCTGTTCTTGTGATGATGAGTGGGTTCTCAATCTATTAATTCCCTCAAGATTTGGTTGTTAAAAAGGGCCTGGAGCCTCCCTTATCTTCTCTTGTTTTCTCACTAGCCATGTAATTTCTGCACATGCCAGCTCCTCTTTGCCTTCCAGTACGAGTGGAAGGCAGAAAGCTGAAGCCCTCAACAGAAGCAAATGCTGGCTCCATGTTTCTTGTACAACCTGCAGAAACATGAGCCAAACAAACCTCTTTTCCTTATAAATTGCCCAGCCTCAGGTATTTGTTTTATAGCAACACTAAACAGAGTAAGACAGTTAGAAGCCACCAACCTTACTCAGAGCTTACCTGTTTTATACACTTGCTTGTGTGTGTGTGTATGTGTGTAGTTCTATGCCATTTTATCAGATATGTGGTTGTGTGACCCCTACCATGGGACAGTGATAGACTTTTAATAAAATACTTTATGATTTTAGAGTATGCTTATGTAGTACATATATATTCAGGGTTAAAATCTTCCTTCCTTTCCTAAATATGAATAAAATGATAATTTAAAATTCTCTGAATATTGAACACTTATGCCACTAATAATTTTTAGTGCCAGTGAATTCTTAAACACAATTCTCAAAAAGTAACTGAGGTTTTAGCACCATAAGAAACTAACAGATCAGGGCTATTTGCCATGATCAATCATCAGTATGGTCTTTTACCAGCACCATCTACATGTGGGCAGACAGGTCATCTTTGCAATTATTTTATATTAATAAACTTTGGGGGCCTATCAGTGCCAAACCAGATCACTGTGCTAGTCCACGAAGCCACCATTGAAATCCAATTAGTGACTCCACAGAGGGAAGGCAGAATCAGAAGAGATGTACTCTATTGGTTTTGCTTTTGTTTGCAATAAATAACAAAAGTCAGATGAAGCCATGTGAACTGCAGCTAACCCTTTCAAGTTTCTCCATCACTTTCACTTCCTCCATCTGAAATATTCTCAGCCCTGACTTGCTCCATCTCCCTGCTCTAGTAATTATTCTCATTGGCCAACCTGTAGCTCAACCCATTGGCAATTAGGTAAAACATTGCTGCTTAGCTGACATTTCCTTTCCATCTTTTGGGTTATGTTCCTGGTATGCACAAAGGCATTCGGTGTGGGCCCTACAGCTAAGTTAGCAAGAGAATAATGAAATGCATATGCCTCAAATCTCACAGTTAATATTGTCTTGAAGCAACAGCAGTCCAATTCCTCCTAGAAATTTTGGCAGGGCAAACAACCCATCTCCACATCCTCCCTCCCCCTGTATTTCCTCTTTCTCAGTCTCTCATCCACACGTGCATGCACACACACACTCACATATGCACATGCATGTACCGTTAGAGAAAATACTAGTGGCTTCATAGGTATCTTTCTAAGAAAGCTGAAGAATTATTTAGGGACATTCACAGTATGCAACACACCCACATCTTTTAGAAGAAGGTTAAGATGATTATCAATGCAAATGTCAAAAGTTCACTCTGATTAGAGCTAAGCTGAATAAACCATTAACATATTAGGAGATATTTTACAGACATTTAGACTTCGACAATTGACTCATATGACATTGAAAGACAACTGAACTACTTCTACTGGTTACACTTAAATGGATTTATAAAAGTGAGTACTAAAAGCACTAATGCTTTCACAGGCTTTAAATGATGGTAGATACTTCTGAATTGAGACTGTAATGATTCTGTATTTATAAAGCACACACACACAAACAATGTAAACTACACATAGAAAAGTGCTGGGTATGCAACACATAAAAGAAAGTAATTAAAATGATAAAACGTGGTTTGTTAAGGGGAATCACATCAACTCTCATTCTAGACACAAATGAGCTGTTAAAAAACAATACAACTGCATTTTACTTTCTTCCTCTATCAGACCAATTTGTTCACTTCAAATAGGGTGCTGATTAGTAGCAATCAACATATAATTAGTCAAAATGAAGGTCACATTGAGGTTGGGTGTGCCGATTGATCACAGTCTCTCCTTTAAGTGCTTGTGACACATGTCTGGACCATGTCAGCAGTTAACAAGAATATGGTGCATAAAAATATGGCTCAGATCAGTAGATTCACCACTGTCTTAAAGACTAAATGCAAGTCTGCATTATTAGCAGCTAAAATATATTCTGACTCAGTTCTGATTCTCTGTGTAACACAAAGGGCACTTTGCATAAAGTTCTGTATCACTATTTTTATCTTTAATGCAGATAGGCTTAGCACTCAATTACAAATTAGAATTTGGTGGCTGGGAGAGTGAATTACATTGAAGGTTAAAAGACTACATTTGTTGTGAAGAAAAGATGATCTAGTAAATCATTCATGAAACAACAAAAAAGCATAATATGCAAGTATATTTTGTTTTATCATAGGAACGATACATTTGTAGAGTATAGAGGAAAAATTCTTAAACTGGGAGTAGGAAGATATTCATTGTCTTATTTGTTCATTCATTTAATAAATATTTACTGATCCCCTACTCTGAGCCTGTTATAAGTGCTGAGGATGGAATTAGTAGTGAACAACACATAAAAATCCTTGCCCTCCAGCAATTTGTCTTCTGCTAGGAGGAGACAGATAACAAACAATAAGTAAAACGTTTGTCATAAGATGGTAATAAATAGTAGTAAATAAGATGGTATGTAATGATAAATAAATAAATAAGGCTGGAAAGGAGGCTACAGGGAGAGAAAGGAGTGACTGGGAGGGATTCTAATTTTAGAGAGATAGTTAAAGACGCCTAACTAAGAAGGTAACATTTGCAGAAATTCTTGAACCGGATGAGCAATCAAGACATATGGTCATCTGGAGGAAGAATTCTCTAAGTAGGGAGAACAGCAAAGTCTACGTCTGAGGCAGGAGAGTTCCTGGATCCTTTCATACTGACCACAAATGGCCAGTATGACCCAAGTGCAGTGAGCAAAGGGAGTAGAATAGGATATGTGGTCAGAGAGTGGGTCAGACAGTGAAGGATCTTACAGGTCATTGTTAGGACTTTGGCTTTCATATGAGTAACTTGGGAAGCTATTGGGGCATTTAAGCAAAGAAGAGACATAATCAGATTTATATTTAAGAGGACCACACTGGCTACTGGGTGGAAAAAAGATGGCAAAGGGAAGGGGGCAAGGACAGAAGCAGAAAGACTAGTCAGGAGATCCCTGAACTAATCTAAAAAAGAGATGATTAGCTCCTTGAACTAAGGAAGAGGTGGTGAGAAATAGTTTGGTTCAGGGTACATTTTGGAGGGAGACCTAAGGAGGGCTCGAACATGGGTATGAGAGAGAGAGAAATCAAAGATAAGGTAGAAATCAAGGCATTTGGAGCTGGCATTAATTGAGACAGGGAAGACGTTGGGGTGGGGAACAATTTTAGGGATAAAGTCGCAGATTAGGAATTCAGTTGTGGACACATTAAATTTGTGATGCCAACTAAATATTCATGTAGAGATATAGTATGGGTGGTTGGATAGAAAGGTCTGGAGCTCAGGGAGCAGATTTATTTGGAGATGTAAATTTCAGAGGTCAGCATGTAGATGATGTTAAACCCATGAGACCAAGTGAGATCATCAAAGAAGTAAATACAAACTTAGAAGAGGACTAAGCTTCTTGTGGGAAGGAAATGCAATGTTTAAAAGATGTTGGAAAGATGAATAGAACACATTAAAAAGAGACTGATGGGAGTAGCCAGAGAGTTGGAAGAAAATATAGAAGAATGTTGTGACCTGGAAGCCAGGTGCAAAGAGATATTTTAAGGAGGAGAGATTGATTAAATACTATTGTTAGATCAAGTAAATGTGGATTTAACAATAACCATTAGTTTAATAATGTTGCAGTCGATGGTATTGTTTGGGGACATTGAAGTAGGGATAAAAGCTTGTATGGGAGTGAGAGAAAAGGATTTAGATAGATGAATGTAGACTATTCTTTTGAGGAATTTTGAAAAAAAAGAGGTACATAGATATGGACCAATAGCTGGAGGGGGATGTGGGGTCAAGGGGAAAAATTGTTAAGGTGAAAGAAATAACAGCAGTGAACAAAACAGATAAAAATATTTGCCCTTAAGCAATTTTTCTTCTAGTAGAGGGAGACAGGAAACAAATAATAAATAAGTAAAATATTACACGATGGTAATAAGTGGAAATGAATAAGATGGTATAAGATGGCAGGTAAATAATGATAGAAAGGACACTAGAAAGAGAGAGGAATGGCTGGGTGGGATTATAATTTTGAATAAACAGTGAAGGAAGCCTCATTAAGAAGGGAACATCTGCAGAAATACTTGAGGAGGATTAATGATCAACCCATACGCTTTGTATATTGATGGAGATAAAATAGTAGAGAAGGAAAAATGATAATAAAAGAAAAAAACAACATTTCTGAAGTGATGTGCTTAAGTATGTGAGAGGATGAGATTTCGTGGGAAATGGATGCCCTGGTCTCAGAAGCACAGGCAGTTCACCCACGGGGAACTAGAGGGAAGGCAGAATGAGTATATGACATATATGAAGATAGGTGGGCAAATGGATGACAACGTGGAGATTTTAAAAGTTGTCTTCTGAATGCTTGTACTTGCTCAGTGAGACAGGAAGCAAAGTCAGAGGCTGGCATAGAGATTGGGAAAGAGATCTTGGAGGTTCCAGGCGAGAGGAAAAGGTGTGAAATTGTTTTCTAGGGCAGTAGACTATAGAATGGACAAGGGTCTGTGGTTTGGTTGAGGGACAGCACTAATGGCCCACTTGAAGTTAGGTCCTGAATTTAAATGACTGTTGCATATTTTTCTCCAAGAATACACAGCTGCCTGGGTTCAGGCAGGGAGTAGGCTAAGAGCTATCTTTACAGTCAGGTTTTGCCAGGGACAGGGAACAATGGAATTGAGAATATGTATAAGGGAGTGATTTCACTCAGGGACTGTGGAATATAAGTCAGGTAAGAAGGGAGATGCAAACGTGAAGGAACTGAGCGATACTTTGGACAGGTTAAGATCAGTGGTTTGCAGGTGCCAGTAATGTAAAAGAATTATTGGAGTTGAAATGTCAGAGGAATTGAGATGATCAGAGAAACTGATATTACAAAGGTGAGCAATTATTAATATTGACAAGGTCAAGGGTTTGCCTTTGGGGAAGTGGGTAGAAGTGGTCACAGAACTAAAATACCAACATCCCAAGTGGGCTTTAGTCTCAGAAGAAGTAAGATTTCAAAAGCCTTTGAGGAGATGAGGAAACAAAGAAATAAAGCAGATTTACAAACTAATCCTAGGGACCAGGTTTGGGTATAGTTACCGGCACATGGAACCAAGAAGAATAAAAAAAGTCAGAAGTCTACTACTAAGTTTCTGAGGTAACAATAATGCTAAAAAAAAAAAAAAAAAAAAAAAGTTAAATTTTTTTAAAAAGAGCTAGCCTTAAGAAGCCTTTCACTGTTAAAATAATATTTGTGATATGAAACTTGCACAACAAGAAGTGAGCTTCAAAGCAATATGGCCCTCAACACAGCATACTTTCCAGTGCTCAGCATTCGCATGGTCTGGAGGCTAAAGGACAGAAAATTACCCCCCAGGTGGCCAAGCAAAGAGCTATAGGAAGCAACGGATGAGGGAGTTCTCAGATAACACAGTCCAGGTGGAATAAAAGACTGTTCTCCATTGCTGCGATCCAGAAATGGCTGTGTATTTATCACTCCTTCTTTTCTAAATGGGAGTTTGTAATTCTAATTTTTCTGTCCTTGTTGCTCATTATACATATAGTGTCAAGACTTCATAAAGAGAACTATGCATCATCTATAGAACCCAGGCTTTGAGTTAAAGATAGTACTACATGAGACTATGGGTTCTCCTTCGGGAAGAAGGGTGTTCTAGAGGACAGAGAGGTAGACTACAGAAAATACACTTAACAATTCATTGAGGTTTGTGTCTCTTATTCCATTTGTTGCATGATATAGAAAAGGCAGCTCAGCTCACACCTACATTGCTCAATTCCCTTCTCCTTGAATCTGGGTGTAACCTATTTTTTGTGGGATTAGAAACATTTAAATTTCTTTTTTTATAAACTTTAAGTTCAGAGGTACATGTGCCGGTTTGTTACGTAGGTAAACTTGTGTCGTGGGGGTCTGTTGAACAGATTATTTCATTAGCTAGTTATTAAGCTGAGTATCCATTAGTTTTTCTTCCTGATCTTCTTCCTCCTCCCACCCTCCACGTTGAGAGAGGCTCCAATGTCTGTTGTTCCCCTCTTTGTGTCCATATGTTCTCATCATTTAGCTCTCATTTATAAGTGAGAACATGTGGTATTTGGTTTTCTGTTCTTGTTTTAGTTTTCTAAGGATAATGACCTTCAGCTCCATACATTTCTCTGCAAAAGACATGACCTTGTTCTTTTTTATGGCTGCATAGTATTCCATGGTGTTTATGTACCACATTTTCTTTATCCAATCTGTCACTGATGGGCATTTAGCTTGATTCCATGTCTTTGCTATTGTGAATAGCGCTGCGGTGAACATACACATGCATGCATCTTTTAATAGAATGATTTATATTACCTTGGGTACATACCCAGTAAGGAGATTGCTGGGTCAAATGATATTTCTGTCTTTAGGTCTTTGAGAGGTGTGACCACTTACAACCAGTTTGTGTCTGTGGCATATGAGTAGAAATGCAATGTGTAAAACTTCTTATCCAAGGCTTTTAAGAGCAGGAGTGTTTTATTCATCCTCACTAAGTCCTTTTTGTTGCTGGATGCAGATGATGGGGAGGATTTAAGGAATAGCAGAGTCACCCTTAAGTGCTTAAGCCACCCTTAAGATGGAAGGACCCTAAAGGAGAGTACCGACTGATCACAAACGCCTGCCTTGTACTGTTACATGGTCAAAAAATAAATGTTACTGTGTGAAGTCACTGAAAAACTTGGGTTTATTAGTTATAGTAGCTAGCTTTACTCCTAATACAATGCTGATCTTGATAAAAAAGTCTCCATTTCTCTGGGCTGCAAATATTTATTTATAAAAGTAAGTGGTGGTACAAGACAATCGAGCTTCCTAAGTGATTCTAAATGATTAATTTCTGCTTAATTTTGATTGTATGTAAACAAATATAAGCTCAGATTTATGTCTTCCCATCTTCTAGAAATCTATAATTCTCACACACACACACACACACACACACACACACACACAGAGAGAGAGAGAGAGAGACAGAGAGAGAGAGAGAGAGAGAACTCAAATCGAATTTCTGAATTTTTTTATCCAAGAATATTTGGAATGGCTGACACCATCAGTGAGTCACCTTTTGCCTTACCTGTGTGGTAGGGCACTGTAGGTTTAGCATCATGGAGGGACTGGTACAACGTAATAGGTTAAAGTAAAACAAAATGGTCTTGTTCCTGTTAAGAAAGAAAACAACATAATCTTTTTAGTGACCATGGAAATGTTCCATATCATTTCAGACCCTGAACACTTTTGATAAATAACCTTTAATAATTGGCTTCATTATATCTAAACAGCTGAAATACATTCCCCCTCTCCTTTAAATACCCAACCTTTAAAGTATTTTTTTAGTAGTAAAAAGTTGAAGTAATCAAACTATCCATCAACAGGAGATTGGTTAAATAGATTTGCATACCCATAAAGTAGAACATTACATTCACATTGAAAATAATGTTAAAGAACATATTTAATGGATGGTGAAATTCACAATACATCAATTTTAGGAAGCAGATTACTAAAAAGTATTAACATATAATTTGATTTTAATTTTATAAAACAGATATAACATGAAGAAACAACTTATTACATCTGAATGTTGAGATTATATTTTAGTTAATTTTTGTGCTTTTGTGGATTTCATAAAGTGAATATATATTACTTTGGTAATCAAAAAAACATAAATGAATTAAGTTATATTTTCTCTCTGCTGAAAATTATAGCCAGTAGCAGACTAATGGGGCAGGTTGATACTTATTATCACTAGTTTCGAGTGGTATATTACGCTGCCATTTAGCAAGCCATGGTTCTCTTGAATCCCAATCTTCTTATCAATAAAATGAAAATAATACTATTCCTACCTACTTCACAGAGGTATTGGGAGGGCCTAAGTAATGTGCAGTGGATTTCAGGCAAGTGGTTGCCCAACTTCAGCATGCCCAAGTAAAACCTGAAGTGTTGGTTCAAAATCTTGATTCCCGACTCTTTCCCAACCCCCAGGAGTCCAGATATTTAGATATGGGGCCCAGGAATTAGTATCTTTTCTTCTAAGCTCCCCAGTGGATTCAGATACAGTGTTCTGTAAACCTTATCTTAAGAAACATACCCCTAAATATTCAGGAAGAATGTTTCCTAGCTCTTTGTCAATTCTCCAATTAATGTGACTACATGCATAGCACAAAATGTAATGGGCTGTTGAGCAGTACTTTTCCTACTGACTCAAAATCAGTAAGTAGGATCCAAATCTAAGGATAAAGAAAGTCTTCCACAAGAAATTAGGGCTAGATCCTTAAATCACTTCTACCCACTTCCTGCTTCTGTCTACACAAGCCAATGGTGTGGGGAGGGAGGTGCATCAGAGACAGTGGAGTTGGCAATAATGATTGCAGTTAATAGAACTTTCGTTTCCATCCTCACTGAGGAGAGGATGAGTTGTTTCTTCCAAATCCCAAGTTATAGAGGGTTCTAAAAGAATCTCTCATAGAGACTAAAGGTGCAGTAAGAAGGGTAGACCAACATCTCAGTTTCCGATTGAACATCTCTTATGTGGCAGACCTGCTAGTCCTGCTAGTCAGCCTTTCATGACCATTTCAGCAGGGAGAAATGAGACCCAAAGAGACCACAAGAGAACTGAAAAAAAGTCAGTGAGGCAGAAAGAGGTCAGCAGTAAAACACCCCATTACAGTAGGATATGGAGTCAATAAATGGGCTCGAGTCTCCCTGGTGGTACCTCAACTGACATTAAGAAACTGTGGAGGTGGCTGGGCATGGCGGCTCATGCCTGTAATCCCAGCACTTTGGGAGCCCAAGGCAGGTGGATTACGAGGTCAAAATATCGAAATCATCCTGGCCAACATGGTGAAAACCTGTCTCCACTAAAAATACAAAAATTAGCCAGGCATGGTGGCACACATCTGTAGTCCCAGCTGCTTGGGAGGCTGAGGCAGGAGAATTGCTTAAACCTGGGAGGTGGAGGTTGCAGTGAGCCAAGATTGTACCACTGTACTCCAGCCTGGTGACAGGGCAAAATTCCATCTCAAAAAAACAAAAACAAAAACAAACTGTGGAGGTGAGTCACCATGGATGTAGTTGAAGGGGTTTGGAAGAGGGCAAACCAAAGCTGATCACTTACATCAAAGAGCTATTCCGTGAGGACTTCCCCAGAAAATGTCCACCTGCACCCTATGAGAGTCAGCCCTTGGATGCCTGCCCCAGTGAGTGTTCATGGCTGGTCAGTTATGTCCTAGCCACAGTGACAACAACAACAGCAAAGCAAGTCCACAGAAACATCCTAGTTCTTTTTTCTTTAGTAAGAATGGGCAGTAGCCAGGAAAATAATGCATCATCCCTTTTCTTCTCCTTCCATCCCTCACAGCATAATGAATGAGCTAGAACCAGAAAGGAAGAGAGGAGACGAGAAATAGCAGGCCAGGTCCTCTCTCCCACTCCAAGGTCTTTGGCAGAGTGAAACCTGAGCTTGCAGATTGGAAGAAATAAAACTGAAATCTTAAATTGGACTACATTGCAATTTTAACAATAGAAAGTGTCTGAAAGCTATGTAATTTGCCCGAAATATCAAAGTGAGAAGGGAGATCTGAAGGAGCATTGTTAAAGGCAATGATATGAGAAAAATAAACCCATTCTATGTTTGCATCCCACTGATTTCAAATGGCTGAAGCTGGTTATAAATTCATAATAAATATGTACAAGGCTACTACTTTGAGATCTACAAGTATTAGCTTGAGTATTTCACCACCCAAGCAACTACATCCTCAACACAGTCTCACAGTGCATGTGATTCAAATTTGTACTTAAGCAAATGAATAAATTATACATATCATGGATCACTGGGGTCCCTTGCGGGTAGTTAAAACTGTGAATGGTAAATCAGTAAGTGCCAAGAGTTCACCATAGGTAAAATTGATTTATAAACTGCAAACTGCTATATAAACTCAAGTTATTCACCACATTATATTATCCTCAAGGGTAAGGTTTATATCTTATTCATCTTTACATCCCTACCTTGCCAGAACCTAACCTCATACTTGGCCCACTCTAGACACTTATCAGATGTTTTGGAATGAATGGGACCAATTCCAAAATAAGTTTTAGAAAAGATTTATTTCAAAGTTTTTTTCAAGTAAGTCGTAGAATCATCCTTAGTATTGCAGTACAAAGCTACAGTCATTTTACCACAGCCTCTGATATTCTCAAATTTCAATGGACCTCAGATTTTTTAGGTGCAAAGTAGATGGTGGTGTTTGCAGCTGAGCAATTCTGTGGGAATAACTGAGGAAGTAACTCATAATTTAAATTATATTTCTATCAAGAAATAAAATAGAAACAACAGCAAACTGCTAGTTCAAGATGATGTACCAGCACTTAAGCCTGTCTTTCTTTCCTGAGACTCAGTGGAATAAAATAACGAAAGTACCAAAAGATGAATAAGCCTCACCACACAAGATAAGAATGTGGAGGATGTGATTTGCTCACAATTGTATGGGAGAGTTCAGCAATATTTGGAGCATGGGATGCATATTGAAATGTGCTGAACAATGAATGCACCATACAGGGGTATAGAGACAGTGTGACAGAATTTGCCTGTTAGAAATCATGAAACATGCTAGACTCAAAGTTGAGAGTGAGAAATGTAGTCAAAGCAGAGAGATTAATTGAAAGTTTATATACAGATTTTTAGTGCAAATCACAACCACTGTATTTCACCCAGACCTCTATGCTTAGAATTCCAGCATTCAGGAAAAAAACAAACAAACAAACAAACAAACAAACAAAGGCAGAAACAGATACCCCTTTTATTGAATGAACCTTCTGAGGATAGCAAAGGCTTCTGTGAAATTCAGGACTCTAGACTACACCCTTTCATTTTATGGCAGGGGTGTCCAATCTTTTGACTTCCCTGGGCCACACTGGAAGAAGGAGAATTGTCATAAGCCACACATTTAAAAAAGCCACCAACACTAATGATAGCTGATGAGCTAAAGCTAAAATTGCAAAAAAAAAAAAATCTCACAATGTTTTAAGAAAGTTTATGATTTTGTGTTGGGCTGCACTGAATGCCATCCTGGGCCACATGGGGCCCATGGGCCATGGATTGTAAAGGCATGTTTTATGGTATTTTGAAAGCCAGTGCCTGACATCCAGCGTCCCACCAATTCATTCTGTAACGGAACATGACAGTCAACACAGCCCTGTCACCCTACATGGTGCAGAGGTATTTTTGGTAAGATGATCAACTAACACAGCAGCAAATCATATCCACCCAAACAACCCAGTCCTTTTTTTTTTTTTTTTGTAATGGATAATCAAGTAGTATCAGACACATATGAGGAATGTAAATGGATAACTTTTGTAATTCTAATACAGATGGGGTTTCGCCATATTGGCCAGGCTAGATGTCTTCACATTTCTGAAAGGAATTGTTTTTCAAGCTACAGTTCTATAGATACACCATCAATCAAATATAAAAAGAGAAAAGAAAAGATGAAGAGACAAAAAAAGACAAAGAACTCAGCAAGTTTGCTTCTTATGCTTTCTTTTTTTAGGAAGGTAATTGAGAATATTCTCTATCAAAACAGGGGTGTCAACAGAAAGAGAAGCAGCCTTTGGATATAGGAAACAATAAATTTACATGCTTATACTAAAAATTATTTATATATAATTAAAAATTTAACTGGGCATTCTGTGCTTTTATTTCATAAATCTGATAACTCTAGAAAAAGACAATTTAACAAGGTAGAGAAGTCCCAGAATTAAAGCTATGCGATAGGTCTACAGTTTGCCAGGTCTTGAGTAAAGCAAAAGATAGCACTCTGCAAGGTAGACCTTCAGAAAAAAGGGGGCCTCTGAAAAATAGTGTGATTGAGATGGCAAAAAACCCCACAGAAAACAAAAAACACATACACACATTTTCCTGCTGCAGGCAAATCTTGTGGGCAAAAAAAAAAAAAAAAAAAAAAAGTGCTAGAAAGTCACTATTTTGAAGCCAACTAAAATGTGAGATGATCCTATGCTGCTAATGAAGTGTGAGATGGAGCTTTGATATCAAGGACATGGTACAAATAAGAATGTAATGGCCTGACAGTGAATATGGTTTGCACACTTATAACAAAGCAAAAGTTTTTTGTTTTGTGTTTTTTGTTTTTTTATATCATTTTCAAATACTGGAACCAACCTACCAACAGAACATGCAAGATTCTGTTGAAGTTGCAGAACTGAACATAATGGTGACAAATTTGATCATGTAAAATGGCATTTACAGAAAGTGTATTTCCAGAAAGTAAAAGGTGAAAAGGAAAGAAAAGGTGAACAGAAGGGTAGCAAGGATAATATCCTCTTAAATAAAGATGAGCCAAGGCACAGACGAAAGTTAGGACAGGAAGTAGAGGTATTCCACGCTATCTAAAGTCATTAAAGTACTGTAACTGTAAGGTAATCTAAAAGTAGTCATTTAACTACCAAATATAGGAGGAGGGGAATCAGAAAAAGAGATAATGTATAGGAGTTAAACATCTTCATTTCCCATAGCAGTGTGTCAAAGGATATTATCTAAAGTTAATAAGCACAAGTAAAATAAGCTTATTATTTAAAGCTCTATAAAAGCAAGCTTCCAGAAGAACTAAAACCAGAGAGAGAAGAGATTGTCCCAGTGAAAGAAAAGTGTGGGTGAGGAGTCCTAAGATGAGAGACCGTTGCTTTTATTACAAACTCTTTATTACTGTTTTGTTTTCACATGCATAGATTATTTTGATACAAATTTTAAACATTAAACCAAATTTTGTGTGGAGGCTGCTAATATGTTCAATCCAAGAGATTTGTGAGATACCCTTGCCATTTTGTCAGAGGTCAGTGAATAGAAAACTAAGTTGTTATTGCTTCACATAGATGCTGCATCAAATGCAAAGCTTAAATGGGAGGGACTTCAAGATGGCTGACTAGAGGCATATAGAACCCACCTTCACTACAAAGAAGAACCAAAATAACAGGTAGATAATCACACTTTGTATAGATCATCTAAGTGAGAATGTTGAAATTCAACAACAAAGTGACAGGAAACACCTAAGGCATGGGAGGAGAGTGAAGAGAGACAGCATACTCAACCAGGATCAGCTGGGAACCTAGAGAGACTTTCCAATGCAGGAAAAGGATGAAAGATCCCTAGCAGCCTACATTCCCAACACAGACTTCTGCAATTCTAGCCATGGGCGAGCCCCTTGACCCACTCAGGCCCTGAGACTAACATAGCAAATTGCCTGGAGACTGCACAATAGCATTGCTCCAGAAAGAGAGCTCATATTGGGTCTCACACTCCTCCCTGAATTCTAAGATGAAATAGCAAGGCACCATTTTCAGAGGCCGGTACCTATCATACTGCATCCTGTCCTAGGGCTCATTAACCCTTGTATCTCCACATCAATGGAACCCCACTGATATCCCCTACTGGCAGCCAGGTGCTGCTGATGGCTGTTGTCACCAAGGCCAAAGTGCAAGCCATTGGCAGTGATCCCACTGTGCCCAGTGTCAGGGCCACCACACATTTACAAGTTCCCTGAGGAAAGACTATTCTGTTTGTAGCTGCTGACTAAGGCCAACTTGTGTGATTATTAAAAATTAAAATCATATCAAGTTTCTTCTTAGACCACAATAGAATACAATTAGAAATCAATAATAATGGGAGGAAATGGGAAACTGTATAAACACATGGAAATAAAATAACATGCTTCTGAATGACCATTAGGTGAAGAAAGAAATTAGGAGGATATTAAAAAATTTGTTGAAACAAATGAAAATCAAAACACAACATACCAAAACCGATGGGATAGAGCAAAAGCAGCGCTAAGGGGAAAATTTATGGCAACAAACACCTACATCAAAAAAATAGAAAGACAATCTAAAAATCTGACAATGTACCTCAAGGAACTAGAAAAGCAAGAACAAACCAACCCAAAATCAGTAAAAGTAAATAAATAAAACTCAGAGGAGAACAAAATAGAGACTAAAAATATGGAAACAATTAACAGAACACAGTTTTTATTTGAAAAATATAAAATTAATAAGCTTCTAGCTAGGCTAACCAAGAAAAAAGAGAGAGAAAACTCATATAAATAAAATCAGAAATAAAAGCAGAGATATTACAACTGATACCACAGAAATGCAAAAGGCTATTAGAGACCGTTATGAAAAACTATACACTAACAAACTAAAAAAATGGATAAATTCATGGACACATACAACCTTCCAAGGTTGAATGAAGAAACAGAAAAACCAAACAGACCAATAACAAGTAATGAAACTGGATCAGTAATACAAAGTTTCCCCACAAAAAAAGTTCAGGACCAGATGGTTTCACTGCTGAATTCTATCAAACTTACAGAGAAGAATTAAAACCAATTCTCTTCAAATTATTCCAGAAAATTGAAGAGGATAGAATTCTTTCTAAGTCATTCTATGACGTCAGCATTGCTCTGATACCAAAACCAGACAAGGACATAGGAAAACAAACAAACAAAACACACCACACACACACACACATACACACACAACTACAGGTCAATATCCCTGATAAACATACATGCAAAAATCCTCAACAAAATACTAGCAAACTGAATTCAGCAACATAGCGAAAAGGTAATTCACCATGATTAAGTGGGATTTATTTTTGAGATGAAAGGATGATTCAACATATTTAAATCAGTAAGTATGATACATCACATCAACAGAATGAAGGACAAAAACCATATGATCGCCTCAATAGACACTTTTAATAAAAAAGCATTTGATAAAATTCAACGGCCCTTCATAATAAAAACTCTCAATAAACTAGGCACAGAAAGAACATACTTCAGCTTGGTGCGGTGGCTCACTCCTGTAATCACAGCACTTTGGGAGGCCAAGGTGGGCAGATCACGAGGTTAGGAGTTCAAGACCAGCCTGGCTAACATGGTGAACCCTCTACTACAAATACAAAAAGCAGCTGGGCATGGTGGTGTGCACCTGTAATCTCAGCTACTCAGGAGGCTGAGGCAGGAGAATTACTTGAACCCAAGAGGCAGAGGTTGCAGTGAGCCGAGATGGCACCATTGCACTCCAGCCTGGGAGACAGAGCAAGACTCTGTCTCAAGAAAGAGAGATAGAGAGAGAGAGAAAGAGAGATAGAGAGAGAGAGAGAGAAGGAGAGAGAGAAAGACAGAAAGAGAAACAGAAAGAAAAGAAAAGAAAAGAAAAGAAAAGAAAAGAAAAGAAAAGAAAAGAAAAGAAAAGAAAAGAAAAGAAAAGAAAGAAAGAAAGGAAGGAAGGAAGGAAGGAAGGAAGGAAGGAAGGAAGGAAGGAAGAAGGAAACGAATGAACATGCCTCAACATAATAAGGGCCATATATGACAAAGTCATAGCTAATATCATAACGAATAGAAAAGCTGAAAACCTTTTCTCTAAGAATTGGAACAAGACAACAATTTCATCACTCCTATTCAACATAGTATTCAAAGTCCTAGCCAAGAAAAATCAGCAAGAGGAAGAAATAAAAGACATCCTAATTGGAAAAAAGAAAGTAAAATACCCATCTATGCAGATGACATAAACTAAATCTGGAAAAACCTAAAGACTCCACTGAAAACTTTTAGAACTGGTAAGTAAATGTAGTAAAGTTGCAGGATACAAAATCAACATGCAAAACTTAGCAGCATTTCTACACACCAATAATGAATTAGCCAAGAAAGAAATAAAAAAGGCAATCTCATTTACAATTGCTACAAAAAAATACATAGGGATAAATTTAACTAAGGAGGTGAATGACTTCTATAAGAAGAACTATAAAACATTAAAAATATTGAAGAAGATATAAACAAATAAAAAGACATCCCATGCTTATGAGATCTGAATAATTAACATTGTTAAAATGACCATATTACCCAAAGCAATCTGCAGATTCAACACAATCTCTACCAAAATACTAATGTCATTTTCACAGAAATTTATTAAAAAGTCCTAAAATTCATATGGTACCAAAAAGGATCCTAAATGGCCAAAGCAGTCCTGAGCAAAAAAGAAAAAGCTGGCAGCATCACACTAACTTTAAAATGTATTACAAGGCAATAGTAACCAAAACAGCATGGTATATCAAAACACACGTAGAGCAATGGAGCAGGATAAACAGCCCCAAAATAAATCCATTTACAACCAACTGACTTTTGACAAAAGTGCCGAAATATACACTGGGGAAAGGACATATTTTTCAATAAATGATGCTGGAAAAATTTGCATATCCATATGCAGAATAAAACTGGATCCCTATCTTTCACCATATTCAAAAATTAACTCAAAATGTATTAAATACTTAAACATAAGACTCAAAATTATAAAACTACTATAAGAAAACATAGGAGAAACACTTCGGGACATTGTTCTGGGCAAAGATTTTATTGATCACCCTTAGAAGCTCAGGCAACCAAAAGAAAAATAGACAAATAAGACTATATTAAACAAAAAAGCTTCTGCATAGTAAAGGATATAAATCAACAGAGTAAAATGACAACTTATTTAATGGGAGAAAATATTTTTATACTATTGACCTGATAAATGACTAACATCCAGAATGCACAAGAAACTCAAGCAAGCAACATCTAGAAAACAAATAATCACATTACAAAATAAGCAAAGAATATGAACATACATTTCTCAAAAGAAGACATACTAATGACCAGAAGGTAATAAAGAAAAATGCACAACATAACTAATCACCAGGCAAATGCAAATCAAAATCATAATGAGATATCATCTTACCCCAGTTAGAATGGCTATTAGTAAAGACTCAGAAAATAACAGATGCCGGTGAGGATTCAGAGAAAAGGGAACTCATACACTATTGGTGGGATTGTAAATTAGTACAGCGACTATGGAAAATTGCGTAGTGATTTCTCAAAGAACTAAAAATAGAACTACCATATGATCCAGCAATCCCACTATTAGGCATTTATCCAAAGAAAAGGAAATCGGTATATCAAAGGAATATCTATACCTTCACGTTTATTGCAGCACTACTAACAATAGCCAAGATATGAAAGCAACTTGTATTCTTTGGCAGATGAATGTATAAAAAAAAAGTGTAATACTCTTTAGCCATAAAAAAAAAAAAAGAATGAAATCACATCTTTGCAGCAACATGATTGGAAGTGGAGGTCATTATGTTAAATGAAATAAGCAAGCCACAAATAGATGAATATCCAATTTTCTCACTCATATTTAGGACCAAAAAAGTTGACATCATAGATGTAGAGGCTGGAAAGGGTATGTGAGTGGGGCAAGGGCTGGGAGTGAAGAGAAGGTGGTTAATGGGTTAATAGGTAATGGGTACAAACAAACAATTAGAAGGAATACATTTTAATGTTCCATAGCAGGGGAAGATGACTGTAGGTAGCAACAATGTATTGTATATTTCAAAGTAGCTAGGAGAGGGGACTTAAAATGTTCTTAACACATAAAATAATAAATACTTGGGTGATGAATACACTAAATACCCTGATTTGAATATTACACATTCTGTGCATGTAACAAAATATCATATGCCCACCATAGATAGGTACAAATACTACATATCATTTTTTAAAAATCTTAAATAGAAGAGCATTGTCCTCTTAATCTTTCTTGTTTCCTTATGTGAACCTCATGGGACCAGGTATTTCAGTCTTAGTAATGATGCTGCATCAGACAATGTTCAGTTATTTTAGCACCTTTACAAGCTGAAGTTTTTGTAGCCGCCAGTAGGTGGCATCAAAAATCAATCAAGTTCTTGCTTTTTTTGTGGAAATCTCAAAGAAAAGGTCTGTACGCAAGTGTCATGAACAACTTTCCTGGAGCTCAAGAGGCAAAGAAAGTTACACACAACAACAAAGCACTCCGTTTTTCTTTGAAGTCTCTGTTTCATCTCTTTTGACACTTTAAAAACCCCTGGTGTTTCTCCTAGAGTCTTTTTGGTTAGATAAAGTACAAAAGGCCAAACACTACATCTCAAATATTATCACACCACCTCTAAACATGGACCTTATGCTCAGTTATTAAGGAATGCCTTCCAGAGTTGGGAATCAAAGGATTGCTTTACGTACATCATGACAATGGTTAAAGTCTAACAAGTAAGCTCCCCCATTTTAGAGCTGCCTAAATTTCTTACACATCCTAACATAGATGCATTTTATTTTGGCATAGAAATACACACACACACACACACACACACACACACACACACTCTCTCTCTCTCTCTCTCTCTCTCTCACACACACACACACACACATTTATTTGTGGAGTTTTAGAACATGTAATGACACTTTTTACAAGCTATGTTCAAGATTTTTAGTTCTGGGTTAAACAAGTAAAATGGAAAAGCAAGTTCACTGCAACTCTGTCCGCGTGCAGCCTAAACAGCAAAAGATTTAGGGTTAGAATGTGCTACCTTTGCCATTTAATAGACAGTTGACCCTTAGCAAGTACTTTAATCTTTCTGAATTTTAGTTTCCTAAATTTCTAAATGGTAGTAATAGTAATCAGGCTCACTTAGTAGTGTTGTTGAGGACCTGATCAGATCCTTAAGCTGACGTGCACTTTGGGAGCAAGTCATTCTTATCTGTGTTACTCCATTTTTCTCATTCATTTAACAATGAATTTACTGAGCACATATTGTAATGCCAGACAATGCTGTAGGTTCTGAGGATACAACAGTGAAAAAGACAGAGAATGGCCCTGATTTCAAAGAACTTTGGGTCCAGCCCGGGAAGATAAAACTAACCAATTAATAACCAGGATAAATGCAGACAGCGATAAGTATCTAAGACAGTAAATCAAGATCTTGTGCCACAGACTAGGGAAAGTAATGGTGGAGTTGTGTGTGGCTGTTTCGGATGAGATTGTCAGCACAATATTTTAGTTTTAAGATAGCACACTGCACTGAACACAATAGATTGAAATCCTCAGCTTTCTTGACTCTATCTCTGACGACTAAGAGACTTTTGAAGAAAAAAATCTGTGTCTTATTCGCTCTACTATATTGCATAGTGGCTGGCCTATTGGAGGACCTCAGCAAATGATGAGGTATGGAATATGAACGTGCTTTATAAACAGAAAGTCAATGCATATTTCTCCTATATGACTATTCTCTCATTTAATTTTTGCTTCATTATCAGGAAATTAAGACTGAGGTAGCTTGTGTTCCATGCCTATAGGTCAGTGCTATTAAGAGGTAAAGTCAGAATTTGACTCCAGGGTATATATTCTTTTGGAAAAATATTTACTTTTTTTCTTTTAAAAGGGCTTTAATAACGAAGACAATCTCTTTTCTCAGCATACATTCTTCTCTTTTAAATTCTTTAACTTTCAAAAATTTGGGGGGAATATAAAAGTAATATACATTTTTGGTAGAAACTTGCAATGCATAGAAACATAAAAGAAAATAAAAATACTCATAATTTTCTTTCATTAATCTATAATGATATCTGCCATTAATTTTTTCATTTTTATTTTTAAAAAGTCAGACAAGGTCTGGCTCTGTTGCCTAGGCTGGAGTGCAGTGGTGCAATCTCAGCTCATTGCAACCTCCACATCCTGGGCTCAAGCCATCTTCCCATCTCAGCCTCCTAAGTAGCTGAGGTTACAGGCACTCCACCATGCCCAACTAATTTTTGCATTTTTTTTTGTAGAGATGGGGTTTTGCCATGTTGCCTAGTCTGGTCTTGAACTTCTGGGCTTAAGTGATCAGCTTGTCTTGGCTTCCCAAAGTGCTAGGATTATAGGCATGAGCCACCATAGCTGGCCTAATTTTTCAATTAAAAAAAAAGCTTAATATTCTTCTGCGTACATGCTTATTGTGAACCATTGAAGCAGCTCAAGAAGGTATAAGGAAGCAAGAATGTTCTTTTAAAAGTGTAAAATGGATTGGGTCATTCTTGCTGAACACCTTTCTATGTCCTTCTCTGCACTTATAAATAATCCAGATACTTTATCAGAGTCTATAGGACACACAAAATATGACTTCTACCTGTTTCTCAGACAGCTGCTTATTCCACCACCCTTTTTGTCAGCTACCCTTTGGCCTCCTGGATTCCTTCTCATGCTATTCCTGGAGTATCTTAGGGGCGCTCATGCCTCAGGACCTTTGCACTTATTGCCCTGGCTTGAATGCACTTCCCAGGGCTTTTGAAAGGCTGGGGTTCCTCCTGGTCTTCCTAACTTAGTTCAGAAGTCACCTCCTCATGAAAGTGCTCCCCTAACCCCATAACCACCAATCATTCTCCATTAATCCTACAATTCTATAAATATACTCTTGCATTTTCTTCGGTTACTTTTATGGTTTTATATTTTATATACAAAATCATCATTGCTTTAGTATTTCTTTTGGCATAAGATGAGATAAATATCCAATTTTATTTTTATTTTTATGAATGGCATTTCAGTTGATTCAATACTATTTATTTAATAATCTTTCTTTCTGGTATTGATTTGAAATCCATCTTTATCACATTCAAAATTTATATTTTTAATTGATTTCTTTCTGTCTGGTTTTATGATGGTTCCACACTGTTATAATGATATTACTATTATGATGTATTTATTCCAATATTTTCCCTTGATACCATTTGATATGGTTTGGCTGTGTCCCCACCCAAATCTCATCTTGAATTATAGCTCCCATAATTCCTACATGTTGTGGGAGGGACCTGATTGGAGATAATTGAATCATGGGGGCGGTTTACCCATACTGTTCTCCTGGTAGTGAACAAATCTCATGAGATCTGATGTTTCCAAAATGGAAACCCCTCTCACTTGGTTCTCATTCTTTCATTCTTTCTTGCCTGCCACCATGTAAGACATGCCTTTTGCCTTCTACCAGCCACATGGAACTGTGAGTCCATTAAGCCTTTTCCTTTATAAATTACCCAGTCTCAAGTATGTCTTTATCAGGAGTGTGAAAACAGACTAATGGACTTTATTTTATACAATAAAACTTATGCTTACAAAGTTTTTAATATTCATTAAAATCTTACATTTCTGTAAATATTTTACAACTGAAAGTCTAAATTTAGAATAACATTAAAGTTTTAAATAATACACATTTATTATAAGAATTAAAACAATCGTGAAGCTTAAAATGTACATTAAAGCAGCTGATAGAATTCAGAAACAAATATATAAATTTATATATCATTTATATTTATTATTTGTTATATAATATTTGATTTCTATTTCAATCCATATACAAAAACAAATTTCAAGGAAATTAGAAATTTAAATATAAGAAGGAAGCCATCAAAATACTAGGGAACTATTGGAGAATATTATTTTCATGGGGAGAAATGCAATGATAACATATCCGCCAGAAACTATAAGGAAAAATCAACAGAATCAACTGTTAAACATACGAACATAATTTTCAGTGGCTCCATTATATTTCATTATTTTGATAGGCCATAATTTACTATCATCCACATATTGTTGGATATCTGTGTAGTTTCTAATATATTTTTATTTTGAATAATACTTTAATGAACATGTGTGGGGAGAGGATTATCTTTGAAAGATCATTATGTACTGAAATTTGTGCTGTCACATTTTTGTTTGACATAAGTAGGTCATTGGCTTAGGTCTGGAGAACTTATTGTTACAAATTCCCTTTTAAAAATAAACCCTCTTAAAGGACTAGAGATTTAGAGATTTGTATGGTTTCTTTTACCACTTGGTGCTCTCTTTGTCCTTTATAGCATGAAGGTTGCAAAGGTTTTGTGGGCAATGTCTAGGATTTTCTGAGTTATTGAAGTTAAAATAAGAATGACCTCCCTGGATCAAAATTTAGTCTAGTTGTCTCTAACAGGCAATGAGGAGTCAACTAGTGCCCTGTACATTTACCCTGACATGATTAGGGATTTGCCCCCTCCTTAAATTTCTGGGTTTTCTTGATAATGATAATTCTGCTTCATGAATTTTGTTAACCTTTTTCCGAATCTATTTCTTTTCTTTTTATTTACATCTTTAGATTATTTTTCAAAATATCAATAGTTTTTTGGGGTACAGATGGTTTTTGGCTCCATGGATGACTTCTTTGATGGTGCATTGTGAGATTTTAGTACACCCTTCACTTGAGCAATGTACACTGTACCCAATATGTTGCCTCTTATCCCTCACCTCCTCATAGTCTCCCCACCCTCGAGTCCCCTAAGTCCATTATATCACTCTGCATGTTTGAGTGTGTGTGTGTGTGTGTATGTGTGTGTGTGTCCTCACAGCTTAGCTCCCACTTATAAGTGAGAACATCCAGTATTTGGCTTTCCATTCCTGAGTTACTTCACTTAGAATAATGGCTTCCAGCTCCTTTCAAGTTGATGCAAAAGGCATTATTTCATTCCTTTTTAAGGCTGAGTATTCCATGGTTATATACAACATTTTCTTCATCCACTTGTTGGTTGATGGGCACTTACATTGGTTTCATATCCTTGTTCTGCTACAAACATATTTTAAATAATGATTCTTTTCCTTTGGGTAGATACCCAGTAATGGGATTGCTGAATCAAATGGTAGATCTATTTTTAGTTCTTTAAGGAAACTCCATACTGTTTTTCATAGTGGTTGTACTAATTTACATTCCCACCTGCCATGTAAATATGTTCCCTTTTCACCACATCCATGCCAACATCTATTGTTTTTGACTTTTTAATTATGGCCATTCTTGCTGTAGTAAGGTGGTATCTCATTATGGTCTTAATTTGCATTTCCCTGATGACTAGTGTGTTAAGCATTTTTTCATATATTTGTTGGCTATGCTTATATATTCTTTTGAGAAATGTCTATTCATGTCCTTAGATCACTTTTGATGAAATTGTTTGCTTTTCTTCTTGATGATATGTTCGAGTTCCTTGTAGATTCTGAACACTAATCCTAAGTTAGATGCATAGTTTGCAAATACTTTCTCCCACCCTTTGGGTTGTCTGTTTGCTTATTTATTTTGCTGGGCAGAAATTTTTTAGTTTAATTAGGTCCCATTTCTTTATTTTTTTTGTTGTTGCATTTGCTTCTGGGGTCTTAGTCATGAATTCTTTACCTAAATCAATGTCTAGAAGAATTTTTCCAATGTTTTCTTCTAGAACTTTTATAGTTTCAGGTTTTCGATTTAAGTCTTTGCTCCATCTTGAGTTGATTTTTGTATGAAGTGAGAGATGAGGATCCAATTTCATTTTTCTACTTGTAGCTTGCCAGTTTTTCCAGCACCGTTTGTTAAACAGGATGTCCTTTCCCCAATTTATGTTATTGTTTGCTTTGTCAAAGATCAGTTGGCTGTTAAGTATTTGGCTTTATTTCTGGGTTCTCTATTCTGTTCCATTGGTCTATGTGCCTCTTTTTATACCAGTACCATGCTGTTTTGGTGACTATGGCCTTAACGTATAGTTTGAAGTCAGATAATGAGATGTCTCCAGATCTTACTTAGTCTTGCTTTGGCTATGTGGGCTCTTTTTTTTTTATTCCATATAAAATTAGGATGCTTTTTCTAGTTCTGTGAGGAATTATGGTGAATGGGAATTGTATTGAATTTGTAGACTGCTTTTGGCAGTATGGTCATTTTCACAATTTTGATTTTACCCATCCATGAGCATAGGAAATGTTTCAATTTATTTGTGTCATCTATAATTTCTTTCAGCAGTGTTTTGTAGTTTTCCTTGTAGAGATCTTTCACCTCCTTGGTTAAGTGTGTTCCTAGGTACTTTATTTACGTAGATGTTGTAAAAGGGATTGAGTTCTTGATTTGATTTTCAGCTTGGTCATGGTTGATGGATGCTACTAATTTGTGCTACTAATTTGTGTACATTGATTTTGTAACCTGAGACTTCACTGAATTCATTTATCAGGTCTAGGAGCCTTTTGGATGAGTCTACAGTTTTCTAGGTATGTGATCATATTATCTGCAAATAGTGACAGTTTGACTTCCTCTTTTCCAACTTGCCCTTTAGTTCTTTTTTTTTTTTGTCTGATTGGTCTGGCTAGGACTTCCAGTACTATATTGAATAGAAGTGCTGCATGTGGACATCCTTGTATTGTTCTAGTTCTCAGAGGGAATGCTTTCAACTTTTCCCCATTTAGTATGATGTTGGAGGTGGGTTTGTCACAGATGCCTTTTATTACTTTGAGGTAAGTCCCTTCTATTCCTTTTTGTTGAGGGCTTTCATTAGAAAGCAATGCTAGATTTTATCAAATGCTTTTTCTGCATCAATTGAGATGATCATAGGATTTTTAATTGTTTATGTGATGTATTATATTTATTAACTTGCATATGTTAAGTCATCCCTACATTCCTGATATAAAACCCACTTGATCATGATGTATTATCTTGTTGATGTCCTGTTGGATTCACTTAGCTAGTATTTTGGTGAGAATTTTGCATTTATGTTCATCAGGAATATTGGTCTGTAGCTTTCTTTTTTGTTATGTTCTTTCCTGGTTTTGATATTAGAGTGATACTGGCATCATAGAATGATTTAGGGAGGGGTCCCTTTTCCCCTACCTTTTGGAATAATTTTAGTAGGATTGGTACCAGTTCTTAGAATATTGGTAAAATTCAGGTGTGAATTCATCTGATTTTGGAATTTTTTGTTGGCAATTTTTTAAATTACTGTGCATCTATTTTTAAAGTCTGTGTATCCCATGTTGGTGGTATAGTGGTGAGTGTACTGCCTTCCAAAATCTGTGTATCTCTTGAAATAATATGCTCTATGGTTATAAGTGATCTGCATAGACAACATAACTGAAGTGTCCTCAGCTATGTTTTTTGTTATTGTTGTTGTTGTTGGAAGTGAGGGATGTGGTTGCTTTGGGGTTTTTTGTTAACCATCTAAAACCAGCTTTTATAGAAACTGAATTGGTTTTGAAGAACCAGAATACCCAGCAACAATCCCACGTTTCCACAGAGAAGAAATGGACCAGTGAGATAAGAGGGAAGGTTTTCTAAACATGTGAGATGTATGGGGGGGTTGCTTACATGTGTGGTTTGTTTTCTTAGGTTAGAAAAATAGACAATGTGCTTTCAGGAATGAAAACTTCTATTATGATTATCATTAAAAAGAAATTTGATGGAACATTCTTCCTTGTTTGTTTCAGCTAACCAGGGACATTGTCCACAGCAGCCAAGTTGCCTGGAAAAGGATACCAAGCATTGAAGACTTTCTGGGTGTTCTCCTCACTTCGAAATGTGGAATGATTTATCAGTAGACTATAAATAATCCTAACAACTGGACTGTCTAGCTTTGTAGCAGCTACTCACAACTCAGTTTTCTAATAGCCCATTTATAAAACATTTAAAAACATACCTTCTGATAAAATCATTGGTCCAATCTATTCATTATAATTATATTTTTATAAGTAGAGTCTTCATGCATTCTAATAAAATGCTGCATAACACTGACATCGTGTCTTAAGTCATATAATATAAAACTTTCTAACTGCTTATAGCTATCTGTTAGAAAAGGGGAGGGAAGGCCTCCTTTATAAATTTAAATCTTCTTAAGAAGTATAGTAGGATTACTGTAAAACTGATATCTAAGTTCTAGTTTAGACAGTAAAATCACACAAAGTAAAAGTGGCCATACTCACTCATTGGGGGTGCCCTTCTGGCCACAAAAGTGGCCCTGGCTGTCTGTAGGATAGGCCGCTCTTCTGGGGTCCCCATGTACCCAGGCTGTAGGAACAAGTACAAAAATGCTATCAGCAAAAGCTGGTTAAAGGCAGTTCGACTTGAAATATTAGAATGCACAACTGCAACACACTAACCTCTTCCCTCAGTCACAAAAGATTATTGATTTTCTTCAAAGAGTAATTTCTTAATGAAAAGTAAAATAAAATATGGATGAACCAGTCAGAAAGCACATTTCTCTTATTCTCTCAGGGTTCTAGCCAAAACATGAGGTAATGCACTTAGAAAATGACATTTATTAAAATGTGAATTAGAGGGCACACTATAAAAGCTCAGTTGGCTAGAAGTCACATTTTCTAGGGTTCCAAACAAAATGACTTCATAGCAGACCTAATATATTTACAGTAAATAATGTGATGTAATACTTTTGGGTTACGCATAAGTGTAGACCATTAAAAAATTCAAAGCAATGAAACCATAATGCCCAATTCAAATTTATGATTTCTTTATGATTTTGTGTGGCATTATAAAGGCAAACAATAGCAACTACACAGGCAATATGTAATAAAGATTTACCATAAGTGTTGTCTGATAATCTCAGAGCTTAATAGAAATATCAAATAATCTCAAACTTCATGAAAATTAAGGACTTAATTTTCTATGAAGATGATGGGCTCAAACACATCACCCTAATTTTTTAAGAATTACAAACTTAACTTGACAGATAGACCATAGAACCACAGAGAGTAACATACATCAGGTCAATTAGGAAATGTTCTCCAATGTTAGTTGAATATTTCTGACTTCTCCAATTTGACTAACACAGTTCCTAAAGCTCCGGGAAGTGAGCTGGTCATCTAATGCTTGCCTCTGAATATTGAAACGTATCTCTTTGTCCTTTGCTTCCTTTAACATTTGCCCAACTATCTCCTTCCTCACATTTACTGGATTTGACATTTCATGTTATAATTCAATCGCCCTTATGTATATGGCCTGTGTGACTTGGGAAGATAAAAAAAAATCAATTCCAAATGAGAATTTTAATATGGAAGAAAATTTTTTCTCAGTAATTTTTCTCATTAATCTAAGCCTTTTAGTATCTAAGCACCCACAAAGGTCCCCTTTGTCTAATTCTTTCTCCAATGTCATAGAGGCCAAATTGGTTTCATCTTCTAATACTTTCTTATGAAATCGACTCATTTGGGTAGCTCTCAGCTGCCATATCTTCCCGTCTCTATTTCCCAGAATAAAGAAAGTGGACTACAAATAACGCATTTAAATAACAAAGTATTCAATGTATGATGTCTCCAGACTCTATTTTATTACATTCTGTTTCTACATCTTAGTTTGTCATGTTTTGGTTAAATCTAAGAGATTTAATTTTACCTATTTTTCTGTAATACATTTTTAAAGCTTTATTCCAAAATGTCTTATTATTTTTTCTATACAATTATTAATTCAGAAACCAGTACCCAAAGCATTTAGATTGCTAGATTTTCCCTGAGTGAGTCACTTAATTATTTTGAGTCTTGACTTTCTAATTTGTTACTGCAAAATGAGTATAATAACACCCAATCCCACGAGAGTGTTGAGAATATAAAAGAAGATAATGAAAGTGGAATGACTAACATGGTGTGTGGCGTACAATATGGACTCAGGAACATTAGTTCTTATCTTATTTGGGTTTCCCCAAAAGCAAAATCTAAGACAAGAACTTTGATGCAGGTGGTTTATCTGGGAAGCTTAAGTGGGTATGACGGAAGGTGAGATGGAGGAGAGTTTTATTCCAGGAAGGGAAGTTTTATTCTAGGAAGCTGAAGTGGGTATGAGGGAGGAGAGACGGAAGGGAGCAAAGCCAATTAAGTGAATGTTAATGAGTGGAATACTGCTGTGGGCAGCTGGGGCTCCATCCCACTAGGAAACTTCTGCAGAACCATGTGGAACATGCCTGTTGGTGCCAATTGTAAAACTGCCCACCACAGCTGCAAAAAAACTCAGGTGGGTCAAGAGAAAGCATGGTCAGGTATCAGTAGTATCTCCTGTTGTTTTTGTTCCCATATTCATCATAAATTAATTAGCTAAAGAATTTAGTAAATGACCTCCCATACTGGAAGTCATACCAATGTGACTTTATGTTAGCATTCTCAACAAATACATGCAAAGGGGAGAATAAGGTTTGCAGACGATTTAGAGAACAAGTGAGACTTGAGAAAGACTTTGAAAAATGATTAGGATTTGGACATGTGGCTGGAAGTAGGAAAGGATTTATAGATTGAGGAAATCATATAATAACTTTCATTTATTAATTGCTCACGGTGTGACATGCTGTGCTAACTTGATTATACCCATTATCTCAACGGAGGCTCAGAGCAAACCTAAAGGTAGGCATTACTTTCACCTGAATTGTATAGAGGCAGCTCAGAGTTTAATTTACTTCTAAAAATCACACAACTTTAAGTGAGATAAACAAGGTGTGAACTCATGTTTGTTGCTTGCTTTTTATAACCTGTGGTTTTAACCACCAAACTAGAAAGGTGATAATGCTTCCTGCGAAAGGACAGAGTAATGAGCTTGTTAACAGGGGTAAAACAAGGACATCAGCTAAATAAGGATCAGCAAAATGCTCATAACATAGGAAAAGAAATGACAGGCAATTTTAGAGCTTTTGCCATTTGGGGAGAAAAGCTTCATAATTGTGGCAGGGAGTGGGGGTGGAGAGGGAGTGTATCTGATTGGGAGGGATCTGAGGGTCTAGAGAAAAAGGACAGGGATGAAGATGGAAGTGTCAAGAGAAGAATTCTCCTTTTTGACTTTCTAGTTTTGAATTGTAGCAGGTGGCTGTGTTTACTGAGTTGCTGCTACACCTCTCCACACAGCCTCTGGCACAGAAGTTGTGCTGGAGATGGTCTGTGTTTGAGCTGGAACATAGACTTTGAGCTGAAAGTTGCAAAAAGGAGGAAAAAAAGGAGATGGGCAGCAGCCATTATTTTGTCCCTTTTTATAAATTAGGGAGCTTCTGACATTTTATTCCTTTTCTTGGAATTTTTAAATTCATGGAACATACAGAACTGTGCTGTCCAGTATGGTACAGACACTATCTATGGGTCTATTCAGCACTTGAAATGGCTTTTCCAAATTGGAATATACTGTTAATGTAAAATACACATCATATTTTAAAGACATTATAAACAACAACAAAGAAGAGTATCTTAATTTTTATATTGGTTACATTTTAAATGATATTTAGTATTTAAGTAAAGAAAATATATTGTTATTAAAATTAATCTCACCTGTTTCTTTTTATGCTCTTAAATATAGCTATCAGAAAATTTAATCTTACATATGTAATTCACTTTATGTTTCTCCTTGACAGATCTGCTCTAGAGAAAGAACAGTGTTAAAGGCTTCTTATATAAGGTGACTAAGAGTGCTGTACATCACCAGCTTGTATGATAGTCATTCTCAAGCACATCATATGCAACGCACCCTTTTCATAATAAATATTTTACAATGCCCCTTGTACAATCTTGAAATAATAGTCACAGATAACATAATAGCCACACTCATAATTCCTTTAAAAAGTCAATAAAATATCCTATGTAATACAAATGAGAAATAATAAACAGTAATTTATAATTAAATAGTATGCACATCAATATGCAAATGCTCAAATGTGACTAAACTAGAAGCCATGTGAGTAGTCAAGTGCTTACACCTATAGGTAGAATCACCAAATGTAGCAGCTTTAAGTGCAGGAGGATACATGTATATTGATAGGAAAATCAAATACAAGCGTTTTTAATGATATGATTTTCCTAAATGAACAAATTTTAGTAAATTCTAACAACAAAAAAGTAGAATCTTCTTTCAAATTCCCTTGGTACTTATTAAAGTCAGGCAAAAATAAGTTTTGTTATTTATTTTTATATTTTTATTGATATAATTGTACATATTTTTATGGACATGATATTTTGATACATGTATGCAATGTTTGATGATCAAATCGGGATAATTGGAATATCTATCACTTTGAACATTTTTCTTTTTTTTGAGACCAAATTTCACTCTTGTTGCCCAGGCTGGAGTGCAATGGCATGATCTCGGCTCACTGTAACCTCTGCTTCCTGGGTTCAGAGATTCTCCTGCCTTAGTCTCCCAAGTAGCTGGGATTACAGGAATGTGTCACCACACCCAGCTAATTTTGTATTTTTTTTTCCATTTATTTTATTGCATTTTAGGTTTTGGTAATTTTGTATTTTTAGTAGAGATGGGGTTTTCTCTTTGTTGGTCAGGCTGGTCTCGACCTCCTTACCTCAGGTGATCTGCCCGCCTCGGCCTCCCAAAGTGCTGGGATTATAGGCGTGAGCTACTGTGCTCAGCCTGAACATTTTTCTTTGTGTTGGGAACACTACAATTCTTGTCTTCAAGCTATTTTGGAATATACAATAAATTACTGTTAACTACAGTTTCCCCACACTGTCAGATACTAAAATTTATTCCTTTGAATGACATATTTGTACTCATTAACCAACTTCTCTTCATCCCTTCCTTCTTCATTCCCTTTCCAGCCCCTGCTAAAGACTATTCTACTCTCTGCCTTCATGAGATTCACTTTTTTAAGCTTTTGTAATCTCAGAACAGAATTTCTAGATTCGCATATGTGAAAACAAGTTTTCATCTAGATTGCTAGGACATGGGAAAGTCAGGCAGAAAGTGAGATGTAGAAGTAAGCCACGTTGAAGTCACATCCTCCACCTGACTCAAGCCTTCAGCTGACTGCAGCTTTGGCTTTCATCATGACCGCAACTTCATAAAGAACCTGGAGCCAGAATCACCCAACCAAGCCATTTCCACATTTCTGGCCATGGAAATTCTGAAATAAGAAATATTTATTTTTTGAGTTACCAATTTTGAGGGTAATTTACAATGCAGCAATAGATAATAAATTATTATTTAGTTTCTAAAAATCTTTTTTAAATTCAGAGTTTACCTTATAGCTAAATTTTTTACCCTTTGGCTTATATTTTGAATTAATGTATAGTATCCCCAAACAGTTTTCTTTTTTTTAACTTATAAAGTGTATTTTTATATGTTTGCATGTATATATGTATGTATGTATTTTTATTTCAATAGGTTTTGGGGGAACAAGTGGTGTTCAGTTACATGGATAAATTCTTTAGTGGTGATTTCTGAGTTTTTGGTGTATCTGAGCTATGTACATTCTACCCAATGTGCAGTCTTTTATCTCTCAACTCCTCCCACTTTTTCCCTAGAGTCCTCAAAATATGTTGTATCATTTATATGCCTTTACATCCTCATAGCTTAGCTTCCAACTATAAGTGAAAACATACGATGTTTGATTTGGCATTCCTGAGTTACTTCTCTTTGAATGATGGTCTCCAATTCCATCCAAGTTGCTGCAAATGCCATTATTTCATTCCTTGTTATAGGTGAATAGTAGTCCATGTTATATATAAAACACCTTTTCTTTATCCATGTTGATTGATAGGCATTTGAGCTAGTTCCATATGATATGGTGTGGACCTGTGTCTCCACTAAAATCTCATCTTGAATTGTAATCTGAATTATAATCCTCACGTGTTGGAGGAGGGATCTTGTGGGAGGTGATGAGATCATGGGGGCAGTTTCACCATGCTGTTCTCATGATAGTGAGTGAGTTCTCATGAGATTTGATGGTTTTATAAGGGACTTTTCCCCGCTTCACTCTGCATATCTCCTTCCTGCCTCCATGTGAAGAAAGATGTGTTTGTTTCTCCTTCTGCTGTGATTGCAAATTTCCTGAGACCTGCTTAGCCATGCTGAACTGTGAATCAGTTAAGCCTCTTCCCTTTGTAAATTACCCAGTCTCGGGTGTGACCTTTTTAGCAGCATGAGAACAGAATAATACAGTACATTGGTACCAGGAGTGGGGTGCTAATAGAAGATACCCAAAAATGTGGAAGTGACTTTGGAACTGTGTAATAGGCAGAGGCTGGAACAGTTTGGAGGGTTCAGAAGAAGACAGGAAAATGTGGGGCAGTTTGGAACTTCCTAGAGACTTGGAGGGCTCAGAAGACAGGTAGATGTGGGAAAGTTTGGAACTACTTAGAGATTTGTTGAATGGCTTTGACCAAAATGCTGGTAGTGATATGGACAATGAAGTCCAAGCTGAGATGATCTCAGATGGAGATGAGGAACTTCTTAGGAACTGGAGCAAGGTGACTCTTGCTATGCTTTAGCAGGAAGAATGGTAGCATTTTGCCCCTATCCTAGAGATCTGTGGAACTTTGAACTTGAGAGATATGATTTAGGGTATCTGCTGGAAGAAATTGTTAAGCAACAAACTTTCAAGAGGATGCGGAGCATAAAAGTATGGAAAATTTGCAGTCTGACAATGCAATAGAAAAGAAAAACTCATTTTCTGGGGAGAAATTCAAGCCTGCTGCAGTAATTTGCCTAAGTATCAAGCAGCCAGATGTTAATCACCAAGATAATGGGGAAAATGTCTCCAGGGCATGTCAAAGACCTTCAAGGCAGCCCCTCTGATCTCATGCTCAAACCCTAAGAGGGAAAATGGTTTTCTGAGCTGTGTCCAGGGCCTCCCTGCTGTGTTCGGCGTAGGGACTTGGTGCCCTGCATCCTAGCCCTCCAGCTATGGCTAAAAGGGGGTAGAGTATAGCTCAGGCCATTGCTACATAAGGTTAAAGTCCCAAGCCTTGGCAGCTTCCATATGGCGTTGGTCCTGTGGGTACATAGAAGACAAGAATTAAGGTTTGGGACCCTTCATCTAGATTTCAGAGGATATACAGAAATGCCTGGATGTCCAGGCAGAAATTTGCTTCAGGTGTGGAACCCTCATGAAGAACCTCTGCTAGGGCAGTGCAGAAGGGAAATATGAAGTCAGAATCCCCACATATAATTCCCGTTGCGGCACTGCCTAGTGGAACTATGAGAAGAAGCCCACAATTCTCCAAATACCAGAATGGTAGGTCCACTAGCAGCTTGCATAATGCAACTGGAAAAGGCACAGACACTCAATGCCAACCAGTGGAAACAGCTGGGAAGGTGGCTATACCCTGCCAATTCATAGGGGTTGAACTTCCCAAGACTATGGAAGTCCAACTCTTGTATCAGCATGACCTGGATGTGAGACATAGAATCAAAGGAGATCATACTTTTGAAATTTTAAGGTTTAATGACTGCCCTATTGGATTTCAGACGTGCATGGGACCAAAACCCCCTTTGTTTTGGCCAATTTCTTACATTTGGAATGGGTATATTTACCCAACGCCTGTATCCCCATTATATCTAGGAAGTAACTAACTTGCTTTTGATTTTATAGGCTCACAGGCAGAAGGAACTTGCCTTGTCTCATATGAGCCTTTGGACTTGGACTTTGGGGTTTATGCTGAAATTTGTTAAGACTTTAAGGAACTGTTTAAAAGGCATAATTGTATTTTGAAAGTGAGAAGCACATAAGATTTGGGAGGGGTCGGGGTAGAATAATATGGTCTGGCTATGTGTTCCTACCAAAATCTCATCTTGAATTATAATTGAATGTAATCCCCATATGTTGTGGGAGGAACCTCATGGAAAGTCACTAGATCATGGATGCAATTCTCCTATGCTGTTCTTGTGATAGTGAACAGCAAGTGAACCATATAGATCATGAGATCTAACAGTTTTATAAGGGGCTTTTCCCCGCTTTGCTCTGCCCTTCTTCTTCATGCCACCACGTAAAAAAGAATGTGTTTGCTTCCCCTTCCACGATTGTAAGTTTCCTGAGGCCTCCCCAGCCATGCCGAACTGTGAGTCAATTTTTCTTTCCTTTATAAATTACCTAGTCTCAGGTATGTTTCTATTAGCAATGTGAGGGTGGACTAATACACCATATTTTGCATTTGTGAATCGAGCGACCGTAAACATGCATCAGTTCTGGTAGTATAGGAAGGATACAAGCTTGCCCTAGGATTGCGTGGATAAGTATTCAGGTTTCTCAGGAGCTGGGCAGGACCATGGAGCTTCCAAGAGATTATGTCCTTTGTCTTCAAAGGTTTTCAGCTGTCTCACAGAGCCTGCAGCAGCAAGCCCTAAACAAACTTTTATGTTTGAAAGAAATATTTTCACCATCTTCTTTTTTCAAATTAAATATTCATAATAATTAGAAAACACACCTTTTAAATTTGTGTTAAGCTTATAGCTACATTTTCTAGGATTTTGTATTTTTTAGTCCTTACTGTATGATTTAACACATGGACCCTAAATTTCATTTAAAATATTCCTTAAGGCCTAAACTATTACACAGTATCTGATGTTTATTTACCTTAGCTCTTAAAATAAACATGAAAAGGTTTATATTTAAATTCCAGTCTAGGATATGATCAAACTCCCTTTCATTCATTCACACTGAATTGTCAATTGTCACGTTTCTATTTATTCAGTCATTCATTCATTGAATAACTGATATAGGCACACATAAACTCTAAAGATATAGAGATGAATACATCTCATATTTAGTAAATTAACTATTTCTTAACACATTCTTCCTAAGGAAAGTATATATGATACTGATTGGCAATGCAGAGACAAGATAGGTTCTGAAGATTGTTAGTATATTCTCTCAAGTTCAACCAAGTCATGGCCTCAATTTCAGTTGCTCTTGAAGCTGTTGTCTCTATGTTAGAACAAATAAAAGCAGCCTCTGTCACCTTGGCTGCAGCAACAGATCTAACAAACGCTTCCTCCTTTTTCTAATAAGTAGATAACCTTAGGGGCATTTGCTTTTACCTCGCTAGGATAGTACTGCATCTTCACTTTCTTCCCTCAAGGCTATATGACCTTCTAGCTCTTTGCCACAATTTAGTCTACAGGGTTTTGATAATAACCTTACTCCACAGGATACCACACAGATTCCTTACATTCATAGCATCATGCTGATAAGATCTGGGGAATAGTGGTTAGCATATAATCTTGACGCCTTATAAAGACACATGTGTGCTAATGAGTAAGAGAAAAATCTCATGAAAATACAGGAGTCTTCCACCTCCGTAAAGTTTCTGAGGGATCCAGTAGTTACATCTTCTCCAAAGTGAAAGATAAGTTACTGCAGCTTACATTTTCTATAATTAAAAGGGGCGCAAGAGTAGTTGCCAGATTTGAGTAGAGCTCAGAGAAATAAAATACTTTTCAGATAATCCAGGCTACTGTACAAACAGGTATGCCACTGGGTCTAAAATACTTGTTGGAGAGCAAGATACTTTATGGGGCCTGTGGTAAATGCCTATTAGAGAGTCACAGTAGAGGTCCCGAGGGTGCTGGAGAAAAACCCGTTTTTTCTTTTCAGAAAATAACTATTCTTCTTTTGAGAAATAGCCCCTTGGCCCTGAATGATCACTCAATGATATGAGCTTCCCATCATGATGTTTAATGGGTACTATTTGGTCCATCAAACCTAAAGGTGGTTCTGCCCAGCAGCACTCCACTCCCAATGGAAATGACACATTCCTACAATGCTTCAGAAGGTCATAAAGGCTCAAGAAAGTTACATAAAAAGAATTCTTACAATATATTAACTACTGATGTCAACAGGTATGTGTTAGAGAAACACATACATGAAAAGGTCCCTTTCATCATGGGAAATTAATTATAGAAACGTCCCTTTGATCAGCTGACTGAGAAGGAAAAAAATTAAACCAGATTTATAGAGGGCTGTGGAGGATCTGTTGGCATTAATTAGGGTAAATTTTTCTGGTTGTCTACTTTGACTGGAAGAGTAGAAGATCCGAATCATTTAGTCTATTCATAGATAGAAGCCAATGATTTGGCTACATTGTCATGGACTAGAAAAGAAAAATATTAGACAGTTGATGGCCAGGAAGTTTGAGAAATAACTATAAGGACTGATCTCTAAATGGACCCAGGATATGAAGATATTTATGTCTCATGTGGCTGCTTAGTGAAGCCCCTGCTGTAGAGGTAGTTTTCGATAATCAAGATGGAAAGCCACTTGTTCAATGACTTTGTGAAAAAGTAACCATGATAACAGGGATGAAGATTACGTGTGGGTTTTGATAACGTGGACTTGTACTCACAAAAGATGACCTGGCTTCTAACAATGTGTATGCAACAAATTTATCAGCAGAGATTATCAACACTGAAACCCCATTCACCCAGAAGTAACTGGTATAATGGAATAGTAGAATATCCTCCTGAAGAGCCAGTTATATCTTCCGGTAGAAAACAATAACTTTGGAGGCTGGGGAGCTGTTTTCTAGACTATGGCAGGGTCCTAGCAGGAAACATGTTAAACTCATATAGAATAACTGAATAGAGTTAAGTAAAGGAAATATTCATAAAGGTATGAACACAGTAAAGGGAAATAAGCAGGAGTTAATGTAGAATCCAGAGGTTGGCACCAACAGGGAGCCGTTTCCACCCCTAGGCCTGAAGAGGCACAGGAGGAGTAACCCAAATCCAGGAGGAGAAGCTAAATGGAGAGCCCACTGGCAGCACTGACAGGAGCAGGAGCCTTAGGTAGAGAGCCAACCTGTTATGACCCATCAGCAGGAGAGCCAGAGGAAGAAATTCTACAAACTCATACTCCTACGCTCCAATCTCACCAAATTAGAAGCAGAGGACAAGAGAGCCATTTGGTGTAACCCATAAATGCCAGCTTCCCAGGGGACAGAGCAGGATGAGGAGAATAAGGAATAGATTTGGAGGGGAAAATGAAAAATGCCCATCCCATATTCCAAACAAGTGATCAGCCTATTCAAGAGTGGGACTTCAGATATATACAGCAAGACATTCAGCACTTCATTTAAAAACTATATAAGGTATTCAGACTTTCTTTAATCAGAATTCGCTGCCACATGAAACAGCAACAGTAAAAAGAAGGAAGACACACCTAAATTTCAAAGTCTATGAACTGGAAGGACAGTAGGATGTAAATGATGGGACAAAGCATATCCTTAAAACAGATTTGTAAAAAATAGACACAGAATTGAAGACAGCAGAAAAACAACCAAATTACCAAGAAATGAAAGTAGGCTCTTTATAATATCTGGTTTTTGTTTGTTTGTTTTTTAGCATTTTACTTTTTGCTGATTACTTTAATATACTTATTTTTCCTTATTATTCTAAATAGATGTCAGACCACCACTATTCAATATTTTATTTAAGATGTTAATTGACTTTAGCAGGTAGGTTTTTGTTTTCATTTTTTAGGTAAGAAAGTAGGTGAAATAATAAGGACAGGATTTTATGGTTTTTTCCTTCATTCATTGTACAAATAATTTCTTCATTCATTCATTCTACAAATATTTTTTGAGTCCCTCCTCATTGTCAGCACCAAGCTAGACCCTGGGAATACAATGGGCCCTTGCTCTCCCAAAGCCTACAGTCTGTGGGGAGAAATAGATTTTAATGAATTAACTGCACAAATATAAAATTCCAATTCTGACAAGTGCTACAAAGGAGCAATATGTGGCATGAAAAGCATGATTCTTAAAGGCAAATGATCAAATGAGGGAGGTCAGGGATGATGTTTCTGAAGAAAAGATGCAGAAGCTGAGACCTCAAAAATGAATAGAGGCCCAAGAGGCTTCCAGTACATGAACAACATGGATAAAGGGCCTGTGAGGGGTGGTAGTGTGATGGGTACTGAGGACAGAAAGGAGATCCGTGTGGTGCTCACACAGAAAGCAGGATGAAGTGTAGTTTCAGATATGGATGGAGAGGTAACATCTTAGGATTTTCTATGATGAACTAGAGGGAGATTTTTTTAGATGTCAGTGTCAGCTGTGAACCCCATGGTAGAGGTTCTGTTCTTCCTATTCAAATTTTCTTGGAAGAGGTTGAGGCCACCACCTATTCAGTGTTTCTGATCTTGGTCTTTACTTGCTTAACTGTGGTTTTATAATTGGCCACATCTTTTTACTTTATATGAAGCAGCCCTCAGGGTTCCTAAAAATTGATGCAATGTATTATATCTGAAAATGTTACACTTAATACTCATTAACATCTACTAGTAAAAAACACTTTTTGAGAGGCCCATGAAATCCTTTGAGGTTTTTCTGGCCAAATCATAAAACATTCCCTAAAATAATTTTATTTACTCCATAGTTCAAGCAGTAACTGAAGGAAAGAAAACCAACTATTTAGGTGTGGATTATGATAAAGAACTCACTCCCCTTTTTAGTCTGTACATAATAGAGGCTAATTTTTTAATTACTCAAAATTAACAATGACACTGCAGCAAAGCGACCCATATCAGTCTCAGAGGGGCAAGACTGAAGATAATAGATTGATGATCTTTGACTGCAGAAGAATACCTGCTTTCATTTATCCCCAAAGTGTTCTTGGATACTTGCTGTTTTAAGCCTAACCCAGTGTGGAATTAAAAGCGGTGGGAGGAAAAGGAGGAAGGGAAAAACATTGGATGAGGCTCATTGGGTTCCGGTCTGCCCTCTCTCTCAGTAACCTTCATTACTTAGTCCTCATTCATTGTCTTTATTAAATAAAATGCAGTATAGTACAGTGTTCAAGAGTACAGGCTCTAGAATTAAACCACCTGGGTTATGTTGGTGAATAAAACCAACACAAATTTGGCTCAATCATCTTTTTTCTTCATTATCTCATCACTTTAGAATAACTTTAAAACACCACTTTAAGTGAACCTGACTGACGTTTGTGCAAGTGCACGTGTCACTGTGTGTATAAAAGAGAAAGAGAAGAGGAGAGGAATGATTTGTAAAAGAATTCTATTAGGGAAATTCATAGCAGATAACCAAAGATTGGTAAGAGATGGTGAAAAATTTATTTAGGCAAATTATCCTTTCACTTGTATCAAGGAAATGCATGTTTCCGAAGTACCAGGAGCGAGCATTATTATCTAACATTGTCTCTCATTTTCAAACATTTGCAAAGCATGTTCTTGGTGTGCTCTAGGGTTGAGTCAGAAGTTGCAGCCACTTAAAAGCCTTCTGTCAAGGAGAAAATGTGATTAGACCAACTGCTTGCACCGACACTTAAAAATTAACTGCAAATCTGTTTGGGGCAGGAAAGACATTCCCTAAACACTTGCTGGTTGGGAATGTTGGCTTTCAAATCATTACTTTGTATCCCTTAAAGGTACATTTTAACTGTTTTAATATGTGAGGAACAGGCCTGCCAAATTGTGCTTATGGCTTTTTAACACAAGCAATTTACAAATGCAATGAAGCAGATAATAGGACACATGATACCGAATTTGAAAATCTGTGTTGATGACACCACTGCTATAGAAACATTTTCGGAAGCAGCCCTGTATCCTGTTGCTTAGATAAGAAAAATGTTGTTTATCATTTCACAGGTGGCCTCTTCCATCCAATGGTGAGTTTAGGGTCATGTCCTTGAAACCAATTCAGTCCCTCTCATGATAACAATACTCCACTTAAAATCATCTAGAATGCATGCATTCAACAAAATAAAGCAAACAGTAAAAAACTCACTCAATACTAAAAAATCTGCCCAAGTAATAGTGAAAATTAAATGCTTCCTTTTTAAAATGAAGATTTCCAAAACAAAAGGAAGTATAGGTTTGTAATTTAATTTGTAAACATTTATATATTTGTAAAGAATGCAAAAGGACATTTAATACTGATTCTGGTTATACATACAAGGTTATATTTTTCATTAAGAAAAGTTTACAAGAATAATTTAAAAATCAATAGAACTGGATTTTTAAAAATTCTTACTTTTTAATTGGGAGATCTGATTTTACTTGACTAAAACAATGTTTCCAAGCTGTGTTCTGATAGGCTCACTTTAGTTGCAAAGTAGATTAACAGCACAATGTAATTTCCTGTTATAGTCATTCCCAATTGCCAATTTCCTCTTGCAATGAATATTGTGGTCACACCACCAAGCTCCCAAATTAGAACAACAGGATGCCTAGTGAGGTACAGATGGCTATTATAAAAGAGACAAGAGATAAGTATTGAGGAGGTGTGGTGAAAAAAAGGAACTCTTGAACACTGTAAGTAGGAATGTAAATTAATATAGCCATTATGAACAACAGCATGGAGATTACTCAAAAAATGAAAAATAGAATTACCCTCTAACCCAGCAGTCCCACATCTGGGTATTTGCCCAAAAGACTTGAACTCAGTATATTGAAGAGTTATCTGTACTCCCATGTTCACTGCAGCATTATTCACCATAGCCAAGATTTGGAATCAATTTAAGTATCTATCAATAGTAGAATAAAGAAATTATACTCTGTGTGTGTGTGTGTGTGTGTGTGTGCGCGCGCGCATGCATGCATGTACATACACACACATATACACACAAAATGGAATATTTTTAAGCCTTAAAAAAGAAGAAAATCCTGCCAAGTTGTGACAACATGGATGAACCCAGAGAACATTATGCTAAGTGAAATAAACCAGCCATAGAAGAAAAATATTGATCTCCTTTATATGTGAAATCTTAAATATTCCAACTCATAGAAGCAGAGTAGGATGGTAGTTGCCAAGATCTGGGGGTGGAGAAATTAGGAGATAATAGATAAAGGATATGAACTTTTAGTTTTAAGATGAATAAGTTCCAGAGTTCTGATTTACAGCATTAACTATAGTTAATAATGTATTGTATTCTTGAAATTTGCTAAGAGAATATATCTTAAGTGTTCTTTCCAAACTCACACTCCCTTACAAACAGAGATAACTAAGTCAGGTGATACATATGTTAGCCTGACTGTGGAGATCATTACACAAGGATATACATGTAGTAAAATATGAGGTTGTACACCTTAAATATACACTTTTTAAAATTTGTCAATCATACCTCGTAAAGCTAAAAAATTAAATTAAAATGTATATTTATGTGTCTACTTATTAGTAAGAGAAACTGTTCACTACTTCTTTGTATGGACAAAATGAAAAAGTCATCTTGGAATTATCTTGGTTCTTCAAAAGGTCACTAGTGACTTCTCCTAGTTGTGAAAATATGCTTTCTTTCTTCCTTATGTTTGTGGGGATAGAGGAAGACCAATTTGCTTTAAGAGAAGTAAGAGATAAGACCTCAAACTTTTCTCCCTGAGATTTTAATTTAGGATAGATCAGATTGACCCTGAATTAGGTTTGCTGGACAAAAAGGATAAAAATACCCTCAAAAGAAAGTGGAAGAGACTGGGCTGGTGTTCTAGGCTTAAAAGCAGGGCCTAAGAGTAAGGGCTGGTTCTGATCAAGCAAGAGCCAGTTTGGATGCAGCCATTCTGACCCTTGTCATGCTTTGGGGACCAATGGTTGAAATATTGCTGAAAGACTTAAAAAGCAGTAATCTTGGATTGGGAAGCTGCTACAGTAGTGGGAAGATTAAGATGAGCAATGGACTATGAAATGATCTAAATGGCACAACCAAAATGTCAGAACTTGGGAACACTACAGTCTTTCCACCTAGAAACTGGAAATACAATTGCTCCCTCATTGGTGTTTTGGGAAAGTTTAGGTCAGGAAAGAATGTGATACGCTAGATTTCCTTAAGTACTAAATGGAAAAATAGATGTGACTGTATCATTGCCCAAAAACAATGAACATATTCTTTAATATCAGAAATGATGGGGTCAATTTTGACTGTTATTAACTATTTTGTTTATTCCCTACCTTATTCTATGAAGGATTAAGGCTGAATATGAAAATTTAGCCTTATGTAATTATGTAAACTTCTTTCTTTCTCTACTTGATATTTTCAGATTTGTCCCCAGTCAAGTCATGATGCCATTCCTTTAATCCTTTGTACTGCACTGCTCTATAAATTACCTGCATGTCAAGGCTCATTACTGCTCTGCTTTGGTTTGGTTCATTTCTCTATTAAGGAAGCAATCACAAGCCTGACCATATTCAAGAGGAAAGGACTTCAGATTCTACTTCTCAATGAGAAAAATGACAAAGAATTTGCAGCCATGTATTAAGGTACCATAGTTCACCCTCTAGCCAGTTTCTTTTTCTTTTCTTTTCCTCTCTCAAGATCTCCCAGAAGCTTCATCCAATTACCTCATCAGGCTCAGGCTTAAGGTCTAGATCTCATCACCTAAGTCAGGTCCAAGTGTGGACAAGGCTCAGGGGGGTTAGCTACTCTCCTAAGGATGATTTCTTTAGCTAGATCATTGAATTAATTATGTACATTTCCAACTTCCCTCATTACCACAGCAACAGTGATGCCAGATTTTTTACCACTACAGCAAGGTGCCCTTCCCTCCTGCTTCCAATCACATTTTGCTCATTTTCTTCCAAACTCACTGCCAGCCTCTTCAAAACCCACTGGGTTTCTGAACACCACCTGGTCTCAAAACGAATGCCTATATAGTAGGTTTGTGAAGCCAGCATCCCACTTTCAGGTACCAAATGTTGTTCTGCTTATCTATTGTTGCACCCTCAAACTCACTGGCCTTATATAACAATTTTAAAATTTGCTCATGATTTTGGGTGTCAGGAATTTAGGGAAAGGCTTAATTCTCCCTTGGGATCTTTCATACAGTCAACTGTTGACTGGGGCTTCTGAAAACCCAACTGGACTGATTTATCCCTGGGAGCCCAGCTGAGCCTGTTGGCCAGGACTCCTCCATGTAGCTGCTACACACAGCTTGGGCTTCTTACAGCATGGTGACAGAGTTCTGGTCTTGTTTGCATTAGCTTTCTTGTTAACTTCTTACCTTCTTAGCTAATAGAGATAATTACTCTGGGAAAGGTTAAAAAAACAAAAACCAAAACAAACTTTGGATCCTAACTTCAAGCACTTCCTAAGTAAATACAATAATGAACCAAATCACCCAAAGAGTAATCCATTTAAAAAGAAAACAAAATAAGAATTATTTATTTATTTACTTACTTATTTTTGAGATAAAGTCTGGCTCTGTCAACCAGGCTGGAGTGCAGTGGTGTGATGTCGGCTCACTGTAACACCCACCTTCCAGGCTCAAGCCATCCTCCCACCTCAGCCTCCCAAGTAGCTGAGACTACAGGAGCACATCACGACACCGGGCTAATTTTTGTATTTTTTTGTAGAGACAAGGTTTTCACCATGTTGCCCAGGCTGGTCCCAAATTCATGAGCTCAAGCAATCAGCCAGCCTCAGCCTCCTGAAGGGCTAGGATTATAGGTGTGAGCCACTGCCACCACGCCTGGCCATAAAAATGTATTGATTGTTAAAATTGTGCTATTCTTATATACTTAATGATAGCAAAAGTATAGCAAAGAATAATTTGCATAATAAATATTCCCATGTTTTCTAGTTAGTACAATAATTGAATAGTAACCATGACCAAAGTAGGACAAAAGAAGGCTATTATCATAAAGGTTAGTTTGATCTTTCAAGATTTGATTACTTCTATCCAGACTCCACTTTATCCATTTGAACAGAGGCTCTGCTGTTCATCAATCAAATGTTAAGTGTCTCTGTTGCATTCAAGTGTTACCCTAGCTGGCCATATTCTACATAAAGGGCATTTCTCTCAGCAGATTTTGTAAAAAACAAACAAACAAACAAAAAAACAACAACAACAACAAAAAAAAAACTTCCGTGGAAACACTTCTTTATGAAAAGATCATGGATGAAAGTTAGGGCTGGGCACAGTGGCTCACGCCTTTAATCCTAGCACTTTGGGAGGCTAAGATGGGTGGATCACCTGAGGTCAGGAGTTCAAGACCAACCTGGCCATCATGGTGAAACCCCATCTTTTAAAAAAAGAAAGAAAGAAAGAAAGATAAGTCTACAAAAGCACTAATCTAATAAAGTTGGCAAAAGTCACCAAATTACCTATAACACATCAGTGAAACTGACTTATCACTATTTGCTCAAATGAAGGTATATATTCGTTCGTGTTAAAAAAAAATCCTTAACACTTCTAGTAACTTCTGCCATAGTTTCCCCTCATGCTTTTTTTAGTCCAATATTAGATATATTCAAAGAATTAAATTTATCTTGGAATGAAGCCAGTAAGGCTATTTATAGTACAGGGATGGAAAAAGGTATGTAGTGAATTTGGTGAGTCACTCATTTTAATCAGTGGCATTGGGATTAATCTGGAGACATCGAATTAATCTATTCAATATAGTTTTTTTTTATTGAGTAATATTTATCTGCCAATTTCCTTATGTGAATTAAGACATTTACAAACTGAATTTGGAGTTCTGGAACAAAATGGCAAATTTCTTATCTTGCTGCAGAGAAAATAATGGCATACACTCCTCTGTTTTGTCTACAGGAGACTGGCAATGGCTTTTCTTGCTCTGTATAAAGACACAAAACATTTTTCTATGGACTGCATCACACTGGCTTTGAGATACAGAGGAAAAACTTATTTAATGAAGGAATAAGGCAACCTAGTGAAAAGATTCTGGTCACAGGATGAGATCTTTGTGAAGTTCCTGTCATGTAGTCAAACTTTAATAACTCAAATTATGGGTCACCATGGAAACAATATATAAATTATATTGAAATGTATTAAAATTCAGAATAACTAGGTTATACTATGATAGCAAACAAATTACTACCCAAAACTACTATGATGCATTATTGATGCAGTTAAGTATTACTTCATTTACTCCTCACAACAGCCCTGAAAGGCAGGTGATGTTTTCACACCTCCCAGGTAAGAAAACAGGTTGAGTAAGTAACCCAAGTCCATCAAAAAAAATAATGAAACTCAGGATCTGCCTGATTCCAAATCTGTTGCTTATATAACAAATTTCAATTCTATGATGAAGAGTAAAAACAAACAAAAAATTATATTGATAAGAAATATGTGACCCAAAGAGAAAGAAACTAAAATTCTATATTTTGTACAAGAAAATTTATTTTATTATATTAGAGATTACATATTGTCCTACAACTTCATTAATGTTTAGAAGCTAAAATACTTTAATAACAAAAGAATGTTCTGAAGGTCTTAGAAGAGTATACTTAGTTTTGTGGTTTATGCTCCTTTATTTTTCTCTCCCTGCCTATTTTCCTGTCTTAATTTTTTGAACTCTCCAATTCTGTGTAGTTTTGGTACAGCAATATTGAGATTATCTTTTGGAAATGACTTTTAATTGGTGTTCTCAAAGTATTTCTCTTATTGGAAGATAATACTGAAGAGCAGGGAAAAATATTTTTCATTGTTTCCCAGTTAGGGTATAACTTTCTTTCTGCTAATACATTCTATCCACATTGACTACATGCTATTAATTATTGGTACTAGCTAATAGCTGATGTTCACAATCTTCACTCTAATAATAACATATTAAAGTTTCTTAAGTCAGAATTTAAAGGACAGAACCTATGTCTCTGGGGGAAAAAATGTTTAATCCATTCATATACAATTGTGTAACCCTTTAACAAAACATATTCACACTAGTTCCTGTGGTAGTTTAAAAAAAAAAAATCCAAATAGGCCAGGAGTGGTGGCTCACACCTGTAATCACAGCGCTTTGGGAGGCTGAGGTATGTTTATCATGAGGTCAGGAGATCAAGACCATCCTGGCCAATATGGTAAAACCTCATCTCTACTAAAAAGATGCAAAAATTAGCTGGGCGTGGTAGTGCATGTTTGTAATCCCAGCTACTCAGGAGGCTGAGGTAGGAGAATCACTTGAACCAGGGAGTTGGAGGTTGCAGTGAGCTGAGGTCGCGCCACTGCACTCCAGCCTGGTGACAGAGCAAGATGCTGCCATCTCAAAAAAAAAACAAAAAAACCAAATAAAGAATCTCTATACTTCTCTTGTTTTCATTTTCATAGAAAAATCTTTAATTTAACAATAAATAACAGTATATCTCTTTGCTGGATATCTCTTGGGCAGAGACTAGAACCTTTTTGTATGTCAATGAGTTATCTGGTGAAATTCTTAGTAATTGTTCCTTCTTTTCAAATTTGCTTATAAAAAGAAAAGTTTATATGTTAATATTAACTAAAATGATCTAGGCCCTAGTTCTTATTAGTAAACAGCAACATGAACATAATTAGTTGCTTAATAGAATTTCAAAAGTAAAAATGATTAAAAATAAACCATAAAATTTTCTCTTTCTTTTTTATAATTGTATTTATTTCAGTAATTTAGGCTTGTCTTTGACTAGAGTGTTTTGTGTTCATTTCTTACTGTCTGCTACCCAATAAATCCTGGTGAGGTACATTTCCTCCAGGAAGGACAACAATCAATAATAGGAAGGCTTTTGGAAGAAAATAGTTAATTTTTGATATGTGGCACTGACTTAGTTATTCCATTAGCAAGTGTTAAATATTTTCTATACCTGTATTTACTCACCCACAAGTCCTAAAACAATGTAGCCAATAATACACAGTAGGAAGATCATACAGCACAGAACATCTGTACAACTCCTAAAGACAAAAAAAGAAATAAATAATTAAAAGAGGTCCAAAATGACTTCCTGTTTACTGCACAAAATGAAGAGAGAAAAAGATAATAATAGTGATATGCTATTTCATAATTGCATATTTATTCAATAATCTTGAAAGGTAGATCAGATGTATTTCTACAAAGACATTAGCAGCCATGGAGAGGAACTAGTTCCATGATTAATGAATATCCCTCAGAACTCTCAGTATTTGTTCTCGCTTGAGTTCTTTATTTGCAAAATTTTTTTTTTTTTTTTTTTTTTTTTTGAGACGGAGTTTTGCTCTGGTTACCCAGGCTGGAGTGCAATGGCGCGATCCCGGCTCACCGCAGCCTCCGCCTCCTGGGTTCAGGCAATTCTCCTGCCTCAGCCTCCTGAGTAGCTGGGATTACAGGCACGCGCCACCATGCCCAGCTCATTTTTTGTAGTTTTAGTAGAGACGGGGTTTCACCATGTTGACCAGGATGGTCTCGATCTCTTGACCTCGTGATCCACCCGCCTTGGCCTCCCAAAGTGCTGGGATTACAGGCGTGAGCCACCACGCCCGGCAGCTACTCAGGAGGCTGAGGCAGGAGAATTGCCTGAACCCAGGAGGTGGAGGCTGCGGTGAGCCGAGATTGCGCCATTGCACTCCAGCCTGGGTAATGAGAGCAAAACTCCATCTCAAAAAAAAAAAAAAGATTAGAGTATGCCAACATCAGATAGCCATTTTTTATATGAAATTGTAAAATAAGCGATTTGATTTTATGATATTCCTCTTCATGCCTCCCCCACACATGGTATAAAATAGTCATTTCCCATCCCTCCTCTTCTCCATTTTCCTCCTACATACACAGTATACAGTTACTATTGTTAAAGGATTGACTACATTAACTTTCTATGGGGAGCTGAGTTATAACTATTCCAGCAACAATGTATATAAATCATTAAAAGTAGAATGCCTCAAAAGTATAAGTTTTCTAGCTGTTTCTATAAGCTACATATTGTCAATATAGGATCAGAGGAAATCTGACTCACAGAGAATCAGTGATTTGTTAAAGGTCACAAGCCAAGCCAGGATCCAGCAGGGATACTCAAGGTTTTCAACTAAAGTATTTTCTATTCTCAATATTACATCTTGTTCAGCTTATAAGTGGTTTGGAAGGTCAAAGCTATGGCTTGAAAGTGAGCAGCAATACTGTCATTCTTTATTTAAAACTTAATGAAGATTCTGTTAGTAAAGAAAAAGATCAGCTAATTTAACAGAATTAAAAGTTGCACAAGAGAATTTTCATAGTGAAAGCTCTTGATCTTGAGGGCATACAGATATGCCCTAATCTTTTAGCACAGGCAGGTTGAAGTTACACACTTATTTTTGGACATGGTAAGTAATGAATAACAATTGTATAGTAACAAATACAGTAATACCTTACATTGGTAAAGCCTATTATATTTGTATTGCTTTCAGAAACATAACCTTGAGAGATTCCTAAGAATATCTTTAGGCTTCTAGAGGTAGTAAAGTGAGTTTGCTTACTTTAGTCAGGTACATGAAAGAGATTGTTACAGAGGGGGCAAATATCTAGATCTCCAACACCAAACCTTTTCATTTGTGAGTTATGTTAATATGATTACAATTTTCTGCAAAGTTTAAAAATAGCTACCTCTAAAATTAATTATACACATTCCTATAATTCTTTACCTTGGAATAGGAAATGGATCTTTCATAGAGAAAGTTAATTGTGCACAAACCAGAAACAAAATATCATTTGTTTAAAGCTGGTTTCAACCCAGGAATTTTTAATTTCATTTGAATTTAAGAATTATGAGAATAATAATAACAAGAGAAGAAAGCAGGCACTCTAGTTTTTCTTGGTAATGACCATTGAAAGCAGAAACCTGCTTGAGTGTGTGGAGGGTATCTGTTTCACCTGCATTCTTACACATCCTACTTAATATCAGATTCTTAACCTGTCAGAGCAGTTGTTACATAACCTAACACCTAATAGAAAATGCATGCAGGTAAGAAACTCAAAAAGAAAAAACTAGAGCATAGATGTGCTTTAATTAGAAATCTTGCATTTGTCAAAGCCCTGGTGTGTAATCCTAACCAGCAGGAAGCTGGAGAGGGATGTAATCAGAAGCACCAGCCAGGGTGGCCTGCCATCCCATCCTTATATATCTATAATGTCACGTTTGTATCATTTCTAATAATGTATACTATAACGCATACAGTAGTCTCCCCTTATTCACAAGGGAGACATTCTAAGACCCCCAGTGGATGCCTGAAACTGCAGGTGGTCCCAAACCCAATACTCTGGTTTTTTCCTATACATACAGACCTATGATAAAATTTACTTTATAAATTAAGTAAAATGAAGAAATTAACAATAATAAAATAGAACAATTATAACAAAATGCCACATCACTACTCCTGTGCATTGGAGCCATCATAAAGTAAAATCAGGGTTACTTGAACATAAGCATTGCGATACTGAGACAGCTGATCTGATAAGCAAGATGGCTAACAATTGATGAAGGAGCAGGCTAGAGATGATTCACATTCTGGGTGGGACAGAGTTTGACCGTGTGAGATTTTATCATGCTACTCAGAACAGTGGGCAATTTAAGACATCAATCATTTATTTCTATAATTTTCTATTTCATATTTTCTGCGCATCATGAATGGCCACAGATGACCTTGGATAATTGAAACCTCGGAAAGCAAAACTGCAAATAAAGGAGAACTATTGTGTTCATAATGACTTCACGTTACATACTATTATAAGGCTATGTGTTTATAAGGCTACATAGTCAATACAAGTAGGTAAACATCTAGAAAGATCAGTGAAAGAAACTTACCAATTTCAAAGGACAAAGCACAAAGAAAGAAGCAGAGCCTAAATGGAAGCTTTACGTTGTTGTTTTGTTTTGTTTTTGAGATGGAGTCTCGCTCCGTCACCCAGGCTGGAGTGCAGTGGCATGATCTAGGCTCACTGCAACTTCTGCCTCCCGGGTTCAACCGATTCTCCTGCCTCAGCCTCCTGAGTAGCTGGGACTAGAAGCACATGCCACCATGCCCGGCTAATCTTTGTGTTTTTAGTATAGACGGTGTTTCACCATATTGGCCAGGCTGATCTCAAACTCCTGACCTTGTGATCCACCCACTTTGGCCTCCCAAAGTGCTGGGATTACAGGCATGAGCCACCACACCTGGTGGAAGTTTTTTAGTAAGTAAAACCCATACTCCTTGACTACTTGCACTAATGAATGAGCATCAGTTGGTGTTTTGTTTCTATATAGGGTTTTACACTATAATTTATTTCTTATTCTTTGGTGCCAAGGTAACATTAAAGCATCAGGAACTACCCTGTGCCCACACAACTATTCCCCCAGCAGTCTCTCACCACAATGGGACAGCATTTCTCAATAACTCATACCTTAAGATGTTTGGAGATTCTATCCTGGGGCTAGGGAAAATAATATATTAAAGTCTGCTTTGTTTTTCTGGTACACTGCTTTAGAGAAATAGCAGACCATAACCTATGGCCAGACTGGTTAATTTTGTCTTACTTAAACACAGAAGGTTGTTGAACAAACTGAAAATTATAAACAAAGAATTCAGATCTCCCCAGTAGTAGACATTAGTATTTCTAAATTTGTTTCTGTAGTAATTTGATTCTCTTTATTGCTTTAGAAATTTTTTAAAAATAGGGGTGTGTGTGTGTGTGTGTGTGTGTGTGTACTTTCAGGTAATGATAATTATCTGCTATTTTTTTTCCCATTAATTTATCTGCTTCACTCCCTTCCCACAGATATATTGTCTCTAAAAAACAGTGCTTAGAAAGTTACTGGAAAATTGAATGTGAACAAATCAAAATATGGCTCAGGCACCATTTTGTGAGTCAAGAAACATGGCAGAAACTCAATTCAAATTTTTAGAAGTTGTAGTGCCGTATCATTGTTTCTTTCTTTTGATTTCAGAGCATCTGTCACAATCCTAAATATTCTATAGGGAATGAGTTCTATTTTTTAAGAAAAAAATAAGATTTTAATTGGGAAAGTTTTCAAAACTCTCTAGACAGCTATTGAGATAACTGGATGATCTAAGCTCATGGCTGAAAATTATTCTGAATCATATTCTAGCTAGAGGCTTGTCATAACTGGACCTTTTCCTTAGGTGGATTGATTTTTACTTTCATAGCAAGCACTATGAACCATTGTGCTAAGCTAAAAATGGGTTGCATCCCACTGGGTCCCAGAAAGAAGACAGAAAGAATAGTCATAGAGACATTTGCCCAACTCTCTCCCTCACCCTCTCTCCAAATCAAAGTCCCACTTTTTCAAAACAAGCTGCTCACGCCCACATTTATTAGACAGCCACTCAAAACTTTATTCAGTTTGTGTTTCCCTGGCATAAAAGCATTTTCAAAAGTTAAACTACAGAACTACTATTGCTACCTAATATCTATTTTCCAAACTAAAAGAATAATAGTAGGATTCCAATTACATGTGCTTGTGCAGAATTCCCTTTTCCTTTTACCTCTGATCCACAAATATTGCATGCCTATAGTCACCTAGACTTAAAGTGTTGGGAGTTTCCTTTGACGTTCCCTTTTTCCTAGCTTACCTTTTATATTCAATTGACAAGTTCTCTTGACTCCTTTTCTCTGATGTGTCTTTCATCCACCCCTTTCTTTCTATTCGTGTTGTCTGGACTCAGTCCAGGTTTTTAATGCTCTCTTCAGACTATTGCCACGGGGTCTTAATTGGGCTTCTGCAAGTAGTTTCTGACTGATCCAATTCAGTCTGTACCTCACTGATATTACCGATGTGTGATGATGTCAGTTTACTGTTTAAAAAATTGCAGGAGTCTCCACTACCTATTTGACAATTTCCAAATAGCTTAGATTCATCTTTAAGAACCTACAATGCTTAGATTCATCTTTAAGAACCTACAATCTCAATCCTAATTCAAGCCCCAGGGTATCTTTCTAGCTATATCTCCCATTATTCCTTCTAAATGTGTTTTAACCAATGTGGACTTTTTCAAAAACACAATGATACACAGCTCTTGCCACACTAAGAGCTCTCTGCTCATGGCACCTCTAGACTCCCCCTTCTGGGATAACCATATGTCCCAATTTGCATGGGATAGCCAGGATTTACACCTCTTTTCCTAGAATAACCATTAACAATGTTTCCGGTTACTCTCAAAGAAGCGCCAATGTGGATCAGCACATTATATACTAAAGTCCTATCCCTCAAATCAGCTCAAATGTTACCTCCTTCATGAAGTTTTCAAGTAGAAGAGCTCTCTCTAATCCCTGTAGATATACAGAACTTTTGTTTATACCTTTAAGGCAATTTTTCATCCATGATAGCCTAGACCAAGGGCAGCAAACTGTAGTCTACGGGCCAAATCGGGTTTGCTGTCTGTTTTTGTACAGCCTGCAAGCTAAGGATAGCTTTTACATTTCTTAATGGTTTTTTAAAAAATCAAAGCGATAATACTTTGTAACCCAGAAAACTTATATAAAATTCAAATTTTAGCATTCATAAGTAAAGATTTTTGGAGAACAGCAACACTAATCTATCTCTCTCTATATAATCTAAGCTACTTTTTTGCTACAATGGCTTAGTAGTTGCATTAGATACCATCTGGCCTGCAAAACCTAAAATATTTACTACTTGGACACTTTTAGAAAAAGTTTGCTGACCTCTGACCTAGACCATAAAGTCCTCTATGGCAGCATTTAGCATTTAGCATTTATGCTAAAGACATAAAGCAATCTATGTCCTCTGAATGATTAGTGAGAGGTAGTCTTCACTGACAGGCTAATGTATCATAAAAGGGCCCACGTAAAAATCAAAGTGCTATGTTTCAGTTTTCAGATTCTTTAAATTTTTTGTAGTGAATATGTTGCTTAGAGATTCAAATTTTTGGTCAAGCTTAAATATGCCATCTGGACATTGCTGTCTTCAGTAAAATAAATCATTAAAAAACAAATGCAACCAAGAAAACCCATTAGATTTAATTTAGAGGTAATAAGAGAATTTCGTTTGGTAAGTGAATATTTTGGTTCCACACTAGTTCTTATTCTCCAACAATTGTCATTTTGTTTCCTTTTCAGGGACAGCTTCCTATTCTCATCCAGAAACTGATTCATTTACTGGTTTTCTTTCTTTGTGGCAGATGAAAGTCCAATGATATCAACCAGCCTGAAAGGTCATTAATATCAAGCATTAGAGTGAGAATAGAAGTCCTAAAAGTCATTATTCTCTGACAGATCATCCATTCGTGCCTAATGAATCAGTTTAGGGACTGTCCACTGCCTGTGATTCCAGTTGGATGCTCACCTCTCATTTGAAAGTTGTTGGTGTCACGTGGGTACATCTGTCTACAGCATGGCTGCATTTATAACCCAAAGTCCAGAAGTATTGCTCCTCTGTGGTTCTGTTGGCACCTGAATGATGTCCTTCAGTCACCTTTACTGCTCTGATTCTTACCATAAAAGTCTGTCCCAAAAAACAGAATGAATGCTCCACTTCCCACAGGTTTTATTCTAGGATAATGCACTTTGGGGCCAGATCATCTGAGTTGCTGCTAGTGAGTGTCAACTGGACTGTATTTTGAACAATTTAGGAGTAGAGATCTATGTAAGTTAAAAATACTTTCCCTTTTTCCCCCCACTCCTCTCAAATGATAGAGAATCTGGTGATTTTTGAGAGAGACATCCTCTAAGAGCTTGTGTTTGAAGTCATTAATTTTATCCACCCCCTTGGTTCCAGTTTCTCTTCTTCCCACATACGTTGTCTTACAGTTCTTTATTGTTCTGTTCCCCAATCCACAGCGGTATGCCATGTACCACTCTCTGTGTGTGAGAGAGCTGAGGTTTTATCAGTAGGCAAGTTGCACTGGCTGTTTCTGTAAGAGGTTAAAGATTATCTTGAAAATTTTTGCTCTATTATTGAAGTCAGAAACTTCATAGGAAGACACAAATGAGCTTTTAATTACATGAACCTGTATTTTTAGGTGTTTGATATTAATTCAAGTTTTTTAAGCCTCCTAAAAAATTTTAAAGATGACTTTAAATTTACATTTACCTTTGAAGATAATTCTGGTATCCAATCATTGAGAAGTGTTGGTTTTGTAGGGTTATTATTTTAACACATTTTAATTTGTTGTTGAAAAACAAAATACACCAGGTAACTCAATACGCTAAGAAAAAATAGTATAATATTGATAACATCTTTCAAATGTATTAGATTATATAACATTTAAGTATCGCTTTAGTTAGTTCTGAATAATTAGATCTTAAAAGCTTCTCTATCCTCTGATTAGTATTCTCTTCTAAACTGCTTGCATTTGGGTTTCCATTGCCTTGACAGAACAGCTTTAACTGGTTTTGATTTATATTTTCTATTTATAAAGGGAAATGAAACCTGATTTTGTTTTACAAAGAGAAGTTTAAGTGATGCCTGTGTAAATGTGTCTTTTGTTTGAAAGGGGACAAGATAAGACAAAATTGGTTTCACAATGATATTCATCATGTGTGTAAAACTTGCATAATATTCAGTAATCTGTCAATAGGTGGAAACCACTCTGAAAACGCTGGTAAAGTGGGAGCCGGATCACAATTACTGCTCATATTACAGCTTGGGCATTGTAGACCAAAGGATCTACATAGCAGGGTGCAGAGAGACCTAGCTCTAGAAAGCTTTGGGACATTAGTCCAAAGTCATCAACAAAGGTTGCAGGGAATTCATATCAGTTTGGAACACTTTTTGATCTTTTTGGAATACATTAGAATCTATGTAGACACAGAGTAGTGCTCAAAACTGTTTGTTGAAACAATGAATGAATTTCTGAAAATTCTCATTCAGCTATTAGAATATAAAAACTCTTGCCCCCTAATAATCACATATTAATTTTTTTAGTAAATAAAAACACATACATTAAACTGAGATTACTATTTGTCACCTCAAATTTTAGTAAGTAAACAAAATATATTGCCTGATAATGATAGGGGGCTTAGAAAATTGCAAGCCCTTTGACCCAGTAATTTCATTTCTAGTAATTTATACCATGGGACTAATTATAGATGTAGTAAAAATTTATTTATAAAGATTTAAAACACTGCACTGTTTATAATAAAGCAAAGTTGAAAACAACTTTTATACGATATTTATACGAAAAAATGTTTGGGGCTGGTACAGCAGCTCATGCCTGTAATTCCAACACTTGAGGCTAAGTGGGGAGGATTGCTTAAAGCTAGGAGTTCGAAACCAGCCTGAGCAATATAGTGAGACCTGGTCCCCACAAAACATTTTCAAAATTAGCGGGGTATGGTGGCATATGCCTATAGCCTCAGCTTCTTGGGAGCTTGAGATCAGGAGTTCGCAGTTGGAGTGAGCTATGAATGTGCCACTGCACTCCATCCTAGGAAACAGAGTAAGACCTCTGCCTCTAAAAAATTTTTTAAATAATTTTTAAAATAATAAAAAGGAAAACAAGATTTCTCTAGTATAAACATGTTTACTTATTTTTTTGGCAGTTATTTCAGTTCTCAGAGAAAAACAATAAATACAATATGCCATATTTGACATAAATAACAGCAAGCATTATACTAGTATGCTCTTGGTAAACTTTATTAGGAATGGAAGGTTTGCACTGATTTTGGAAAGAAAATTATCAAATTTGTGAAATAGTATAATAAGGAATAGTTATTGCCACGGCTTGTCCATAGCAAAGAAGCATAGACATTCAGTACATACCTATTGAATGGATAAATGAAAATATTATCTGAACATTAGACAATATCTTATAGATATTTTCAAAAACACATAAAAATGTTGTATCTCTCTGTTCTCAAATTATTAAGGAAAATGGGAAATTCCAACCATTGTAATGAAAATTCTATTCATTTGGTTAGAACCCAAAGTAATACGTAAATTGTTTTTTGTAAATATTTGCCAATCTATTTTATCTACAAGCTGGTTATACTACAACATACATTACTAGTAACAATAGCGTAATTATTATTAGAAAAAATAAAAGACAAACTTTGTAGAGCTTTCAAGATAAATCTAAATATTCTCTAAATGTTTGATTTGAAATTATTAAATATAATCTTCATGTAATCCAGTTTAAATTTCTACCTAGGTGATGTATCTGTTAAGAATTTGCTTGGCTGAAAATACCAGGGAACTTAAAGCCAGAAATAGTGCTTTAAATTTCAAGGAATGTATTTGTTAAATATAACAAGCAGTGCTGCAGTTGGCAGTCCTGAGCTGGTGTGGTGCATCATCCAGTGACGCTGTCAGGAAATCAACTCACTGCGTCCTTCCAGCCCTCTCCTTCTGAGCTCGTAGACATTTGTCTTCATGCTTATGCTTCATGTCACAAGTTGACTGCTGCACTCAAGACACCTGAATCTATCTCTTCAAAGAGTCTTTGTTTTTTTATTTAGGAAAGAAAGTCCTTCCTGCCAGACTTTCTCTTTAGCTCATTGACTATTCCTGTGTCTCATGGCCATCCCCACCTGGAAGGTGGTTTAAAAAAGCATTTGGCTTTTCAGCTTCTCTACTAGAGGACACAAGAGAAAAGCTGATGTTGATTGGGACAAATTACAGTATACATCACAGCTACTGGTGAGATTTCTTTTAAACAATTGTAAAAAATAATATTTTCCCATTCTAATAATTTCAAGTCAACCCAAATGGATTGTGCAAACAATATGGTTTTTTGCAACTATTATTAAATACAAATATAAAAGTGAATATTGTATATTCTCACAGAGTTCAAGTAAGTCAAACTGAGATTTGTTTCCCAGCAAAGCATGTTCTAGAGCTGATATCAATAACAGCAAAATAGTGAGTTGTTAGACCTTAACTTGGAATAATTTTATATTTTATATTCAATTGTTGATATAATTATTGACAGTCATAGTCAATGAAATAGAATCTAAAATTTAAATTTAGCCATAGTAAATATATACATTTGTGGTTGTCATTGAGTATTGAAATGTATTATTATTATTATTATTATTTTTTTTTTAGATGGAGTCTTGCTCTGTTTCCCAGGCTGGAGTGCAGTGACATGATTTCGGCTCACTGCAACCTCCGCCTCTCAGGTTCAAGTGATTCTCCTGCCTCAGCTTCCTGAGTAGCTGGGATTACAGGCACCCATCACCACACCCAGCTAATTTTTGTATTTTTAGTAGAGATGGGGTTTCAACATGTTGGCCAGTCTGGTCTCAAACTCCTGACCTCACATGATCCACCCGTCTGTGGCCTCCCAAAGTTCTGGGATTACAGGTGTAAGCCACTGCAGCCAGCCCTCAAAATGGCATCTTAATGCTGGGAATAAGTCATTAGGCAATCTTATACTTAGTTTGGTTCCAGAATGGTCTCAGTTCTCTTACAACAGGGCACTACAATTCAACTTACATAACAGGTCCCAGTTCCTACTACTATCCTCTTTTCTGCCATTCTGACATATAGCCTTCAAAGACTCTGATTTCATGATTAATGGGGTACCTATTTTGTGCCGGATACTGTGACAGATGCTATGAAAACACTGGTGAACCAAACAGATGAGATGCTTTCTCTCATGGAGTTCCCAGTTTAGGGTGGGGAACAGATAAGAAATAAGTAAAGAGCAATCAATAAAAATAACGACAGATTGGCCAGGTGTGGTGGCTCGTGCCTGTAATCCCAGCACTTTGGGAGGCTGAGGCAGGTACATCACAATGTCAGGAGTTCAAGGAACTCAAAAGGAAAAAAAAAAAAATGATGACAGACTGTATAACTGCTAGGAAAAAACCAACATGATTCTATGAAAGAGAATACTAAGGATGGCTTACATATAGAGCGTTCATAAGGAGGGGCTCTCTGAAGTGGTTGCAAGACTTGTATTTCAGGCAGAAGAAAAAGAAACAGCAAGTACAAAGGCTCTGAGGGCAGGTGAGACCAGGGTATGTCCTGAGAGCTGACAGATGGCCCGTCATGTGTTTTGGCTGTGTCCCCAACCCAGATATCATCTTGAATTGTACCTCCCACAATTCCCACATGTCGTTGGAGGAACCTGGTAGGAGATAGCTGAATCGTGGGGGCGGTTTCCCCCATGCTGTTCTCATGGTAATGAATAAGTCTCACAAGATCTGATGGTTTTCTAAGGGGATTCTCTCTCTTCCCTGCCACCATGTAAAATGTGACTTGCTCCTCCTTGCCTTCCACCATGATTGTGAGGCCTCCCTAGCCATATGGAACTGTGAGTCAATTAAATCTCTTTTCTTCATAATTACCCAGTCTCGGTGATGTCTTTATTAACAGCATGAGAACACACTAATAGAGCCAGTGTGAATAAAACATAGGAGAGAAAGGGAAAGAGCAACTGCTATAGTTTGAATGTTTCCCCCAAAATTCATGTGTTGGAAACTTATTCCCCAGTGCAACAATTTTGGAAGGTGAGAACTTTGAAAGGTGATTAGTTTCTGCTCTCATGAATGGAGTCTCAGGAGTGAGTTCTGTATCTGGGGTGGGTCTGGGGGTTGTTACTAAAGCGAGTTGGGTTCTTTCCTGTTCTTCTTCTGTTTCATATGTGATGCCTTGTGTCATGTTTTGATGCAGCCCCTTGATCTTGGACTTCCCACACTCTAGAACTATGTGCCAAACAAATTTCATTATTTTTTATATATATATAATCTATTCATTATTATATATAGCAGCACAAAACATGCTAGGGCAGCAGCACAACAGGTGATTGGTATAATTAAATGACTGAATAGCCCTCAGTGTGGAGGAGTGTGGGCTTTTCTATCAGGGGAGTTTAGTCACAACATTTTATACGTTAAAGAAATAGACAGTTTGTGACTCACCTTGACATATACTATCTCACTTGGATGATTACAAGTTGTAAAGTTGATATGAGAACTGTTACTAATACATTGCTTTAAAAATTAAATCACTCCTGACTACAATTTCAGTTCATTTTCTAGTGGAAGTTCTTGAATAGGGGGAGTAATGTAACAAAGGTGGTATTTCAGTTACATTTCTCTTGCACTAGGATGCAGAATGAATTGGGATGAAGTCTGTGGTGAATGCAGTGTGGGAGCAATACGGAAGAGAATGAAGCCAAGGCCAGTTCTGCTTCATCATCAGCAGCAGCTTCCCACACATGTCTGTTTTGCTGGGTCCCAGGAATACTGTGAAAATAAATGTCAGAGTGTGGGAGAGTTTTCAACTCCAAAAAGATGCCTCATGGGTTGAAATGGATATGAATGGATTTCTCTCTAAAGGTTTTTAACAGAGAGGGAAGAAAGAATGCTTATGGATCATTTCAGCACCACATCCTATATTTGTCTCTCCTACAGTTTTCAAAGTAAACTGTTTCACTTTTTTTTAGTATATCAATTTGATAAAAGCATATTTTCTCTAAGCTCTTGGAGATCAAAGATCATATTTTTCAGTTTTCTGCTGTGAATGTGGTTAGCTGGCATCTGTCTTTTCTGTAACAGACATAAAGCGTTGTTGCTATATTGTTGGTTTTAGTCCCTGAGGACCACAGCAAAAGAGAGCTGGCCTTGCCTGCTCCTGGATGTGGACTGTCCATTATGAACAATACACATGATGACTTATTGAACTGTGTTGTGTCTAGATCTTGTCAACTGTATTTAAGGGAGTAAAAGCAAGGAGGGAAAGAGGAAAAAAGTGACATATAAAAGCAAGACAAAACCAAGGCAGAAATAAGCTGAAAAGTGATTTAAAGAAGAAAAAAAAAGATAGGAAGCAGTAGGGCTCTGAATGAAAATTCAAAGTTATCAGAGTAAAGACTGAGAAAGAAAAAGCCAAAAGAGAATAAATCAGAAAAGCAAGATCAAGAAAAATGCAGAAAAGAACTATTTGTGGTTATATGGGAAGGAAAATAAATAAAAGTTGTGCAGTGAAGAAAGCTTATTAACATCTGTTTGACTCTGGAGAAAACATAAAAGCAGATACACATCCTAGTGTAAAAGTAGTAGTTTATGTGCATGAGAAAGGAGATGAGGTGAATGATGATATTAATTTCCCTAAAATGTATTTAATTTCTCTATTTTTACTTTATAGTTTAAATAATCCTAACAGTCAGATACACTAGAGAAAAGTTCAAAGACATCTGGTCTTTTTATCTATTGTTCTCCTCCTTCTATTGGTTCGTTTTCTGTTGGAAACATTTACAGTTTATTCCTTTCTAATACAACAATTGTTTGTCAGCTGCCAAAATGCCACTCAACAGGCCCATACATCTCTTTGTCTCTCCCTTTACTAGACTTAGAGAATCTACCTCAACTTAATGTCTGTGCAGCCTGGTCCCAGAGGGACTACCTCTAATCCAATGCTATTTTACGTCGGTAACAGGAAACATGCCAGCATCATCTTTCATACTTTGATATAAAAAGCATGCGAGTTCTATGTTTTATTATTAAATGTTCCAAGACTTGCAGACTTTCACATTTGCTTCATCTTTCAGTTACTAGATAAATGTGCCAAAGTGTGTGGAGAAGCAGTCTATCTTTAGACTTTAATTGATGCTAGTGTTGGAGTAGTGGCAATAACAACAGGTGAGGTACAACTTAAAGGCTTAAGAAGGCCATAGTGAAATATTCCCAGCACATAAAGAACTTCAATTTATCTTAAGTAATGCAAGTATTTGGAATGGTAACTGGGACTCCTAGGCTCTATTCTCATCCAATAACTCTGAACCATTCCTGATTCTTGATCATTACTTCTATTGAGCTCAATGGCTTTTCAGAATTTAGATCGATCAAATTTGATTTCAAACTTGTGCAGCAAATTAATGATTGCTTTGTTTTAGTTAGTGTTCACTAAGAGTTTTCCTAGAAGAATAAAGTCTTAATTTTAAGAAGTTGAACTTTAGATTTTAGATATTATTTTCTGTCTCATCATGATGCAAAGAGAAAGGAAGAATATAGTCTCTTATCTGGGCTTGAGCCTTAAGGCAAAGATTCGTCTTGAGAATCAAAATCTGAGAATTTAGACTCTATCTACAGTTAATACCTGGCAATCTCTTAACTCCCCCCCCATTTGCCAGCACAAAGCAATTATTTCTACCCACAACAGAGTTGGGGGATTATTTACGCAATATCTGTAAAGCACATAGAACTCCTCATAGAAAAATATGGGTTAGGAGTATATGTCCATGTATGTGTGTTTTAAAAAGCAGAAAGGGAAGCAGAAAGCTGAAACTCTGACATGGATTGCACTGTAAATTATTACCATTATTATTTATACATTTATATACAAAAGCTTACAAATAAAAACTTTAGGGCACAAATGAGTTTGCACCAGTCTACAAAATACTTGGTTTTCTCACATCTAAAGTCTAAATTCTCCCAATCATATTTAATATTGGTTAATTTTACTTGGCAGAACACTACAATATATGGTATAGTTTTAGTGTGCCCCCAGACATGAATTTCCCAGGAAATCGTAATTATTGAGCACTCCATCCTTCTGACCATCCCCTGTCTGGTCTTCTAGAAAAACTTTTTCACATGCACTGTCTTCCGTCTCTTCTGCTCCTCCTCAATCTTCTTCATGAACTGTTCTTTCTCTACCTGTGTCTTAATGTTTGCCTAAATCTCAGGGCTTTCTCATGATCTTCCAACTCTATCTGCTAACCTAAAGTAATCTCATCTATACCACAGTTTCCAAGGCTTCAGCCATGACAATAGCCTTAACCTTTCTCCTGAGTGCCAGCTTCTTATTTTTAAATCCAAATGTTCCAAATTGAACTTACTACTTCCCTGTGAGGTCCCAAATTTTCTCTCTTCTCCTTAGCTGTTTCTGCCCACCACGCACTCTTTCATCCAAGCTAAAAATTCTGCCATTCTTTTTTTTTTTTTTTTTTTTTTTTTCCTGACAGAGTTTCACTCACGTTTACCCAGGCTGGAGTGCAATGGCGTGATCTCGGCTCACCGCAACCTCCACCTCCTGGGTTCAGGCAATTCTCCTGCCTCAGCCTCCTGAGTAGCTGGGATTACAGGCACACACCACCATGCCCAGCTAATTTTTTGTATTTTTAATAGAGACGGGGTTTCACCATGTTGACCAGGATGGTCTCGATCTCTTGACCTCGTGATCCACCCGCCTCGGCCTCCCAAAGTGCTGGGATTACAGGCTTGAGCCACCGCGCCCGGCCCAATTCTGCCATTCTTAACTCTTCTCTCTTATCCTCCACATTTAGTTGACTAACAAGCCCTACTGTTTCTCCATCCTGCAATGTTCTGTTTCTTTCCCTCCAATCTCACTGCTACCGTCTAGGTTGAAGCCTCATCATCTCTTATCTGGACTGACAGCATAGCCTCCAAACATCGTCTTGCCCTTTTTGACCCCCTATCCACATTTTATACAATACATAACTTGACATATAAATTCGCTGGTTAAAACCTTTTGAGACTTTCAATTGCTCAAAAAATAAAATCCAGACTTCTTAGTCTGGCCCTTGCTAAGCTGCTCAAAATTACTTTTTATCTTCTGTCCACTCTCACATACAACCTTTGCATTCCCAAAATCTTAGTGGATTTTTAATTTGATGAACCATAAAAATTTGATGTTAACTGTTTTTGACATTTAAAAATGGCAATTTTATATGGCTCAACTAATAATGGCTTTCTATCTGCTTTGAAAGCTCTTTTACCCTTAAGATTTGTCAAAACATCATCAACACCCAGCTTACATGTTACCACCTCTGTGAAGCAATGATCCGCCGCTCTAGGTTAAAGAACAGTTCCCTCTTTGATGCTCCCTTACCTCTCCCATAGCACTGTGTTCTCATAACTTGTACCTACTTGTCTCTTATTATTTGAATACGGGAAACTTCAGGGTAGAGCTTAGGACTTAGTTAACTCTATATCTTTACTTCTATAATCAGTAGTTAATAAATATTTGTTGGATGAATGAATGCACTTCTTTGGGATTTATTATATAAAGGAGATGGTAAAATTTTTAATTAAAAGTGGAATGAGAGTTAGTATTCTGATTTAACGTATTTTACAATGCTTGTTTTTTCTTTGTATATCACCTTCTCACTTTGCTTCTTACTGAATAATGTATTTGTTGTTACCAGGTGAATTTAATATGGCTACGAAAGAAATGCTTATTCACAACCAGGGCGCACTGCCACAGTAAGCCTTGATGTGCATATATAACTCACATAAATGCACATGTCGTAAAGTTTCACCAGCAAAATCCCAGAATGCAACAAGCAAGATTAGGCAGCAACCAAAGGCAAACCACTTCTAAGAAATATGAGATTATTTCTGATAACATTTAAACAAAATTGTTTTCAAAAGAAAAATCCCAAGAGCAATAGAAATAGAAGAGATGAAGTTTGTAGAAAAATAGCACATAGAATATCCAAGTTAGCACTTAGTATATTGTATATTTTAAGTATGATTTTCAACCAAGAGACTGCGTATGCTCCAATCTTTCAATTATCTCTGATAACAGGAAAATGCCACTTAACATGGACTGATCCAAGTGCAGACAAAATGTGCAGGATCACAGCAGGTCAGTGAAAGATGCAGGATCAGGGCCACAGCAGGGCTTAGACTTAAGAAGCACTTAAACCAGGACAGAAACTCTTCTTCAACCAGTTTCCCCACACATTAGTGAAAAGGGAATAAGAATTTTTAATGCCAGAATCATAGTGTTCAGATTCCTACATATTATAGATTGCTGGGATAGATAAATTTAGTTAGAAAATTAAAGGTAGGAAATTCCTTAGTTGAGTTCAGTTGCTTATTGCCAATGTTTTTGTGGTTTCATGAAATCCCTTTCACATACAATTAAAGATGAGTTCTTAAGAAAGATACACTGTTTAAAAACACTATCTTGGTGAGCAGAATGAACATCCTAGGAGTCTTAATCAACTCAGGCTGCTATAACAAAATACCATAGGTGGGGTGGTTTAAACAACAGACATTTATTTCTAACAGTTCTGGGGCGGTGAAGTCTGAGATCAGTGTGCCCACATGGTCAGGTTCTGGTGAGGGGTTTCTTTCTGATTTACAGCTGCTGCCTTCTTGCTCCATCCTCACATCACAGAGAAAGAGGATTAGCTCTCTGGTTTCTTCTTATAAGGGCACTAATTCCATCATTAGGACTCACCCTTATGACCTTGTCTAAACCTAATTATCTCCAAAGGCCCCGCCTCCAAACACGATCACACTGGGGGTTAAGGTTCCAACATACAAATTCTGGGGGATACAAACCTTCGGTCCATAACACCAGGTAAGTAGCATTTCTCCTAGTATAGTCAGAGTAGAACCTACTCTCGTTTGGGTGTGCCATCCCTCTGTCATACAATAAAACCTCTTTAAAAAATATAGTTGAAGCTGGTCATTTAAATCTGCTGTATAGGGCTGGGCTCGGTGGCTCATGCCTGTAAATCCAACAACCTGGGAGGCCAAGGTGGGAGGATCACTTGAGGCCAGGGGTTCAAAATCAGCCTGGGCAACACAATGAAACCTTAATCTATACAAATAAAAATATTAGTTACACATGGTGGTCCACACCTGTGGTGCTATGGGAGGCTGAGATGGAGGATTGCTAGAGTTGAAGAGTTTGAGGCTACAGTGAGCAATGATTGTGCCACTGCACTCCAGCCTAGGCAAAATCTCATCTCTAGAGAGAGAGAGAGAGAGAGAGAGAGAGAGAGAGAGAGAGAGAGGGAGAGAGGGAGGGAGAAATCTGCTGTATAGATGTATAGCTGAAAGTGAAATATTAAATATTTTACTTTTGTGAGTATATTTTTATTTTAAGCCAGATGACCTGCTTTATTTTATGCAAAAGCACAGATCAGCAAGTCAGATAAAAATGCATTTCTTTGACATGTATATATGGGTTTGATATAGGAACTTGAGATTCATGTCCTTGAATTTCAGGATAAACAAAATCTCAGAAGAGGCAAAAGAATGACACGTAAGCCAGGTTAACTCACACTGTCCTCTGGTTTTCAATTGGAAGCATAACCCTTGGATAGCTATTGAATATTCTACTCTAAGCTTTATTTTTGGTCAGCATCAATCTTTGTGGCTCCCTTGTTCCACAGTCTCTTTGGAACTCTTGGCAGCTGTCTTCTAGGGAAAAAATAAAGTGAAGGGCACCAGAATAAAGTGAAGGGCAAAGCCCTGCTTCCTGTCCTTCAACACCAGTATTTAAAGTTAATCTAGCATTCTTCATTTCAAATATACAGTTCAAATATCACTCTCAACCCTCCCTACCAACGCACATCTCCCCAGGCCATATTTCGAAGGCCTTTCTGGATCTGCAAATATGTAAATCTTCAGAGGTGTGAGCTTAGTTCTCCAAAGCACATCAAGACTATTAAATAGTAAGGCCCCAATAAAAATCTAGCTATGCTGACATTTAGAGGACAAGCTGGTAAATAGTGTTTATGCTGATTTTTATTTAGCTCCATATGATTCTGTAAAGACTTCTGTGTGCTTTGCGATACATTAATATTTGTACAAAAGAAAAGTACAATCTTTCCTTCCTCTCCCTCCCCACAATCCCTGGGAAAAAACATTCTCTCTCTGAATATATGACTAGCATAGAGGAAATACCATTTGTCGTAGATGCCATATCAACTCAGATGGTAGAAAAACGTATAAACATAATCCCAGGATAGTAGGTTGAATTTTGTTATAAAACTTTTGTAGTTTGATTTTATTTGCGGCATGGACCTCAATAATAGCTAGCTCTCAATCTATTTCTTCCCAGAGGTGATACTGAAAGGTGAACAATTCTTAGCTTTATTAAAATTTTTTATTATATATTTATGTATATCATTATCAGTTGTTCTAAAGGCCGTGAAGGAAAAAGATCTTAAGTCCAAAACCCAAGTTCTTTTGTTTTTTTACCTGAACCATATTCTGTAAACCCCACAAGAGGCAAGTCTATGACTGCATTTCTGTCTTTCTACTGTCATGATTCTGGTGAGGACAGACAAAAATATGTGTGTTTAGCTCCAATGAAGGGTTATAATTTGAATTGTCTTACCATGGATCACAGGAATAGAGTTTACAATGGTTATATATCATGAGTAGCTCAACACAAGGCTTTCAAAATATAACAGACAAAATAAAAATGTGTCCTAGAAGAGGAAATAAAATAGACTTAAGGAAACAGAAGATACAACACTTAAATGTTTAAAATTCTGTGAAATGTTTTTATTTTGTCCTCCTAGTAAGTTTGTTAAATTCTTGGCTTTTGTTTCTGAATTGGAAAAATCTGTTCTCTTCTTCCCCAATCCCCTACTCTGCACCATCTTCACTCTGATCCTTTTTAAATGTTATGGACCTTCCTAGTCTAAAGAAGAGTTAATTACTCAAAAACATAAAAAATGTGTTTATTATGTGTAATTCAAACATACTGAGAAGTCAAGTATGTATTGCATCCAAGCTTAAAGTGTAATAGGGTTTACATAGAAGCTTACATTTCTATTTAGTAAAAGCTACCTACCAGGAGCCTCAAGGAAAAACAGATCTTTGAAAAAATAATAGAGAATGCTATCAGACTATTTCTGACTAGGCAAAAAAGAAAAGCCATAAAAGCTATCAAAGAAATTTATGAAAGGAAAATGAACAACAAAAGATAAGAAAGTTGATCACAGAAATCCTAGAAATAAAAAATATTTTAAAAGGGTGATTTTATAATTAATTTTCCCTGTAGCAAATATTAGAACTATGTGATAAGTCTTTTAATACAACACACAAGTTATTTGAAAAAAAATGCCCATGTATTGTACTCCAAAAGACTTAGCATAACCAAAGGAAAAATGCAAAGATATGTACATATTTTGTCTTGCAAGTTAAAGGAGGTCAAATTCATTCTTTGTGCCTAAGAATATAAGTTTGTCATTAAGTTATAGTCCAAAGGGTTAAACATTAATGGTTGCTACCTTTCCCTAATGGGAGCATTATTTTGAATGACATATGTTTGTAAAATATTCAGGATCATTTAATTATATGTATGTCCTCCTTCCTGCTTAACATTAAAGAAGTATGTGACCTAAATAATAGTTTTGGTTAGATGACCTTGTAGTTGAGGGTCCCTTTCTGTCCAATTATCAAGCAAGCTTTTCGAATGCACTGAAAGATTTAATTCATAAATCCCTTAAAAGCCTTCTGGTAAAAGGTTAAAGCAGCACAAATAAGCTACTAATACATGACCTTGTTTCAGAAAATCATGCCAGGACTCTAAGCAAGTGAGCTTATTTATCATTATTGAATTGTTACAGTAAGGCAAAAAAATTTCCAGAGCAATATGAATATATTTATTATAAATATATAGGAGAAAGTACAAATTACAGTTTAGTATCATAATATTAAGATGTTTATTTATACCCTTATGACATTAGAGAAAGCATTTGTTTCTCAGAAATCGCTATCTATTTATAACTACAGTTTTCTAATTTTATGAGAGAAAGGTTACTTGCCTATATTTATTGGCATTTTGTCAGTTCCAAAGCTGCTTCCACATTTTTATGTATTTATTATAGCAGCCATCCACTTCTCAGTGCCAATTTCTCTTAGTCAGCTCAGGTTGCTGTAACAAACACCACAGACTGAGTGGCTTAAACAACAGAAATGTATTTATCACAGTGCTAGAGGCTGGGAAATCAAAGATCAAGGTGCCAGCAAATCTGGTTCCTTATGTGGGTCCTCTTCCTGATTTCTAGATGAATGCCTTTTTGCTGTATTGTTACATGGCAGAGGGAGAGAGAGAGAGAAGAGAGAGAAAATCTGTCTCTTCTTAAAAGGACACTAATCCCATTCCTGTGATCTCCACCCTTGTGACTTAATCACATCCCAAAGGCCTTCACCTCCAAGTACCATCACACTGGGGATTGGGGCTTCAATATGTATATTTTGGGGGACACAAACATTCAGTTTATAGCAGGAATCCATCAAAATATAATGAACGTTTGTATGTTTATTTCCACATGAATCTTAAAAATCATGCTTTATGTAAATGATAATTTAGTATTACAGAGTTTTTCCTTTTAAATTTCATCAAAAAATATTTGATTCATCTTTAACACCCATGTCTTTGTTATCACTAGGTTTCTTAGTACAATTGTCCAGAGTATGTCACTTTCAATTCTTTTTCTTTTTTTTTTTTTGAAAGGGAGTTTGCTTTGTAGCCCAGGCTGGACTATAGTGGCACGAATTTGGCTCACTGCAACCTCCACCTCCTGGGTCGCGGTTCAAGCAATTCTGCTGCCTCAGCCTTCTGAGTAGCTGGGATTACAGGCATGAGCCACCATGCCTGGCCTGTCACTTTTAATTCTAAATTGAGATGTAAACTTTTTTGAATCCATTGATGATACTGCCATGGGAAATTTAATTCCAAACTTCCCACTTGTTATCTCCACAAAGTACCTACTTTTTGCATTGCTTTAAAAATTGATCTTTAACAGGGTTGTTTACAGGCCAGGTGTGGTGGCTTACACCTGGAATCCCAGCACTTTGGGAGACTGAGTCAGGATCACTCGAGGTCAGGAGTTTGAAACCAGCCTGGCCAACATGGCAAAACCCCAGCTTTACAAAAAAATGCAAAAGTTAGCCAAGCATGGGGGTGCATACCTGTAGTCCCAGCAACTCTGGAGGCTAAGGCAGGAGAATGGCTTGAACCTGGCAGGGGGAGGTTGCAGTGAGCCAAGATCACAGCACTGCACTCCAGTCTGGGAAACAGAGCGAGACTCCATCTCAAAAAAATCATTGTTTACAATGACTTCCAATATTGGATACCGCCAAGAGTAATAAATACATCTTTATTATTTTTTCACTCCTTTTTTAAAAATCCCATTTCACTTGTTCTGTAGTGATCCCAAATTAGCATAGTGATCATTACATGCTGATGTGTCTTCCCTCAAATATTAATCAATTCTAGATAAAGTCATTGAGAGAAAACTCAGTAATTTGGGAGACTCTTAGGACTCCAGAAGTACTCAGCAACCAGAGGAAATTAGAGATTTGAGATAAGTTTGAGGCAAATCTTGGATTTTGAATCAGTCTCAACTTCCTTTATCCTTTTCCTCCACCCACGGCATAGATATGAATTTCCTCTGATCGTCAGCTTGCTTCCTCACTCAGCAAAAACAAAAACAAACGAAAGACTGCACGGACAGATTTACTTGAAAATGATTTCAGAGAAACACAGAAGAAAGATCTCTATACTCACAACTTGGACCAGGATCCCAATCTTGTCTTTGCCACCAAGTCACCAGGTAATCGTGACTAAGCCTTTTCATGTTTTTAGGCCTCTGTTTCTCATCCCAAAATAGGAGGATGAACCAAATACACTCTAACATTCTTTGCAAAGTAAATGAATCATTATTATAATTCTATTTCAACAAAAGTATTAAATGATACTAATTCTTTTAAATTCTACAGTTGAATGTAATGAGTAATTAAGTATGTTTTGCTAATTCTTCCTATTCTACTTCTGCTACCTTAGATTTTGGCTATACAGCTCACTTGCTTAACATGTTAACATCTATGTTTATCTCTAAAGTTTAGTCTTTCTAAAAAATCAACTCAGCTTATTTTGGGTTAAAAAATGGCTGTGAGCTCATTCAGCAGGCTAGTATTTCAAAGCAACCAACAACTGCCATTTCTATTACCGATTTTTTCATGTTAGGCTAAGAAGAGTAAAATTTTCTGATGTTTTACTAACCCCAGCTTCCTTACTGTGCACAATGAACAGTTAAGCAGAACATTAGCAGAACATTTTCATTTCTAACTCTAGCAGTGAAGATTTCCCACCACTGTGACACAGAAGGATGCACACTTAAAGACAATACATTTATTTAGTGGATATGAACGTCTTTTGACTAGAAAAAGAAATAACAATCATCTGCAGTACTTTAAATAGCAAACATCTGTTTTTCCCAACATACTTCAAACACTTTGAATTTCCTGATTAGTTGTTATATGAGAACTGTATTTCTGAAAGACATAATGAGGCAGTTTAAAGATGAGTCTTAAATGATCCTCAAAGCAAGTGAAGAAAAACGCTCATGCTCTGGGTAAAGATGGTTAAACCAGATCCACCATAACAGGAACAAATAAGAAATAATTCTTTCAACTACTTGCATTTAAACCAAAAGTTCTATTAAATATTGCAAGCAAACGAGGATGATATAAATGAGCAAAGCATAGAGAAATGAAAATATAGCACTATGGTCTTATATCATAGCAACAAAATCCATGATGCTATTAGAGCAATCTTTGCTTGACTAAGCCAAACATAAAAATATTTGAAGTAATGACATGAAGCATTTTTGTAAGTATTCCACAAATGCATGAATACATCATGAGGTGGGTTCAAGAAATATATGTACAAACACATTTATGGGCAATTGCTCCAGTCTGAAGGTTGCAAATTTATTTTGGCCACATCAGCCCTTTCTCAGGAATTTGTAACATAAAATGAAGAGGATCATCTATTTTTATCATAAAATGCTACAAAAAGTGCACTGTGTCAATATTTCCAGGTGACATTTCTTTTATTTTTAATCTATAATTTTTATCTTCTCCATGGTTTAAAAAATGTTATCACTGGGAAGGTACATATCCCAAGTCAAATACCAAAGAATAACAACAACAAGAAAAAGAAATATAGACCCAATGAACAATGAAGATTAAGGTGCTCTCACTAGTTTTTAACCGTCAGTATTTTTAGTGAGCATTTATTATATGCCAGGTCCTGTACTAGGGAATGAGTATCTAGAGAGAAACAAAAGCTTTAAGGAACTCACAATCTATTCATGCATAAAAACACACAAATAAGCAAACAAAAAATTCTCGATATGACCAGGATAATAAATGGAGTGTATAATGTATAAAGCACTCAAAGAACATAGACAAGAGGGTAATTGATCCTGCCAGGGAGTAACTGAGACTGTGTTGAACAGGGAACATGTGGACTTGACCTTCATATGTGAGTAAAAGACAGAGGAGGGCATTGAGGACATTAAAAAATGTTATCCATTTTTTAAATTGTACAGATAACAATAACATTTTGAGAATCTGCTACTTTTTTTCTCTCAAGACCTTTCTTTAAACTCCTATGGTTGCCCTATAGGTACTGATGAATTAATTTCCCAGAAATATTGTTAGGTAAAAAAAACACAATTATAGCATGGTATTATTTATATAAGAAAGGGACATTTTTATATATACATGTATACATATATACTAGTCTTCCTTTATCCATAGTTTCGCTTTCCAAGATTTCACTTACTCTCTGTCAACTGTAGTTAGAAAATACGTGAGTACGGTATAATAAGGTATTTTGAGAGATGAGAGAGAGAGAGAGAGATCACATTCCTATAACTTTTGTTACATTACATTGTTATAATTGGTGTATTTTATTATTGTTATTGTTAACATCTTCCTGTGCTTAATTTATAAATTAAACTTCATCATAGGTATGTATGTATAGGAAAATGCATAGCATATGTAGGGTTTGGTACTACCTGTAGTTTCAGGCATCCACTGGGGGTCTTGTGTGTGTGTGTGTGTGCGTGTGTGTGTGTGTGTGTGTATAGAGTATCCCTTAACTGAAATGCTTGAGACAAGAAGTGTTTCAGATTTCAGATTTGGGAATATTTGCAATGTACATAATGAGATATTTTGGGCGTGCAACCGAAGTCCAAACATGAAGTTCATTTAAGTTTCATATATACCTTATACATATAGTCTAAAGATAATTTTATACAATATTTTAAATAATATACGTAACCTGTCATATGAGGTCAGGAGTAAAATTTTCCACTGTGGTGTCATGTCAGTGCTTGAAAAGTTTCAGATTTTGGAGCATTTTTTATTTTAAATTTTCAGATTAGTGATGTGCTTTCTTTCCATGTGTGCGTATAGATATGTATATATGTATATATATACACACATATATATACGTGTGTGTGTGTGTATGTATATCTATATATATATACCTGTTAGAGATAAAACACTGCTCAGGAAAGTATTCTATATGCTGAATTAAGACACTTTGCCTTTATTCTTACTGGGTTGTTTTTTTTCTCTTTTGGAATACTTTGTCCATTTCCTGCAAAATACTCATCTTGCCCACCTTTCAAGACTCAGTTCTAAAGCTTCATCCTACATTAAATCTTATCTTTAACATGTAATTGGGCTGTCTCTTCTATGACTGAAAGTCTTATTTTTCTCTTACAACAACTATCACAGTTTAGTAATTAACAGCTCTCCAAAGTTTTCTGTTCTAGTTTTAACTCCCCAATTGCATTGCAAATGATATAGATGGTATATAAGTTTAAGGAAGTAGACATGGTCTACTAACCTGGAGTTAGAATCAATAAACAGCACACCAACATTATAATAACCTAGTTTAGGAAAACCAAGAATGTTTAATAAATTCATAAAGTCAGCATTCATATTATCTACAAACATTATATTATGTACAAACATTTTGGGGATGAAGGTGATGGCAGTAGCATAGGAAATCAAACCTCTTCCAGAAAGAAAGAGGTGGAGTTTGATTTCCTCTTTTACTGAACAGTAGAAAATTTAATTATGGATAACCCATATGGAGAAGATGGCTTATATGGTTGTAACTTTAGCTCCCAAATCTGAAAAAAGAAGTGATATCAAATGCAAAATTGTAGAAGAACGGAACTTTCTCCACTTATTGTAGGGGATAAGCTTGCCCATCTATGCAAAAGGAAAATATAAAATGCTAATATGTATTACAATGGAGCATTTTCAGGAAGAAAACATTAAGAAATAAGGTACATGTAAATCAACTGTCATATGAACTTTTTTACTTTAAACTATGAGTTAATTATATTTTCCTTCACTTTTCACCATTGTTTCTAAGCTTTATTGTTTTACTGTCTGATAGTAAGCATCCTATTATGAATAAACAACAAATTACCAAAAACATAATATTACTAATGATTATGAGGAAAACAACTTTGCCAACACGAAGAAATTGGTTCCTGAAGATATTCAGCAAATAAATAGGAGACTTCCAGTTAGAAATAAATTCACAATGTGACTTGAATTCAGAAGTCCAGAGCATGTAAAGTGATGTGTATGCTTGTAAATCATGAAACACAGTGTCCTGAATACAGTTCAACAAGCCACTGGAATATATATTACAACATGTATGTGTTGGGAAGTTTAAGTCTAATTTTATCCTGTTTAGACTTCAAAACTGTGCAGCTGTGAGACTTGTCCTCACTTTTACAACTTGGGCTTATAAGGTTAGAAATGAAAAGCTATTCCTTTTTTTCTAGACACTATATATGAAATTTGTGCAAGCTCATATCAAGTAAAGAATCACACTTGAATGATGGCTTCATTACCAAAATAGAAAGGCATCTCAAGTAATGTTTAGCTGACAGGTGCATACACTATTTATATCCTAATCCCTTATTTAACCAACCCAACAAAATAAATATTAAAAAAAAAAAACTAATACATGAGTTGAAAGAGATCTAAATTAAATACCAACACCCGTATAAAATTTAATATATTTTCCCACTAATTTTCCTCATAGGTCTAACTAGAAAATGACCTTGGCATCAAAACCCTGCATAGTTGCTACATTAAGAAAGGCAAGTAAAGCTGCATATTAGTGCACAAAGGAGATTCTTCCAGTCTTTGCCTTTGTGCTTCCTGATAAGCTCCTTCTTTGCCCAGGTTCTCTGCACTACTGTTTAAATGGGGTAACCTGGCTCCATACTGCTAGTTTCTGTAGGACTTAGAAATCCCATAATGGGATGCTGCTACCAGGATCACCCCTAGGGTCCTAGTTCACATTCTCCAGCCTGGTTACATGGTAGGTGGTGCCATGCCCCAGGGTCCCAGTCCTCAGAAACTACCAGCGGCTTTCCATCCCTGCTGCCTTCTCAACCAAGCCTACCCACTAGTCTCCTGTCCATCTGTGCACAAACTGCCTTTAATTTTTTTAATAGAAAAAAAATCACTCTTCACTCTCTTGCCAAAAGAATGCACACTTAAATATATAGATTGATTGAGAGAAAATGAAAATAAATCCATTCAGTAGCAAAATCGCCTGGGCAGAACAATATTTGAAAAATATAAGTAATCTATTCTTCTGACACCAGTATGTTTGTCTGACACAGGAATATGGCAAGAAAGATAATATTAGTTTCTCCGAAAAGAGGAGATATGGGTCAGTTACACAGATTTTAGTTATAACCACAGTAAAGGTGAAGGGTCAGGTGAATTGGGGTTGAATGAAGTATCAAGATATTGTTATCTAAGAAAAGGAGATAGAAAAAGAAGCTGGACACAATGTATGGGCTACCTCCCCTATGCCCCCAACCGCCAATTCACTAGGTAGCTGTGCCTATGGCAACTATGAGAGATTCTGGTGCTGCAGGTTCACTATCTGGCATTATCTCCTGAAAGCAGGGTGATGATCATATGGCCCTCCTTAATTCCCTAACAAAGCTCCCAGGGAAAAAAATGTCTCAAATCCTCATCATGGCTTTCAAGCCTCTCTACAACACCACATAATCTATTCGGCTTCATTGCCAAAGTGTCTTCCATCCTAGTCTCTGTTCAGCCACTCTGGGGTATGATGGGATATTCCATGATCACATGCTGTGATCCACATGAAAAAGCTCCACCCTGGTTCCCTTTTAAGGAAAGACTGGCTGCCCAGCAGTGAGAAGTGTGGTATGCAGACAGCCTCTTGTCTCCAGACAATGTCTGTCAGAGCCTCAGAGCCACTTGAGGATGGAGGGTGGAAAAAGAAAGAGGATCAAAAAACTACCTATTGGATACTATGCTTATTATCTGGGCAATGAAACAATCAGTACACCAAACCCTGTGTCACATAGTTTATCTCTATAACAACCTTCACATGTACCCTTGAACCTAAAGGAAGAGTTAAAAAATAAATAAATAAACTCCTGGACACTTGCACTCTCCCAAGACTAAACCAGGAAGAATCTGAATCCTTGAACAGATCAATAACAAGGGCTGAAGTTGAGGCAGCAATTAATAGTGACCAACTAAAAAAATCCCAGGTCCAGATGGATTTACAGCTGAATTCTACAAGACATACAAAGAAGAGCTGGTACCATTCCTTCTGAAACTATTCCAAACAATACAAAAAGAGGGAATCCTCCCCAACTCATTTAATGAGACCAACATCATCCTAATACCAAAACCCAGCAGAGATGCAACTAAAAAATAAAACTTCAGGCCAATACCCATGATGAACATCAACGTAAAAATCTTCAATAAAATACTGGCAAACAGAATGCAACAGCAAATCAAAAAACTTATTCATCATGATCAAGTAGGCTTCATACAAGGGATGCAAGGCTGGTTCAACATACACAAATCTATAAATGTAATCCATCACATAAACAGAACCAAAGACAAAAGCCACATGACTATCTCAATAGAGGCAGAAAAGGCCTTCAACAAAATTCAACAGCCCTTTATGCTAAAAACCCTTAATAAACCAGGTATCGATGGTACATATCACAAAATAATAAAAGCTATTTATGACAAACCCACAGCCAATATCATACTGAATGGGCAAAAACTGGAGGCATTCGCTTTGAAATCTGGCACAAGACAAGGATGCCCTCTCTCACAACTCCTATTCAATATAGTATTGGAAGTTCTAGCCAGAGCAATCAGGGCAGAAAAAGAAATAAACCATATTCAATTAGGAAAAGAGGAAGCCAAATTGTCTCTATTTGCAGATGACATGATTGTATATTTAGAAGAGCCCATCGTCTCAGCCTAAAATCTCCTGAAATTGATAAGCAACTTCAGCAAAGTCTCAGGATACAAAATGTGCACAAATCACAGGCATTTCCATACACCAGTAACACCCTAACAGAGCCAAATCAAAAGTGAACTCCCATTCACAATTGCTACAAAGAGAATAAAATACCCAGGAATTAAACTCCCATTCACAATTGCTACAAAGAGAATAAAATACCTAGGAACTAACAAAAGATGTAAAGGACCTCTTCAAGGAGAACTACAAACTACTGCTCACCAAAATGAGAGAGGAGACAAACAGATGGAGAAACATGCCATGCTCATGGTTAGGAAGAATCAATATCATGAAAATGGTCACACTGCCCAGAGTAATTTATGGATTCAACACTATCACCATCAAGCTACCAATACCTTCTTCACAGAACTGGAAAAAACCACCTTAAACTTCATATGGAACCAGAAGAGAGCCCACATAGCCAAGACAATCTTAAGCAAAAAAAACAAAGCTGGAGGCATCATGCTTCCTGACTTCAAACTATACTACAAGGCCACAGTAATCAAAACAGCATGGTACTGGCACCAAAACAGAGATATAAACCAATGGAACAGAACAGGGGCCTCAGAAGCAACAACACACATCTACAATCATCTGATCTTTGATAAACCTGAGAAAAACAAGCAATGGGGAAAGGATTCCCTGTTCAATAAATGGTGTTGGGAAAACTGGCTAGCCATGTGCAGAAAGCAGAAACTGGACCCCTTCCTGATACTTTACACTAAAATTAACTCCAGGTGGATTAAAGACTTAAACATAAGACCTAACACCATAAAAACCCTAGAAGAAAACCTAGGCAAAACCATTCAGGGCATAGGCATAGGCAAGGACTTCATGGCTAAAACACCAAAAGCAATGGCAACAAAAGCCAAAATAAACAAATGGGATCTAATTAAACTCCAGAGCTTCTGTACAGCAAAGGAAACAATCATTAGAGTGAACCAGCAACCAAGAGAATGGGAAAAAAATGTTTGCAATCTACTTATCTGACAAAGGGCTAATATCCAGAATCTACAAAGAACTAAAACAGATTTACAAGAAAAAAACAGACAAACCCATTCAAAAGTGGGCAATGGACATGAACCGACACTTTACAAAAGAAGACATATATGAGGCCAACAAACATGAAAAAATGCTCATCATTACTGGTCATTAGAGAAATGCAAACCAAAACCACATATAGATACCATCTCATACTACTTAGAATGGCAATAATTAAAAAATCTGGAGATAACAGATGCTGGAGAGGATGTGGAGAAATAGAAACACATTTACACTGTTGGTAGGAGTGTAAATTAGTTCAACCATTGTGGAAGACAGTGTGGCGATTCCTCAAGGACCTAGCAATAGAAGTACCATTTGACCCAGCAATCCCATTACTGGGTGTATACCCAAAGAATTATAAATTTTTCTATTATAAAGACACACGCATAGGTATGTTCATTGCGGCACTGTTTACAATAGCAAAGCCCCGGAACCAACCCAAATGTCCATCATCAATAGACTGGATGAAGAAAATGTGGCCCATATACACCATGATATACTATGCAGCCATAAAATATTATGAGTTTGTGTCCTTCATAGGGACATGGATGAATCTGGAAACCATCATTCTCAGCAAACTGACAAAGAACAGAAAACCAAACACCATATGTTATCAGTTATAGGCAGGCATTGAACAATTAGAATACGTGGACACAGGGAGGGGAACTTCACACACTGTGGTCAATGGAGGAGGCAAGGGGAGGGAAAGTGGGGGTGGGGAGTGTGGGGAGGGATAATGAGGGGAGAAACACCAGATATAGGTGATGGGGGAATGAAGGCAGCAAACCACCTTGCCATGTATGTACCTATGCAACAATCCTGCATGATCTGCATATATACCCCAGAACCCGAAGTACAATTAAAAAAATAAATAAACTTTTAAGTGCAAGTTTAATATACATATAGAAAAACATGGAAATCATATAGTACAGTTTGATAAATATATATATAAAGTGAACACCATGTGTAACTCACCTATGTCAAGAACTACAACACTAGTAACACACTGCTTTGGGTTCTCAGGCATTTCCCCCATCTCTGCAAGGTAGCTATAATCTTGACAGGTAATATCATAGAGCAGTGTTCCCTGTGTCAGGATTTTATATGCATGGAATCATTCAATATCTACTCTTTTGTATCTGACTTCTTTTGCCCAACATTTTTTTTCCCCTGTGGAATATGTCTATGTTGTTAAATGTAACGGTAGTTTATTCTCTTTATTGTATGTACTGTATTCCATTTTATAAACATAAAATAATTCATTTTGATAATGGTCATTCATATTGTTTCCAATTTGCATCTATTAAAAATAATTCTGCCAGGAAAAAAACAAATAAAAAAATAAGTAAATAAAGGTGTGGCCATTTCAGAGTTACTCCAGATCCGTCCCTTCTGGGTGGCTGAGGCTTTGTTGGACTAGCAATTTGAAAACTCTCGCCGGGTGCGGTGGCTCAAGCCTGTAATCCCAGCACTTTGGGAGGCCGAGGCGGGTGGATCACGAGGTCAAGAGATCGAGACCATCCTGGTCAACATGGTGAAACCCCGTCTCTACTAAAAAATACAAAAAATTAGCTGGGCATGGTGGTGCGTGCCTGTAATCCCAGCTACTCAGGAGGCTGAGGCAGGAGAATTGCCTGAACTCAGGAGGCAGAGGTTGCGGTGAGCCGAGATCGCGCCATTGCACTCCAGCCTGGGTAACATGAGTTAAACCCCAACTCAAAAAAAAAAAAAAAGAAAACTCTTGCTTCCTTTCCCTTTTTCTCACAAACGCTGATCACTGGTAAGGAGCCTGCACTGCAGACTACATCTCAGCATTTGCTGCCAAGATCCCAATCTGCAACACGTACCTCCATGAACCCAATTCTCTTTTCTATTCTCTCATCTGTTAAATCATTTTCCTCCTTCCAGGGTCTGGCTCAATGATAACTCCAAGAAACTTTTCTTGATTTTTTTAGTCAATAACAATTATTTATTTTACTCTGTTCCCCTGAGTTATGCTTGTACTTCTATTTAGCAAATCATTCATTTTTAAATATATTAACATTCATGGTTGAAATTTTAAGTTTATTGGAAGCATAGTCTGTGTTTTATTCAATTCTGTATGCCCCACTAGAATGAAAGAATAAACTAATGCACAATCTGGAAACCTCCTTAACCTCTTTTTTTCCTTCTCCATAAAAACTGAAATGAAATTCTGCCAATATTTCATCTCTGATGTTTTATACATATGCCCATTTCCCTTCACTTGTCAGACATGTTTTATTTAGGCTCTACTTTTTGGTCTAGCCAAGCAAATCTACTTTGCATGGTATGTGCCTACTTCTATTTTTAAGCCATTGCAAGAGATACTATTTACCTCCTTTGCCAACATGATCCTTCCTTCAAAATATTGCTCAAGATTCTCCTACTACGTGAAGCGCTCCATGGTACTGTCACCCAACTTCAGTCACCTCAAGATCTCCTGGTTCACGTAATTTAGGTATCCAATACATGCCCACAAATCACTGTTCTTCATCACTTTTAAGTGACAAAGTTGTATGTTACCTTAAGTTTTTCCTAGGCTAGAATAATATTCTATGTGGCAAATTGAAATATATGTGTAATGTATGTATGTGTGTGTGTGTGTGTGTGTGTGTGTGTGTGTGTGTATGTATTCTAGATTAACAATATATGAGGTTTCACTTTCCCATTCCCAAAACGTGTACTTCATACTTTCCTGTCCTCTTCAACACTCAACACTCCAGCCCTGGTCCTTCCACCACCACCACTGCCACCTCTCATCATCCCACCCCCACAACCATCCCTGCATGATGGTCTTACCTCATACTTCATTGAGAAAATATAAGCAACCAGCAAGACTACCTCTTCTTTTCATTGCCAAAACTATTGACACTCCAACATCTCACCCTATTCCTTGCTTACTGTCTTAAAACTACGGTTAAAAGTCCCTGCTTCCATCATAGGCCAGACTCTCCAATGGTGTTCTGGACCCATCTTTAGGACTTTGTCTCCATAATTTCTTCTTTCTCTTGTGTCATCAATGGCCTTCTAGATACTGTCTAGCACCACACACCACCATATTCTAGTATGTCCTATCTTCAGAAAGCTCTTCTTTGAGCCCAGCTTCCTTTCATCCACTAGGAAAGCTTACTGAAAGCATTGTCTTTATTGCCTCTGGTAGCCATCTCTACTAGATTCAGCTCGCACTCTCTAATCAACTCTTCTTAGTCACACTTTAGTGTCCATTGCCACTGAGATAGCTCTTGACGAGGTCACTAAAGGTTTTCATGTTGCCAAATCCAGTGATCATTTCTCAATTTTCATCTTATTTGACTTCTCAAATTAATCAACACGTGGTCACTTTAAAAACAAAACAAAACAAAAACCCAAACTCTTCTTGTATCACTTTCTCTTTTTTTGGCTTCTACAACATCTCATTCTCCTGCCTTTTCTCCAACTCACTGGGTGCTCTCCCATCTCCTGTACTGGTTCTTCCACCTCTGCTTGATATCCAAATGCTTTTGAGTCAAGAGTTTTGTTCTTGGACCTCTCTTCCACCCTCCTAAGTGTTCTTATCCAGAGACGCAGCTTTAAATATTATCTGCAAGCTGACAACTTCCCATTTTTGATCACCAGCCCTCATTTTATTCTTCACTGAGTTCCAGACTCATGCATGGCATTCACACACTGATACCTATTTAGTATCTCAAACTTAACACAGCCAAAACAGAAGTCTTAACCTCCTTAATCTTTTCATTTGTACAATAGGGGAGCATAATCTGTTTGGTAGTTCAAGTCACAAATATAACAGTTATTCTTGACTCATTTTTTCTCTTGCTTTTTACATCCAACCCCATCAGTAAGTGCTGCTTCTTCTACCACCAAAACATATCCTGAGTCTATACAAGTCTCTCTCTCTCCACTACTACTACCATCTTCCAAGTGACTGACTTCTTCACTTAGACAACTTTAAAATCTTCCTGTGACTCTCCTTGCTCCTGATTTTGGACTCATTCACAGAGCAGTCAGAATGAGTTTTAAAAACAGATTAGCTCACTCTCTGACTAAGACCCTCACATGGCTTTTCCACTGCACTCACTATAACATACTCAGCTTGCAGAGCATCTCCTACCCACCCACTACCCAAGTCCCACTCCCATCCACCATGCCACACTCACATGGGCCTCCTCTCTGCTCCCTGAACTAAGTGTTTTCCTGCCTTAGAGACTTCATTTTGTCTCCTCTATCTGACATGCTATGTCCTCAGACTCTGCATGATAAGCTCCTGTTATCATTCAAGTCTCATTTCAATTGTCACCTCCATAAAGGGATCTTCCTTCATCACCAAATCTAAGTTAACACTTCCCCTCCTCTATATATTATTTAACAGAGGCACTGTTACGTCACTCTGTTTTACCCTCTTCCTCGAATTTCTATTTCCTTCCTCTTCCAAGAAGACAGCTACCTTGTCTATCTTGCTCATCACAGTATCTCTAGCGCCTAGAAGACATAGGGAATGTAATAGATGTTCATGAATGCACATAAAAGATGTTCTATGAAAAATGCCACTTGTAATTTAAAACTAAGAAAAATGTTCATATACAGAAGAATTGGTATATTTTCTTCCAATAAAACAAGCTGTATAATCCATGATGTTTTTCTTTTTGTTTTGACAAGTAGGAAGCCCACTGATAAATTTAATTTCAATACCAGCTACTATATTAGTCTTGAGTCAAAATTTATTTTTAGGACTTTGAATTTCTATTTTCATTTTAATAATTCTATTGCATTCCAGATGTTTTAAGTCATTTCACCTAAGATCTTTTCTAGAAAGAGGCAGCATAAAAGTATATAAGTAAATAGGAATAAAGCTTCAATGTTCCATAGTTGCCCTTTTTTCTTTACACACAAAAGAGTATACTAAACAAATTCGTATGTGTCACAATACTGAAAATAACTATTATTATAGAAGGTGGAAAATCTGTCTGAAATTTAGTAAAATCATTTATTTTTACCTGAAGCATTGGAGAGGTGGTAAGCTCACTATCATAAAAAGATTCAAGGAAAGAATGAAGAGTCACTTATCTGGGATGTTGAAGAAGGGGTTAATTCATATAAAGGAGTTGGATTAAGTGGCCTCTAAGTCATTTCCAATCCTGAGATTCACTCAATCTGTGACTCAATTCTTAATGCCAAAGCACAGAAGAAGAGTTAAGCTGCCGGGCCCAGTGGCTCATGTCTGTAATCCCAGCACTTTGGGAGACTGAGGCTGGTGGATCATGAGGTCAGGAGTTCGAGACCAGCCTAGCCAGCATGGTGAAATCCCATTTCTGCTAAAAATACAAAAATTAGCAGGGCATGGTGGCATGCACCTGTAATCCCCACTACTTGGGAGGCTGAGGCAGGAGAATTGCATGAATCCAGGAGGTGGAGGTTGTAGTAAACCAAGATTGCACCACTGCACTCCAGCCTGGACAATAGAACAAGACTCTGTCTCAAATAAATAAATAAATAAATAAATAAAAGCCAAAAAAATAAAAAGTTAAGCTTCAGGCCTTAGTGATAAGCACATACAGCACTATGCAGACACACACCACACATTTTTATGAATTCTAAAGTGTTGTTATCAAGTAGACATCTCAAATCATTGTGACAATACTGTGCTGTCTCCTAAATGTATTCTGTCCTTAAGTTTGCTTCTTGTTGAAATAATTGGTATGCTTTTTCTAACTGTAGAGGGGACTTACATATCTGAAGGTGGGGCTCATTATCAAGAAAAATATGATTAAAAATTATAGTAAAAAAGAACACAACATTTTTTAAAAATGTAGGTTCTGTGTTGTAAAAATGTCTCAAAGAGGTTACAAACCATTTTGACTTGTGAAATAGCTTGGAATAAAAAGGCTATATCCATAGTACTTCCTCTGAAACCTTTTTTATAAAGTCTCAAATGTAGAAGGAAATGAAGAGAAATAAAAGTAAATAATTGCCCCAAATGGCTAATTCTTCAGAATACAAGAATGTGAATTGAAGTTGTGCTCTAAACCTGGCATTTATATTCTTCATTTGGAGTGGAGCAAATGGCCTAATGATTAATAATTTATCAGCATGACTCTTCCACAGAAAGGTAAAGACTAGCATTCATCTTTAATATTTGCAGTCTCTTTTATTCCTCATTGTGTAAGTTTATTCTTTTTTCTATATTTTTACACTTTAAAATCTCACTGCCTACAAGTTATTCCTGATAATTATGAAAATAACCTAAAAACTCTGTAGGCACGTTTAAATCAAGAGTTTTTTTTTTTTAAAGTATTAGTTAATTATGCTTTCTATGTGCCAGGAACTGTGCTATTTCTAGAAATACAAAGATAAACTAAGAGAAGTTCTTCCCGGATAGAGTTTGCAGTTTAGTAGGAGAGGCAGAAAATAAATAGATTAATGTGATCGGAAAAATTAATGGTTATTGACAAGGGCTCTAGAAAAAGGACAGTGTGTCTACTACTGAATGGAGTAAGAAGAATATAGAAAAAATTCAAAGAGGAGGTGACCCTTGGACTCATACTTGAAGACATTCCAAGAAGAGCCAAGAGCACACATCAAATATGAAAGCCTGAGAATACTCACCCTTTCATTGTAGCCACACTTGACTTCTTTCCACTCCTTAAACATTCTAAACTTCTGTCCATCTCAGGGACTTTGCATTTGTTATCTTCTGCCTTAATGCTTTGATCCCAGATCTTTGCATGGCTGGCTCCCTCTTGTTATCCAGCTCTTACCTGCCATCTGCTCCAGAGCCCTAACAACAACCCAGTTCCCCATTCACTCTCAACCATATCATTTAATTGCATTTATGTTACAGTATGTATCACTACTGAAAGGAGTTTATTCATTTCTTTGCTTATATAATTGATGTCCTATCTAGAATCTCAGGTCTATGAGAAGTCAGAAGCATGTCTGTTTTGTTCACCAGTGTGTATAATGGGCTGAGAAAAGTACCTGGCATATAACGCACATTTGCTGAATGCCTAAATAAAGTATCATCTTGGCTCAAAATTGAGGATGGACTCAATCCAGGAAAAGACAGAATTTTGGCAGGACGGAGTTGGTTAGAAGGAAAGCAAGACATCATTTAAAAGACGATTTCAGTAACTCAGCTGAGAGATTATGAAATCCTCGACTCAGGCAGTGGTCCTGGGAGAGCAGAGTTCTAAGAGGTAAAAAGAAGGTAAAATCTACAAGGTTTTAGGACTATTGTATATTCAGAGTAGGAGCGAGAATCTAGTACTACTGTGTCTGACAACTAGTTTGATTATAGTTACATTCACCAAGGGAGGAAACGCCATTAAAGGAGAAGGAAGGGTATAAAGCACAAAGGAGTTCATGAGTTAAAGTTTTAAAATGTTGAGTTTAGGATGCCCATAGCACATCCAGGTAGAACTATCTAGTAGAAAGTCAGAAATATAAATATACTTCTGAGGCTTTTTGAAATACTGATATATTTCTTTTACCTAAAACACCTATATAAAGGGGACATCTTGAAAGAACATTAAAGTCTAATGGAAAATTCTCTCTTCTGAAAAATATCCTCCAATCAGCTCTGGAGTGAATTGCAAGCACTCTTCCTTGGTGTTCCAAGAGTAGCCTGTGCAGTTATAATACCAGGATGTAGTTAGTTGCTTGATTGGCTGACTCTTCAGTTAAGCCAGGAGCTCCACTGCATAGAGCTGTACATAGCAGCCCAGAGAGTAACAGTTTTGATGATGTCACACCACTCCCCTAATACTAATTTCTCCAGTGAGTTCCCACTGCCTAAGAATCAGCTCCAAATGCTTTAGCATGGTATCCAAAGCCCTACATAATTTTGTGTTCACATATCTGCCTCAACAGTCTCACTCTGAGGTCTCTAAATGCTGGAATAAACTCTCTGCTGAGGCAAACCAGTTATGTACATTTCTGCAGGGTCTGAAAATTGATTTTTGTCATGCCCTAGAATTACCAACTCAGGGATGATGACTGGCACTAACAAAGCTCACAAGAGACTAATGTCTAAAATCCGAATGCCAATGAAATAATTTACATTGAGAAATTTAATTGCTGAGACGAACTGATGTTCATGTTTCCCTGACCAGTTCATTCCTCCCAGTAGGCAAACTACATGAAAAACCTAATTATCAAAAGGTTGCTTGATGAGTGTGGAGTCAGAACAAGGGGAATTACATGAATAGAATATCTAATGGCATTCAGCTGTGCTAGCCAGTGTTCAAGAGAACAGTATCCTTACATAGGATCCTCACATCAATTTGACTTGATGCCCTAATCTGGAGAGTTCTTGGATGAATAGCGTTGTTTGGATCATCATTTGTACTTCTCTTTATGTATGTTATTACATTGAATAAATTTATCATCAAGGCTTGCTGGACTGGAAACCTTACAGGTTTCACTGTAGTGACTATCTTCATCTCTGCTTTAATTATGTGTTAATTTCTAGCTTAACCCATAGAAAGCAGTGCTATTTTCTAAATTCCTAAGTTTGGAGAAAGTGCCTCTCATAAACTGGTAGACTTCCTTGCTTTGTGGCCCTGCCCAGGAGTCAGCTTCTCTCACCCCAGCCTCAGAGAGCCCTTCCTCCCCTGAAATCCTGCAGCAGCCTTTGCTGGGGACCACACATTTGGTGCACAGCCCATGCTACTTGTGCTTGCTCTTTAGCTTTTCATATGTTTGTGTGGTCTTCCCTTGGAGGACAGAGGTGTGCATTCAATATTTGTGTGAGTAATTAATGATGAGGTCCAGCTTTTCATTTTTTCTCAGTAAACCCCTGGTTACAGCACCTATTCCTTGGGTGGCTTTCTGTTTGTAAAAATTATGGCTATTATTATTATTATTATTTGAGACAGAGTCTTTCTCTGTTGCCCAGGCTGGAGTACAGTGGCACAGTCTCAGCTCACTGCAACCTCTAGCTCCTGGGTTCAAGAGATTCTCCTGCCTCAGCCTCCTGAGTAGGTAAGATTAGAGGTGTGCACCACACCTCGCTAATTTTAGTATTTTTAATGAAGGTGGGATTTCGCCATGTTGGCTAGGCTGGTTTCAAACTCCTGGCCTCAATTGATCTGCCCACCTTAGCCTCCCAAAGTGCTGGGTTTACAGGTGTGAGCCACCGTGCCCAGCCAGAATATTATTTCTTTCATAGCTATGCTTGAAAATGTCAGCATTCTTTAAAATGGCATCCTTTTTTCAGAAGGGTTTTTCTATTGAAAACAAAATAAAACAAACTTCATCTCTAAAACCTGAGATGATAATATGTGGTCTTTATTACAAGATGCTAACTGTAGCAATTTGGGCTTTATTTTCTTAGACTTGGATCACAGGTCAAGCAAATGGTCCTAACATTTTAATGACTTTGCCCTGATATAAAGAAAGATAAACAGAATAAGCTGAACTTTTTGCATGAGGACCTGTAAATCTTTGACCTCCCTTGACACAGCATACTTAGATCCACATCATATGCAGTGTCATGCCCCCTGTAGACACTTCATAAAAATTAATTGACTTGAAAAATAGTCTGAGGTGTATTCCATGAGACCTAGTAATACAAATAGCTCAGAGAACTCTGCTACTACTTTCCTGTTAGCAGAGTATCTTGTTTAGGAATATGAACCCAATATCACACCAATGGCATCTGAAAACAGTATAGGGTTCAGAGAGCATCTTAGCAAGAGCTTTAAATAAAGACTTAGAAGTCCTGAAGTGTAAACCATAAGTGAATCTTCACTTACATATGCTGCCAGTTTTGTCTCAAGTGTGGCAACGCTGTGGCCGTTACGCAGCCTCCTTTGAAGTTCATTCTTGTATTTATCCCTGGATTCAATGTCACACTGCTTCCTTCCCATTCTTGTTTTCTTTCCTTCACTCCTTAAACAAATGTGTATAGTACCCCTTACTCTAACAGAAGAATTACGCTAGTTGGTAATAATACAAAGATGAGACGTTGTTATGCTCAAGGATAAGTGGGCATATCAGTGGGCTTCCTACAAGTCAGTACAGAAGGAGAAACAGTGAGTTACATGGTTTTTACCTAATAGAAGAAAGCATACCAATTCTCCATTAAATAAAATTTAATTGGGTCTACATTACAAGATGAATTTCTCATGTAGCGTCTTATCGAAGAGCTTTTATTTCTTAGTTTTCTATGTGTATTCATATCCAGTGTCTAATGTACTACTGAGGATAGTGCTGAAAACCTTTTCACTAATTAATCTTTTTCTGATTCTGTTGAATATAGGGGAGAAATCTTGGAGCCTGAAGATCAACTTTGTGAAAAGTGGCCGGGAAACACCTTAAACTATCAAATCACCTTCTCTTGGTTATTGGACAATAGCTCTCTCACACACAGTTCTTAGTAGATGGGAAGAAATGAGACACTCAGTTCACCTCTCCTATGCATGACCATCATTCCTTCACCTTTTCTCAAAACAACGACAGCTGGGTGGTGACTAGGCACAAAATGCTGCCGTTGTGAACTGAGAGAATTAAACAGAACACAGAGGACTGACAAGCAGGAAGTGCTGTATGAGTCTCTCTGAATCTCCAATAACATTTTGGATTTCTCAGGAGGGCCACATGTTATAAGCACAAGGTGTTACTAAAGCCAGTCCTGCTGCTAGAGGCCATATGGAGAATTGGGGGCTTCTTACTTGCTCCTTAAACACCCCAATTATTTTCCCAGTAAGGACAGTGTAGAACCCTACCTGAAAAAGTTACAAATGAGCCAACTATGTCTTCCTGTAGTTATGCCCCCATGGTTTTACAATGCTTTCCTCTGTTCTTGGATTGAAGGCAGAGGAAGGTCTGCCCACAGAATGACCAGCTCACCTTTGAAGGTCTTTGTGGTGCTGGAGGCATCACAAAAGGCCCCAGGTAAAAATAAATGACTTTCCTCACAGTGATTATCACAGTCATTTGGACTTTACCTGAACTACCCAGTTCCATTATTAAATTCTAAATAATGGAAGACAGGTGATCTGACCTCTTTTGCTACACCTAAAACCAGCCAGGCCTAATTCTGCTTTCTTATCTATGGCCTAGAAAGGCACACTTGTAATCGGTATTTTCTCTTTCTAAATGTGTCAGTCTATTTATTACAATTATTATTACTGTTGAATCTGATTTATACCTAAAGTTCCCTTGAGGCTAATAGGGTACATTCAATGCTTACAAACAAGTTATTGTAAAATGGATATAATTATAGTAAAAGTAACTACCACATTGAATGAGGCTGTTTGTATACTAGACAACAAAATGTATTCATGGTGTTACCATGGAGAGAATGGAGAGATTTTGAACTCATTTTAAAGAAGGCACCTTTATTCTAAGTGTGCCTTTAAATGAGTAACTTGAAACAAATGACTTGGCTTTTTACAAAATTAGAACAAACTGAATATACATCTCTTTAAAGCTAGGCTATTACAGGGACATAACAGTAAATGCTAATGTACATACTGATGGTTGGCACATGCAAATGAGCATGCTGGTCGCTGGTTCACATCACCATTCATTACGGCACACAACTGCCAGAAATCAAAGTTAAGCAAAAAGCAGCTACCAACTGCATAGTCTTCCCTCCTTATGGAGCCATTTTGCCCCACAATCCCCTTTGTGATTAGCAAAAAGCTTGGAAATCGAGGCTGAAATAAATAAGAGGACTATGAATTACTGGCTAATTTTAAAATAGCACAGAACCTTGGAGAGGGGAGGAGGCACCAGCTGAGATGAGTACATATTTCCCTAGAGTATTTCACATGATGCATTGGTGAATGACTGCCTCTGAGAAAGCACTCTGATCTTGGAAGCTGAGCGACACAAATACTTGGCGTTGATGAAGTTGGCATGGCAACCCTGCGTTCGCAATGGTGAGTCCCAGAGTAAACAGGTGCATAAAGCAATGACTTGAATGAGTTTGCTTCTCTACAAAGTGGTTAAATCTCATAAAGGATTTTTTTGTCTTCTCTTTTTGAAAAGTACAAACAGTCAGTCTAATAATGTAAGGCAGTTCATTTGCTGAATGGGGGAAGATATTCATGACTCATAGAAAGATTTATTCTCTGTACTTTCCCTGTGTAAAAAGGTGAAATTTAGGCAGAAATAAGTCATTTCCCCCTCACAGCAGACACAACTCTCCATTAACTGGAAAACAGTACCTCCCCCATCCCCAAAACCTTTCTGTGTATGTTTAAAAAAGCATATTCCCAACAAAGGAATTGCTTACCTATTGGCAACAGGCCCCTTGAAATCTGGGTCGTATGTCCTTGGGTCACCTGCATTTAAAACAAAGATCTTTTAAGCATATAAGCCAGCAAAAAAATAAATATAAAATATTAATAACAAATATCTACATATTGGTTAGTTCACTACTCAGTGCAGTGATGAATTCAAACTTTGGTTCAATGAAACATTATGTCCTGGTTACAGTTGTCAATCCTTTCTCCTCTTTCCAGCTTAGAAGGGGCACTGAGAAGACTGGTTAAGGAACATACTCCATACACAGGTGAATGTATCCTCCCACCGTACTGAGCATCAACATTAACAATTGTATCCAGGGTAGTAAAACTTGAAGCCCTTCTGGGCTGCAAAACCATTTTACCATCAGCCATCACCAAGTTTGCTGAGGACTTATGTGGTGCACAGTTTAATATGATACCTGCTTATCCCGTTTCACTCATTCCTCTCAGTAGACTAGGCTTTCCTTCGAGAAGTTCAAATACTAGTTACTGTTGGTCTCTATCATGTTGGCTGTATGGTATATAAAAATTAATGTTCTATTACAGAAACATTTTTATTGCATTTTTTTCAACATACTGGCAGACTTTATGCCATCTGGTAAGGTGCCCTTGTCACTCTGTTGCATTAAGACTGTGATCTATTACCCTTTTCTATAAACAGTAAAAGTACACATGGAATGGCTTTTTTCTCCCTACATGTACTGTGTGGGCAGACCCAGTACCAAGTTATATATAGTCATTCCTGGCCAAGGATTTGCATTTTGCAATCCCCAAACTCTTGACTCTTCCCCTACAACCTAAGCACTCCCATTTGTTCCTCTAGGGATTCATCCCTATAAAAAGGTCTGGTCCTGAATTAGAGATAAAATTTTCCTGTTTGAGACAGTCTATATGTACTCCGGTGCCAAGTTGTCTAGAACACTGTCATCTTCTCTTTTTTGGACAGCTTGTCTGCCTCTGCCTCACTGCAACAGATAACATAAGAAGTGTTTAAGTCCCCTTTATCTGAGAACTGACCATTCCCCTGTCCCCCAGTCCACAGGAGTAGGTTTCTAGTAGCCACATTTCTTCTTTGTGCCTGTTTTCTGGCCATGGCCAACTGCATCTGGTTTAGACATTGGATCCAAGCTGGGCAAGTCAGATTCTCAATCCCAGAAATTTAGAATTAGAATGGACAATGAGTTATTCTCAGTTGAAGATTGGAACTGCAAAATATCAACCTTTAAACAAGAGAAGCAGAGAAATCTGGCTTTCAGAAAGAAGTTATTGAAGTAAGTGTTCAAAGAGAAGCAGAGGTGACAGTCCTAATGGCCTTTATCCTGTGGCCTAGTTCCCACCTGAAGCCCAGGGTTGAGTTTCATGAAATACTTTATAGCCTTAATCTGTTTTCCCTTTTCTCACTTTTAACTAGTTCAAGTCAATTATATGTAGCAAAAGAACCAAAGAGTCTTAATAATTCACTCTCTCGGCTTACATTTCAACAATTTATTTTAACATTTTTTGGATCCTTGCCATGAACAGGTAGTATCAGGATATGAAGAATTTTTTAGACTAAGTCTGCCTTTCTGAATCTCAGACTTAAATAAGACATATAAGCTCGACAGGGCTGGGCATGGTGGCTCATATGTATGATCCTAGCACTTTGAAAAGTCAAGGTTGGTGGACTGCTTGAGGCCAGGAGTTCCAGGCCAGCCTGAGCAACATGGCAAAACCTCAAATTAGCTGGACATGATGTCCCACACCAGTAGTCCCAGCTACTCCAAAGGCTGAGGCACAAGAATCCCTTGAACCCAGAGGGTGGAGGTTCCAGTGAGCTGAGAGTGACACTGTACTCCAGCTTAGGTGACAGAACAAGATGGAAGGGAAAGGGAGGGGGCGGGAGGGGAGGGGGGGGGGGGGGGGGAGGGGTGCAGGGATGGGGGGGGGGGGGGGAGGGGATGGGGGAGGGGAAGGGAGAGGGATGGGGAGAGGAGGTGGAGGAAGGGAAGGGAAGGGAGAAAAAAAGAAAAAAGGAGAAAAGGAGAAAGAAAGAAAAGGAAAGAAAGGAAGGAAGGGGGGAGAAAGAGAAGAAAGATAAAAAAGAGAGAGAGAGGGAAGGAATGAGAAAGAAAGGGAAAGGAAGAAAGGAGGGAGGGAGGAAGGGAGGGAAGGAGGGAGGAAGGGAGGGAAACATAAGCTGGAAACATCATTGCAACACTATGTGGTAAGAACTGTGATAGAGAGATATAGACCAATGGAACAGAACAGAGGTCTCAGAGGCAACACAACATATCTACAACCATCTGATCTTTGACAAACCAGACAAAAACAAGCAATGGGGAAGGATTCCCTGTTCAATAAATGGTGTTGGGAAAGCTGGCTAGCCATGTGCAGAAAGCAGAAACTGGATCCCTTCCTGACACCCTACACTAAAATTAACTCCAGATGGATTAAAGACTTAAACATAAGACCTAACACCATAAAAACCCTAGAAGAAAATCTAGGCAAAACCATTCAGGACATAGGCATAAGCGAGGACTTCATGACCAAAACACCAAAAGCATTGACAACAAAAGCCAAAATAGACAAATGGGACCTAATCAAACTCCACAGCTTCTGCACAGCAAAATAAACAGTCATTAGAGTGAATCGGCAACCAACAGAATGGGAAAAAATTTTTGCAGTTTGCCCATCTGACAAAGGGCTGATATCCAGAATTTACAAAGAACTAAAACAGATCTACAAGAAAAAAACTAACAAGCCCATTCAAAAGTGGGCAAAGGATATGAACAGACACTTTACAAAAGAAGACATACATGAGGCCAACAAACATATGAAAAAATGCTCATCATCACTGGTCATCAGAGAAATGCAAATCAAAACAACATTGAGATACCATCTCACGCCAGTTAGAATGGCGATCATTAAAAAATCTGGAGACAACAGACGCTGGAGAGGATGTGGAGAAATAGGAACACTTTTGCACTGTTGGTGGGAGTGTAAATTAGCTCAACCATTGTGGAAGACAGTGTGGCGATTCCTCAAGGACCTAGAAATAGAAATTCCATTTGACCCAGCAATTCCATTACTGGGTATATATCCAAAGGATTACAAATCGTTCTACTATAAGGACACGTGCACGTGAATGTTCATTGCAGCACTGTTTACAATAGCAAAGACCTGGAACCAACCCAAATGCCCATCGACAATAGACTGGATAGGGAAAATGTGGCACATATACACCATGGAATACTATGCAGCCATCAAAAACGATGAGTTTGGGTCCTTTGTAGGGACATGGATGAACCTGGAAACCATCATTCTCAGCAAACTGACAGAAAAGCAG